>NC_045784.1:9261821-9570382 GCF_008692025.1 Phocoena sinus | reverse complement strand
ATTTTGAGTGACTTCTGTGATCATTCTCTAAACCTCAGAGCTCCACTGAGGTCTGCAGAGTTCAAAATACTTATTGGTTTCTTCTTATGTGACTTGAGATTTTAGAACAAGAGCCACAGGACTTCCCTGGTGGTCCAGTGGTTACGACCTTACCTTCCAATGCAGGGGGGGAGGGTTCGATCCCTGGTCAGGGAGCTAAGATCCCACGGGCCTTGCAGCCAATAACCCAAAGCATAAAACAGAAGCAATACTGTAACAAATTCAAGAAAGACTTTAAAAATGGTCCACATCAAAAAAAAAAAAAAGAAAAAAAGAACAAGAGCCACAAAACACAAAAATGCCACACATATCCCTGTTTCCCTCAAATGGTTAGAAAAAGAAATGCACATACAAAGCAGAACTGTTTAACTGTTAGAAAAATAAACTCAATATTGCCTGAGCACAAACTAATTCTTAAATACACTTATTTCTTGAAATAGCTTTCCAAACATGTGGTCACCGTCTCCATTCCGGAGGAACACATAACATGGACTAAGTATCTGGAAAACAACCAGTTTTTAGTAGTAAAGAAATGTCAGGAATTAGCCAGAGCACGATGAGAATATGGTGCTTGTGGGAGGCTGAAAAGGAATTTCATCAATTGGCCGGCAGGACTACTCCCCCCCGCCGCCCCCCCTTAGTGAGATGTAATTGACAAATGTAACTACTCTTACTGATGCAGAACACTGGTGACCAATAGTGACTCACACTTGTTCAGAATTAGAAATTGTTTAAGTGACAAAGAAATCATTCCTTTCATCCATTTTTTTCTACATCTTTAGTTTTGATATAGAAAATGAAGCTTAAAGCATGAAGCTTGCCAATGTACACAGATGGACAATAGCCTCCATTAACATCCTCATGTGCCCCAACGAACTCTTATGTTTCTGCAGCTCTGATCACTGAGCAGGCCAATCTTTTGCAAAATTTTGCAGTTATTGGAATTTGGTGTCAATGCCCCTTAACCCCAATCAGATCCAGAAGGGAATAACAAGTATCTATTCACACTTGAGGCATAACTGGCTGATACAATTTAATTGGGTACATATCTAAAGTATCCAAGTCCTTTAAGGTTCAGGAGCTACTGGTAAGGTTCATACTTCGACTGCTATGTTCTCCACATTCAACCTGATAAGCCTGCCAGAAAAACAAAAATAAACATACTTTGAACAATCAAAGTACATTATTGAAATATAGAAAGGTAGCATTAATTCTAAACTTAAATCTCAGAAGGGGCAGGCTCAGCAGGCTTGATCAAGCCTCTGGACTGAAAGGTCTACTGCGATCAGCACCACATGCAGTGGGGACTTCCATGTCGTGTAAGGAACGCTGGGATCTACAGATGCACTACAGTATTACCAACTGCAAACTGCCCCCCGTCCACACACTGCCCTCTGACACAGGTTCTTTGTAAACAAACAAACGAAAGGGTAGAAAGATGAGAGTCATGAGCTCTACAAGATTTCTTATTTCCTATCAGATAAACTTGAATGAAAAAATGACATACTGAAATGGCTGACACAGGAAATACTAATTATATGTAGTATGTCTGTACCCCTTCACACACAACATGCCAAATATTCATAAGAAAAAATTGCTAAGTGGGTAATCTGCCCTGGGTTTCCTTTATCTTATTCATTTTATTCATCTCTATTTTTATAGCTTCTTTAATTTAACAAATTCAAGGTCAAAAATCAACTCTGGACTATTAATAGATCTACCAGCAATAACAGTCGCAGCATCATGGAAACATAGATCACATTCTCTCCATCTAGCATTGATGATAGCTTCCAGCATCCAGTACCCTTGCTTAAATTTTTTTTAAAAAGGCAAC
Organism: Phocoena sinus; assembly: GCF_008692025.1. Lineage (NCBI taxonomy): Eukaryota > Metazoa > Chordata > Mammalia > Artiodactyla > Phocoenidae > Phocoena > Phocoena sinus. The sequence goes on along the minus strand of NC_045784.1, from coordinate 9,568,509 downwards.
TACTCCCTCCAGGGCAAGCTTTGTGGCACATTCTACAATGTTGTGGAAGAGAGAGAGAGAGAATGTCAATCTGGAAATCCACTTAAAAGTCATTATTAGGAGGGACACATTTGATGAGGCAAACATCAAATTATAAAAAATAGAGCAAGCAAGAGATACCTGCATTCTGAACAGTTTCAGTAGATGCTCCCTGACCTGTTCTTACAGACATCCAGCACTGAATTTTTGAAACCATCCCTTTTCTGCTTTGAAAACTATAACTGAATTCTCTTTCTCTATGTTTCACAATTTTGTCTCCTAAAATTTAAATTACGGTAAGTAAAGAATTCTCTCAGATGTTTCCAATGACTGAACTCTAAATTTAATTATCAAAGGAAGGGATTTAGAAAGGATGAGTAAAACCACCTTAAGAACTGAGATTTTGGTGATGGACAGGGTGTGGAGAGAAGAGACCCTCCTACACTGTTGGTGGGAATGTAAGTTCGAGCAGCCACTATGAAAAACAGTATCGGGGTTCCTGAGAAAACTAAAAATAGAATCACTATATGATCTAGCAATACCACTCCTGGGCATATATCTGGACAAAACTATAATTCAGAAAGATACATGCACCCCTATATTCATAGCAGCACTATTCACAATAGCCAAGACATGGAAACAACCTAAAAGTCCATCAACAGATGAATGGATAAAGATGTGGTACATATGTACAATGGAATACTACTAAGCCATAAAAAAGAACCAAATAATGCCATTTGCAGCAACATGGATGCAACTAGAGATTATGATACTAACTAAAGTAAGTTACACAAAGAAAGACAAATATCATATGATATCACTTATATGTGAAACCTAAAAAAATGATGCCAATGAATTTATTTACAAAACAGAAACAGACTCACAGACATAGAAAACAACCTTATGGTTACCAAAGGGGAAGGCAGGGGGAGAGGAAAAAATTAGTTGTTTGGATTAACAGATACACACTCCTATATATAAAATAGATAAACAACAAGGACCTACTGTATAGCATAGGGAACTATATTCAATAATCTGGGATAAAATGTAATAGAAAAAAATATTAAAAAGATTGCAGGGCTTCCCTGGTGGCACAGTGGTAGAGAGTCCGCCTGCCGATGCAGGGGACGCGGGTTCGTGCCCCGGTCCGGGAAGATCCCACATGCCACGGAGCGGCTGGGCCCGGGAGCCATGGTCGCTGAGCCTGCGCATCCAGAGCCTATGCTCCGCAACGGGAGAGGCCACAACAGTGAGAGGCCCGCGTACCAAAAAAATAAAATAAAATAAAGATTGCATATATGTATATAACTGACTCGATTTGCTGTACAGCAGAAATTGACACAACATTGTAAACCAACTATACTTCAATTAAAAAAATAAATTTAAAAAAAGAAATGAGATTTTGTGGTCTTTACGCAGATTTATAAAGTCCAAGGAAATGACAACTCACAAGGCTAGCAGGACGAGCGCCTTTACTGTGCAATCCTGTAAAATGGAAACACTAAGCCACCAATATGGGAACCACCATATTTCCTCTGTCACCAAATAGCACAGAATAATATACAACATAAGAGAGTCACTGTTCCAAATGCATAAACCCTTGGATCTTAGCATCTAAGAGCACTGACTTTTATTCATAAGTCATCTTCTCCAGGCAGGAGGCATTTCTGCCGGCCTTGGGGTCTCAACGTATTCCTTGTCTATACATGGGAGGTGTGGGTACAGGGAGAGGCTTGTGAGAAAAATAAGAAGTTGTGTTGTGTGTAGACTGCATAATTTGGGAAAACACTAGTAAGTTAAAAAAAATAATCACAGCAAGAAAGACAAATATCATATGATATTGCTTATACGTGGAATTTGAAAAAAAAAGATACAAATGAACTTCTTCACAAAACAGAAAAATACCCACAGACACAGAAAACAAACTTATGGTTACCAAAGGGGAAAGGAAGAGAATAAATTAGGAGGTTAATAAATAGATAAGCAACAAGGACCTACCATATAGCACAGGGAGCTATATTCAATATTTTGTACTAACCAATAAGGGAAACGAATCTGATAAAGAATATATGACCAGGGACTTCCTGGTGGTGCAGTGGTTAAGGATCCGCCTGCCAGTGCAGGGGACACGGGTTCAAGCCCTGGTCCAGGAAGATTCGACATGGTGTGGAGCAACTAAGCCCGTTCACCACAACTACTGAGCCTGCGCTCTAGAGCCCGTGAGCCAAAACTCCTGAAGCCTGGGCACCTAGAGCCCGTGCTCCGCAACAAGAGAAGCCCGCGCACCGCAGCAAAGAGTAGCCCCGCTAGCCGCAACTAGAGAAAGCCGGCGAGCAGTAACAAAGACCCCACACAGCCAAAAAAAAAAGAATATATGACCATGCTGTACACCTGAAATTAACATGACATGCTAAATCAACTATACCTCAATTTAAAAAATCACTTGTGGCCAAAAAAGTGGAAACAACACACATATTCATAAACCGAAGAATGGATCAACAAGCTGGTATATCCCTTCAACAGAATGCAATTCAGCAATGAAAACAAAGAGGTGATACATACATGCTGTAGCACGGATGAACCTCAAAAACATCATGCTAAGTGAAAGAAGGCAGTCGCCAAAGACAACATCTTGTGTGACTCTATTTATATGAAAGGTTCAGAAAAGGCAAAATTATAGACACAGAAAGTAGAGTAGTGGTTGCCAGGGGCTGGAGATGGGAATAGGGATTACCTGTAAATGAGCACAAAGGATGTTTGCACAACTCAGTAAATTTATTAAAAAACAATGACTTATACGAAAAGTGGGTGAGCTGCTTTAAGCAGAATAAAGAGGTTTGAAAAAAAAAAAAAAAAAAAAAACCATCAAAGAGCAAGGCTCCAAAGGTTTATGCGAGGCTAACTGTGCCTTTGGAAAGCCTTCTTCCCTGAGACCTGGTCTTTTTGATTCCAGTTTCTCACACCTGGTGCTGGAGCAAATGTTTTCATTCTATGCTCCCCATTCTGTGAGACAGTGACCTGTGGACACCTGGGTAGCTTCCACCTTTTGGCTATTGTGAATAATGCTGCTATGAAGTTGAGTGTGCAAATATCTGCTCTAGTCCCTGCTTTCAATTTTTAGGGATATATACCCAGAAGTGGAACTGCTGGATCATAGGGCAAATTCTGTTTAATTTTTTGAGGAATCATCATACCATGTTCCACAGTGGTTGCATCTCTTTACATTCCCACCAACAACGCATAAGGATTCCAATTTCTCCACATCCTCACCAACTGTTTTCTGGTGTTTTATTTTAGTAACAGGCAATCTAATGGGTATGAAGTGGTATCTAATGAATGTGAAGTGTGGTTTTGATTTGCATTTCCCTAATGTTAGTGATGCTGAACGTCTTTTCACATGCTTATTGGCTATTTGTATACCCTCTTTGGGGAAATGTCTATTCAAGTCCTTGGCTGATGTTTTAATCAGGTTGTTTGGGATTCTGTTGTTGATTTATAAGAGTCTTTATACATTATGGATTTAAATCTCTTTTTTAGGTTATGAAAATTGAATTAATTTTCCTTTAAAATTAAAAGATATTTTAATTGGTTTTACCTTTGAAATTAAAGATAATTAAGAGTCATGAAAATAACAATAAGTAATGTACCTTTTATTTCTATAGCAAATAGGAGTCTATGAAGGTCTAACAGCTTTCAGGTAAGGCAGCTATTCCTGGCTTCATTCTGCTTTAGGATGTGCAAAACAAACAAGTGACTTACTTGATGTCACACAGCACACACATAGCTCATACTCAAATGTAACAACTCTCATGCCAAAAATCTCTCTTCTGTGCCACTTTTTTATAATGGCTTTGATTTAGCCACCTAATACAGTGAACACACAGAACTAATTTGAGATCGACAAGTTCCTTCCTAATAGAAGGAAACTACAGTCCTATAACAAAAGAAAACCAGAAGAAGAGTCAAATAGTCCACCTACCACATTTATCTTGAAAATATGTCTTTCATTAGGGAGGAAGAAAATTCACTAATTTATTCCACTTTCCCCAGGTTCCTAGTATAATAAAGTTTGCCTTTTAACGACCTATTTATTAAAACTTTGCACCAGTTAGCTTCAAGATGGCAGAGGAGTAAGACGTGGAGATCACCTTCCTCCCCACAAATACATGAAAAATACATCTACACGTGGAACAGCTCCTACAGAACACCTACTGAACGCTGGCAGAAGACTTCAGACTTCCCAAAATGCAAGAAACTCCCCACGTACCTAGCCATGTGGCTGACAGAGTCTTGGTGCTCCAGGCAAGTGTCAGGCCTGAGCCTCTGAGGTGGGAGAGCTGAGTTCAGGACATTGATCCACCAGAGACCTCCTGGCCACACGTAATATCAAACAGCGAAAGCTCTCTCAGAGATCTCCATCTCAACACTAAGATCCAGCTCCACTCAACGACCAGCAAGCTATAGTGCTGGACACCCTATGTCAAACAATAAGCAAGACAGGACCACAACCCCACTCATTAGCAGACAGGCTGCCTAAAATCATAATAAGTTCACAGACACGCCAAAACACACCACCAGACACAGTCCTGCCCACCTGAAAGACAAGATCCAGCCTCATCCACCAGAACACATGAACGAGTCCCCTCCACCAGGAAGCCTACACAACCCACTGAACCAACCTCACCCACTGGGGGCAGACACCAAAAACAATGGGAACTACGAACCTGCATCGTGTGAAAAGGAGACCCCAAACACAGCAAGTTAAGCAAAATGAGAAGACAGAGAAATACGCAGCAGATGAACAAGCAAAGTAAAAACCCACCTGACCAAACAAATGAAGAGGAAATAGGCAGTCTACCTGAAAACGAATTGAGAGTAACGATAGTGAAGATAATCCAAAATCTCGGAAAGAGAATGGAGAAAATACAAGAAATGTTTCACAAAGACCTAGAAGAAATAAAGAGCAAACAAACAATGATGAACAACACAATAAATGAAATTAAAAATTCTCTAGAAGGAATCAATAGCACAATAACTGAGACAGAAGAACGGGTAAGTGACCTGGAAGATAAAATAGTGGAAATAACTACCACAGAGCAGAATAAAGAGAAAAGAATGTAAAGACTTGAGGATAGTCTTAGAGACCACTAGGGCAACATTAAACACACCAACATTCTAATTAAAGGGGTCCCAGAAGCGGAAGAGAAAATGAAAGGGACTGAGAAAATATTTGAAGAGATTACAGTTGAATACTTCCCTAACATGGGAAAGGAAATAGTCAATCAAATCCAGGAAGCACAGAGAGTCCCATACAGGATAAATCCAAGGAGAAATACACCAAGATACATATTGATCAAACTATCAAAAATTAAATACGAAGAAAAAATTAAAAGCAGCAAGTGAAAAGCAACAAATAACACACAAGGGAATCCCCATAAGGTTAACAGCTGATCTTTCAGCAGAAACTCTGCAAGCCAGAAGGGAGTGGCAGGACATATGTGAAGTGATAAACGAGAAAAAACTACGACCAAGATTACTCTACCCAGCAAGGATCTCATTCAGATTCGACGGAGAAATTAAAACCTTTACAGACAAGCAAAAGCTAAGAGAATTCAGCACCACCAAACCAGCTTTACAACGACTGCTAAGGGAACTTCTCTAGGCAGGAAATGCAAGAGAAGGAAAAGACCTACAGTAACAAAACCAAAACAATTAAGAAAATGGTAATGGGAACATACATGTCAATAACTACCTTAAATGTAAATGGATTAAATGCTCCAAGCAAAAGACATACACTGGCTGAATGGATATAAAAACAAGACCCATATATATGCTGTATACAAGAAACCCACTTCAGACCTAGGAACACACACAGACTGAAAGTGAGGGGATGGAAAAAGATATTCCATGCACATGGAAATCAAAAGAAAGCTGGAGTAGCCATTCTCATATCAGAGAAAATAGCCTTTAAAATAAAAACTATTACAAGAGACAAACAAGGACACTACATAATGATCAAGGGATCAATCCAAGAAGATATAACAATTATAAATATTTATGCGACCAACATAGGAGCACGTCAATACATAAGGCAAATGCAAACAGCCATAAATGGGGAAATCAACAGTAATACAATCATAGTAGGGGACTATAACACCCCACTTTCACCAATGGACAGATCATCCAAAACGAAAATAAATAAGGAAACACAACCTTTAAATGATACATTAAGCAAAATAGACTTAACTGATATTTATAGGACATTCCATCCAAAAACAACAGAATACACTTTCTTCTCAAGTGCTCATAGAACATGCTCCAGGATAGATCATATCTTGGGAAACAAATCAAGCCTTGGTAAACTTAAGAAAATTGAAACTGTATCAAGTATCTTTTCTAACTACGATGCTATGAGACTAGATATCAATCACAGGAAAAAAAACTGTAAAAAATACAAACACATGGAGGCTAAACAATACACCACTGAACAACCAAGAGATCACTGAAGAAATAAAAGAGGAAATCAAAAAATACCTAGAAACAAATGACAATGAAAACACAATGACCCAAAACCTATGGGATGCAGCAAAAGCAGTTCTAAGAGGGAAGTTTATAGCAATATAATCCTACCTCAAGAAACAAGAATCATCTCAAATAAACAACCTAACCTTACATCTAAAGCAATTAGAGAAAGAAGAACAAAAACCCCCCAAAGGTAGCAGAAGGAAAGAAATCATAAAGATCAGAGCAGAAATAAATAACCAAGAAATGAAGGAAACAGTAGCTAAGATCAATAAAATTAAAAGCTGGTTCTTTGAGAAGATAAACAAAATTGATAAACCACTAGCCAGACTGATCAAGAAAAAAAAGAAGATTCAAATCAATAGAATTAGAAATGAAAAAGGAGAAGTAACAACTGACACTGCAGAAATACAAAGGATCATGAGAGATTACTACAAGCAACTCTATGCCAATAAAATGAACAACCTGGAAGAAATGGACAAATTCTTAGAAAAGCATAACCTCCCAAGACTGAAGCAGGAAGAAACAGAAAATATAAACAGACCAATCACTGTGATTGGTCTGTTTATATTAGATTAAAAATCTTCCAACAAACAAAAGCCCAGGAGCAGTTGGATTCACAGGTGAATTGTATCAAACATTTAGAGAAGACCTAACACCCATCCTTCTCAATCTCTTCCAAAATACAGCAGAGGGAGGAACACTCCCAAACTCATTCTGTGAAGCCACCATCACCCCGGTACCCAAACCAGACAAAGATGTCACAAAAAAAGCAAACTACAGACCAATATCACAAATGAACATAGATGCAAAAATCCTCAACAAAATACTAACAAAGAGAATCCTGCAGCACATTAAAGGGATCATACACCATGATCAAGTGGGGTTTATTCCAGGAATGCAAGGATTCTTCAAGAGACACAAAGCAGTCAATGTGATAAACCATATTAACAAATTGAAGGAAAAAAACCATATGATCATCTCAACAGATGCAGAAAAAGCTTTCGACAAAGTTCAACACCCATTTATGATAAAACTCTCCAGAAAGTAGGCATAGAGGCAACTTACCTCAACATAACAAAGGCCATATATGACAAGCCCACAGCCAACATCATTCTCAATGGTGAAAAACTGAAAGCATTTCCACTAAGATCAGGAATAAGACCACGTTGCCCACTCTCACCACTATTATGCAACATAGTTTTGGAAGCTTTAGCCACAGCAATCAGAGAAGAAAAAGAAATGAAAAGGATCCAAATTGGAAAAGAAGAAGTAAAACTGTCACTGTTTGCAGATCACATGATACTATACATAGAGAATCCCAAAGATGCTACCAGAAAACTGCTAGAGCTGATCAATGAAATTGGTAAAGTAGTGGGATACAAAATTAATGCACAGAAATCTCTTCCATTCCTATAACTAATGATGAAAAATCTGAAAGAGATATTAAGGAAACACTCCCATTTACCATTGCAACCAAAAGAATAAGATACCTAGGAATAAACCTACCTAAGGAGACAAAAGACCTGTATGCAGAAAACTGCAAGACATTGATGAAAGAATTAAAGATGATACAGATAGATATGCCATGTTCTTGGATTGGAAGAATCAACATTGTAAAAATGACTATACTACCCAAAGCAATCTACAGATTCAGTGCAATCCCTATCAAACTACCACTGGTATTTTTCAAATAACTAGAACAAAAAATTTTACAATTTGTATGGAAACACAAAAGATCCCAAATAGCCAAAGCAACCTTGAGAAAGAAAAACGGAGCAGGAGGAATCAGGGCCCCAGACTTCAGACTATACTATAAAGCTCCAGTAATCAAAACAGTATGGTACTGACACAGAAACAGAAATATAGATCAATGGAACAGGATAGAAATCCCAGAGATAAACCCACACACATATGGTCACCTTATGTTTGATAAAGAAGGCAAGAATATACAATGGAGAAAAGACAGCCTCTTCAATAAGTGGTGCTGGGAAAACAGGACAGCTACATGTAAAAGAATGAAATTAGAACACTCCCTAGCACCATACACAAAAATAAACTCAAAATGGATTAAAGACCTAAATGTAAGGCCAGACACTATCAAACTCTTAGAGGAAAACATAGGCAGAACACTCTATGACGTACATCACAGCAAGATCGTTTTTGACCCACCTCCTAGAGAAATGGAAATAAAATCGAAAATAAGCAAATGGGACCTAAGGAAACGTCAAAGCTTTTGCACAGCAAAGGAAACCATAAACAAGACGAAAAGACAACCCTCAGAATGGGAGAAAATATTTGCAAATGAAGCAACTGACAAAGAATTAATCTCCAAAATATACAGGCAGCTCATACAGCTCAATATCAAAAAACAACCCAATCCAAAAATGGGCAGAAGACCTAAATAGACATTTCTCCAAAGAAGATATACAGATTGCCAACAAACACATGAAAGGATGCTCAACATCACTAATCATTAGAGAAATGCAAATCAAAACTACAATGAGGTATCATCTCACACCGGTCAGAATGGCCATCATCAAAACATCTACAAACAATAAATGCTGGAGAGGGTGTGGAGTAAAGGGAACCATGTTGCACTGTTGGTGGGAATGTAAATTGATACAGCCACTATGGAGAACAGTATGGAGTTTACTTAAACTAAAAGTGGAACTACCATACGACACAGCAATCCCACTACTGGGCATATATCCTGAGAAAACCATATTTCAAAAAGAGTCATGTACCACAGTGTTCATTGCAGCTCTATTTACAATAGCCAGGACATGGAAGCAACCTAAGTGTCCATCGACAGACGAATGGATAAAGAAGATTTTGCACATATATACAATGGAATATTACTCAGCCTAAAAACAAAACGAAATTGAGTTATTTGTAGTGAGGTGGATGGACCCAGAGTCTGTCCTACAGAGTGAAGTAAGTCAGAAAAAGAAAAACAAATACCGTATGTTAACACGTATATATGGAATCTAAAGGAAAAAAAAAAGGTCCTGAATAACCTAGGGGCAGGACAGGAATAAAGACGCAGATGTAGAGAATGGACTTGAGGACAGGGGGAGGGGGAAGGGTAAGCTGAGACGAAGTGAGAGAGTAGCATGGACTTATACACTACCAAATGTAAAACAGATAGCTAGTGGGAAGCAGCCACATAGCACGGCGAGATTAGCTCAGTGCTTTGTGTCCACCTAGAGGGGTGGGACAGGGAGGGTGGGAAGGAGATGCAAGAGGATAGAGATATGAGGATACATGTTTATGTATAGCTGATTCACTTTGTTATACAGCAGAAACTAACACACCACTGTAAAGCAATTATACTCCAATAAAGATGTTAAAAAAAGAAAACGACTTTGCACCTACTTAGGAATCTGTAAAATATGCCTAAAACATATATGGAAGTGCTTGCAGGTGTATTTACAGGAGTGTCTCACTAGTATTGGAACACTGCAGATGCAAACCTTAGTGCAAAACATATCTGTAATGTGCTAATTAGATACTGAATTACCAGGAAAGAAAAATTTTTCCATTACTTGTCCTTTAGAGGAACAATATCATACTACTCATACTATAAGTTTTCAAAATGGCTTTTTCTTTCATATACTTCAAATGCAGGTGTATTATATCAAGGAAAAGCAAAGCTTAGAAGCCCATCACATGTAGAAACTGCACATACTAAAGTAAGATTTGGTAATATTCTCCCCAACCGTCTTTAATCTCATGACATTTTAATCCCCGTTCCTTCAGTAGGGAGAGAAAAAAGGCAATGACATCTGACTCTGTTACTTGACACCAGTGGCTAGATTTTACAGTTCTGGTCAGAATTCTTTAGGATCATTTCGTGTGATCTTCAGCAGAAGGATTTATATTAGTGATCATACAGCTACTTGAAAACAAGATCACAGTGTGCTACATTTTCTAAAGGCCTCAACTATCAGAAGCAGTATCAGATTTGGGTCTAAAGACCAGGAAAGCTTTTCATTAGGTAGCAAAGGAATACGGTTTTGGCTGAAACCTGAAGCTGAAGATTAACTCTATAGTGTCCGATGATATAAAATCTTTGAATAAAGTAGGAAAGACAGTTGAAACCAAGGAAATGACTTCAGCTTGGTTCAGGCTTCCATGCAGCCGTTTTTTCCATCCTTGTCAACATTTGTAGGTTGCCCCTGAGGTCAGCTGAGTCGGAGGCAAAGTATGGACTTGACACAGCATCAAGCTGTTGGTCACTCCCCCACTCCTCAGGGGCAGCCTCTTCAGAGGGGTCTGAAGCCTGGCTGGTAGGTATCCCAGCCCAGCTGTTCTCACGTTTCGTCCTCCATGTGAAAGTGGCTGACTTCCACATGGGAACAAACTGCTTTCTGGGGGGACTCATCAGAGAAGATGGGCTGGATGAGATGAACCTGGGTTAGAAACAACTCTTTCCCAACAAAGCGAGCACCTGTTAGGCAAGTGAAAACAATATGGGGATACTTCTGAATTTGTGTTATGTTTTAAGTGGGTTTGAGATACAAAATTAATTAAACATTTTAATAGTTAGTTATTAGAAAAAGCAAAGCTTGCTGGCAATACCACTTTATAGAAACATGACCGTGGCAAGTTACCTGAACCCCTCTGCGGTTCAGTTCCCTCCTCTGAAACATGAGGGTAATAATAGCGTATTTGTCTTAGAAGGGACATGAATGTTCAATGAAATCCTGTTGAGATGAGCACTCCACGAATACTGGCCGCTGTCCTCATTAACCAAAAACCAGCGCACAACTAACCGCAGCATGCCACTGCTGAGAACTGTTCACCAGTTTGAACGCCCAATCCTCGTCCAAAGGCAAACACCACCACCACCAACAGCAAACAAATAAGATGCAAGACATCCAAAGCCAGATGCTTCTCCAGGTTTTTTGGGACCTGACGTTTATACAATTTGGGGTGAGATTGCTCTAAGAGCAAGAATACCAAATTACGAATACAAAATTAGGTGTAGAGCCTCATAAAGGGCCTGTGCGAGTGAAGAGCTCTAAAACTTAAGGGTCATTAGCTTCATGGCAAACTTGTCTCTACACAACTGTCTGATGAACAGCACAAACATTTTGAGCTTCAGCTGGTGAATGCAGCATGACTGGTTTCTAGCCTTCCACAGGGCAGAAGTCACTCTGCTGGGAAGTCTGTCTAGTGGATGAAGAAAAGTGCGAAGCCAAAGTTGTGAAGTGATGAGCTAAGATGGAGCAACCCCACGCAGAGAGAGAAAAGTGCTTGTGGAATGAAAACAGCCTCTAGAATCAGCTACAGCCATTGTCTCTAAAAGCCACTCTGTGGATTGGTGCCGGTTAGTGGTCAATGGCAGGCACTTCCCCGGAGGCAGCTGCATCTGATACACATCACTGTCTAGGCCCAGTGGGTGCAGGTCAGCACAGCGTCTCCCCTGAGCCCGCACACAGAGGAGCGGGCCTGGTGGACGTCCCTTTCTCAGGTCCTGACTAGCCAGCCAACCCACACCTTCTTCCTGGCCTTGCCAAGGGCTTCAGGCATATGAGCTTCTCTTAGTCCGCCCAGAAGAGTCTAGATTTAGAGAACCAGTATCTGGATATTCATTCCATTTTCAATTATGAATGTAATAACAATGGAAACACCAGAACCGAGTGAATACCCAGGCGTGACTACTTGGGTTTATGTTGAACTAGGTAACTAAAACCCCCAATTTAGGACTTCCCTGGCGGTCCTGTGGTTAAGACTCCACACTTCCACTGCAGGGGGCGCAGGTTCAATCCCTGGTCGGGGAACTAAGATTCCACACGCCGCGAGGCGTGGCCAAAACAAAAAACAAAAGCAAAGAACAATTTAACACAGGTATGTCAAGGAAACAACAAAGGTCCATGTTACAGGGTGAAAGGAAATTTTTAGGTTGTCATTTTTCATCATTCATATTTTCATTATGTATGTGTGTTCAAAAATTTGCAGGTCAACAAAAATTAGCAACTGTTCTCTTTGACAAAGGATTACATCTTCTTCTGCATTTACACTCTCCAATTCTGCTGTTAAAATGCCTTCTTTGAGGTACCCTACTCACAATGGGGTACCACTATGAACCCATCAGAATGACTACAATAAAAAAGATACACATTGACAAAGGTTGGGGAGAGATGGAAAAGCAACTCTCATACACTGCTGGTGGGAGTAGAAATTGGTGCAAACACGTTGGAAAACTGGAAGTCAGCATTAAAGCTGAGCATACAAAAAATTCCTTTTTGCCCAACAGTTAGACTCCTAGAGATGTACTCACATAAATATACAGATACAGTCCCCAGGTGGCAGGAAGGAGAATGTTGACTGACACTGACAATGTAATAGCTCAGAACTGGAAATTACTCAAATGTCCATCAACAACTGAATGGCTAAGTAATTTGTGGTATATTTACTCAATGGAATTTACAGAACTGAAAATGAATGAACACAGCACTACGTGAAGTCAAGTCACAAACATAATGTTGAGTGAAAGAAACTAGATATAAAAGAACACATGGGGCTTCCTTGGTGGCGCAGTGGTTCAGAATCCACCTGCCAATGCAGGGGACATGGGTTCGAGCCCTGGTCTGGGAAGATCCCACATGCTGCGGAGCAACTGGGCCCATGAGCCACAATTAACTGAGCCTGCGCGTCTGGAGCCTGTGCTCCGCAACAAGAGAGGCCGCGATAGTGAGAGGCCAGCGCACCGCAATGAAGAGTGGGCCCCGCTTGCCACAACCAGAGAAAGCCCACGCATGGAAATGAAGACCCAACACAGCCAAAAATAAATAAATAAACAAATTTTTAAAAAAAAAAAAAAAAAAAAAAAAGAACACATGCTGTATGACTCCATTACTATAAAGTTTAAAAACAGGCAACACTAATCTGTGTCGTTTGAAGTCAGGATAGACATTAACGCCTGGGCTAGGGAGTGGCCCCAAGGAGGCACGAGGGGCTTCCAGGGGCTGGAACTGTTCTCTTTCTTGTTCTAGGTGCTACTGCACGTGCGTGCTTGCTTTGTGAAAATCCTTTGAGCTGTCCACTTATGACTTGCGCATTTTTCTCTCTGTATGTTATACGTTCACAAAAAGTTTACCTTCGAATGGTCCTTCTTTCTTATAACGGTGGAGAACGTCACTATTGTAATCCCTCAATTAAAAGAAAAATGAATGAGACTGTGAGATTCCCAAGGCTGGGAAATGCTTGTCTAGAGGCCTCCGAGAAACTCACGCATAAAGAAGTAGGTTGTATGTAGCTCTAATTTTAAGGGGGACTCATGCCAATAGAGCAATGAAAGAAGTCACCAGAAAAGGGGTTAGAAATAGCAGTAATGTCTACAAATTTCTGGAGTCTCCACGTACCGTGCTCTGTGGAAAGAACTGTAGCAAAATCACACATTATAGGCAAACATGCTGACTCCAAATGTTCTGTGTCATTTCTTGCCATCTTCTACTTTTGGCACATATTGCTCTGTCACGATGTACCGTCTTTTGAAGGGTTTAGTCAAGAGCTTTAAGAACATGCTCATTCTGCAAGAACTTTCCATGAACTTTTTCTACTCAGATTTTCCTTGCTCACCTCAGGTTTTCATTTCCTGTCTCTTGACCTGTTTTTAACTTATTACACAGTTAATCTGAAATGTCTGAACTGTTTCAACATACAGTTCTTATCAAGGTAGTTTTAATCAAAAACAGCTTGAAAATTTAATTAAACATGAGACAGTTTATCTCGGCCCACTATTGTAATTCCGAAACAACCTTCCTTTTCCATTAAGATACAGTCACAGTGACCAAGGCCGATGTGAGCCTCGATAAACAATTCTCACATATGAATCTGCTGGTTCGTCTTCTGAAACCTGGCAAGAGAAGAGGCCAGAAGTTTTGCACTTAAAGAACGATAACAACCATTAAGGCAAATCTGAAATATGAAGACTGGAAAAAACAGTCTCTACTCAAAAACAGGTCCAGGATATGAAAATCTAAAATGAGAAATCAAATCCTGTAGAACTAAGGGGATAAGGAACAAAAGAAGAGTCTCCCTCACACTGCATCAACAGTATCTTGCTATATGCTCTGTTTTCCTTGTGTTTTGCTCCTGACAATTTGGATGTATTACAGTCAATTTTTCAGATGTCCTGTGGTTATTACCTTTATAAGTGTATTATATGCTCAAACACCTGTTTCATGCATTACTAATTTCAGACAGGGTCTACTAATGATGGATTTTAAGAGAAATAAATGCGCATGTTTCCCCCTAATTCCCTTCATGCTCCACTTGAAATTTTTGATTTGTTACAATGTGCTTGAAGTTCCTTTACTTGTTATCTTTGCACTTTCAAGCAATACTTATAATATAAGCCTTGGTTGCTTAATGTATTCATTTTGGGCAGTGTCTTTTTTACTGCTGGCTATGAAACAAGAGGAAACCCACATCCCTAAACTCCCACACCCTCCTGCTGTGAGTTTTTGTTAACTGTGTTAGATAAATTATATTATTAATGATGCATTAGGAAGACGTCCAACATTTGCATTCTTTTCTATAATCCTAATTCCCACAATTGTTTAGACTTTTATACTGAAAAGGACATACTACTCATTTCTGCATCTGTATTAATTCCTGGTTAAAGAAACATCAAAATCAAGTCTTTGGTTTCCAGAAGAGCTCACAAATGTCACACTCATTTGCATGTTCAAAGATGTCTCTCTTTTGCTTTTGTACATGAGATTCCCTGCTCTCTGTCGACTTCCTGTGCATTGCAGATACAAGGCTACTGCAGGCCTGAGCTTAGGTGTGTAAAATTCTGGAGGCAGCCTTACTGCTGACCTGATCCCTACCCCTTCCAGGTGACTTGCTTTTGATTTCACCAGGACTTAAAGGATTCTTGTCCTTCCCATTTCCAGTACAAACTGCAGGTCTGCGTGTGGTTTTAGGCAAGCCCTATATGTCGCAAGGTCTGCATGTGTTTACAGTGATTTTATGGTTTCTGATTCTTTATCTTCGGCTGAGACGAGCTGCTGCCGAGCTGACTGCACCCACCGTCTCTCCTCCACCTGGCCTTCTGTACACGTGGCATGTCTGTGTGACTTCTCTTTCAAGGCCACCTACCCCTTGCACTCTAGCAGGGACAGGATGTACCCCTGCCTGGGTCCTGCTATTTCGCGGACACTCACTGGGCCCTTTCACACCTGTGTCCCCCATTCACGGAGAGCTCCCTTCCTTGAGATGTTGTCTTCTCTCCAGGGGCCCCTCAGTTTAGGCTAAATTTCAGAATTGATTGTGGCAGTTCTCTGTTATGGTTGGTAATTTGGGATTTGTTTATTTGACAGACTTTCATAGCTTACTTCCCTGGTTTCATCAAAAGAGAGTTTTCTTCTCAGTTCTGAATTCTCTTTTGTCGTTTATTCCATTAGATGATGGGAGGGGAATGGGGTCAGAACACCCTAACTCTGACATCTTTTAGCAAATTTCTCCATTATTCCATTTAGAAAATTGTTGGGTTCAGTAAAGTAGGACCCAGGCTTAGCCCACGGGCTACTTGTTCTTCAGTTTATGATCAAAGCTTGTTTTCTAAATGCTTTCTGGGGGCGGCCTTTTGGACTGCAAACACTCATTCAAGGGCCGCTTTTCTCTGGGAGAATTTCCTCCCACACGCACCTACTGGAGAGGGGAGGCCCCGCGCCTGCGTCTTCCGCTCTTACTCCAGGACAGGAGAAGCACTTGGTCCCCCGTCCTCACTCTCCCTTCGGGGATGCTCCAGAATTCCAGGGGAGCTCCGATTCACTGATTCCTCCTAACTTGAGAAATAGAATCACAAGGCATCCTCATTCTCTGCTTCGCTCTCACACATGGAAATAGGACACATAATGGATAGATTTTCCTTCACTTACAGCCTAAGAAATCTCAGAGGTCAACTTGAGTGGATGGAGAGTCCTGACCATCTAAATAGGGTCATCAGCTCATTGAAAGGAACGCTCATCAACGTAAAACCTACAGTTTCATTTTCCATCTTGGTTCATGGTTAAAATAAGTTGCTGCTCACGCAATGGAAGGGTTTCTAAACATTTTAAATGACCATAAAGGAATAGTTTACGTTACCAGCCTAATGAATTTAATCTAGTAAAACCTGTCCTTAATACTTCAAGTGTTCCCTCTAAACAACTGTTCATAAATTAGATTACCCCAGCAGCAAACAGTCAAATGTACATATGCTTACTTATGAAATACTACTTCAAACGAAAATTAGCAATATTAATTTAAATTACATAATGATGGTTGGAAAAATTACAGTAACTATGAAATTTCTGTACATATAATACAACAAAACATTTAAATAAATGGAAAAACCCCAAAATAATACTAGTCACATTTCATTATAATATTACTTTAAAAATAACTATTTCCACTTGCCTGAACAATTTAAATAATAATAACAATTTAAATAAATTTATAGCAGCTTGGTTTACAAAGTAAAATATTCAAAATTTTGAAACTTCTATGAAATAATTAGGAATTAAGAATTTAACTTTCGGGGCTTCCCTGGTGGCGCAGTGGTTGAGAGTCCGCCTGCCGATGCAGGGGACACGGGTTCGTGCCCCGGTCTGGGAGGATCCCACATGCCGCGGAGCGGCTGGGCCCGTGAGCCATGGCCGCTGAGCCTGCGCGTCCGGAGCCTGTCCTCCGCAACGGGAGAGGCCACAACAGTGAGAGGCCCGCGTAACGCATAAAAAAAAAAAAAAAAAAAGAATTTAACTTTCTATTACCTACTATATATTCATATTTCTTCCCCCAAATAATCACCTATACTTTCATATGTATAATTAAACTAATCCTGGGGTAAAAACTTTTTACAAATTTCCTAAGTTTTTTTTAACTGTAGATTTTAAAAGATGGTAAATACTATCAGAATTCTTATAACACACATCCATAGAAAAGACTAAATATATAAAATATGAAAGACATATTTTCAGGAGCAGGAATATGAAATTTATCCAGTCTGCATTCCTGGTTCCAAATCCAAAAAAAGCAGCTTTCCCTCGATCAGATTATATGATTAAACAGAATATGCGTCACTAGGCTGAACCATCATATTATCACAGCTATCCCAACTAATTACATGAAAAAATATCTACAACCACTTTGCGACCCTGAAAAATATTATTTATGTTAACTACTTGTCTCAGAATATTGGATAATAGATCTCATATAATTTCATATCCTATCTATAAATGCCAATTCTAGTAGTATGAATTAATGAAAGGTCTTTTAAAATTTAAGATTAACCTTTTTAAAAAAAGAATATTTTTATTATAGTAGTCAGGGAAATAATGACAGCAATCATCAGAATTAATAAAAATTGTGATCTAAAAATAAAAAATTCTCTATACAAATGTAAGAAAAATATCAAAGAATCAGTACTCCCCCCTCAACAAATAAAGGGGTAAAACAATAAGGTAGATAGAGAATAAACATGCACCCTCCATTTTTGCCAGAACTAGGAGGCAGACTGCAAAATATTTGTAAGGGGCGCTGAAAGCAGCTGACTATCTACAAGAGGTATGCAGTGAAGAATTGCTGTAGAATTAATAATCCACACAGCAATTCTCTGAAGGAGGTATTATCTTGCCAGTTTCACAGATATGGAAATCTAAGCAAAGGAATTGTATAATTTTGCCAAGGTTTCAGCGGGAATGAGGGGGAGACAGTGAACCCATCAGGCTCAAGCCTTGTCAAGATGCAACAACCCCCAAACATGACAGTTTCAGACTGGGCTCTGACTGTTTGCCCTTTATTTACATAATTCCAATGCAACCAAATATTTTTCTAGCAAAATTTGATCTTCCCAAGAAACACGTTCCAATTATTTCGCAGTGAACCATAATGATATTTCATTAATGATAACTTTCAATTAACCATCCATTGGCCATCCCCACAACATACCACATCTTTGCTTCCTGGTTTGCTTTACCCTAACTGGCTGCACAATTTTGAGTAGTTCAAGTCAACTGCACTAATCTTTATTAAGCAATTATGTTTACAATACACATTAAAAACTTTTTAATGAAATTCTCATGGAAAACGTATTTTAAAGGCAAAATCATATTCCGAAACTTAACAGGAACACTAGAGATGCTTCCTTTTCTGTTTCTATAGATTTCTTGTTCATAAAGTGGCTTAACTAATGCTTTTTACAAATTCAAAGCAAAAAGAAAATTCTTGGGCTCTTTGTCAAGTTTCTAAGCCTGAAGCACATCATACATTGTTATAGTTTAAAGAGGTAGAGAGACTAATAATTTTTATAAGATGTGAGTAATTTAGTGTTCAATAAAGTACAGAATTAACAGGAGTGAACAAAATTGGCTAAATTAGTGACAGATTAGATTTTGCTACCATCCCTCCCAGTCTCCTAATATGCCACAAATCACGTATCCATACCATAAAATGTAGGCTTATCGACTGGGAAACGGGCAGGGAGTAACAAAAATCAGCAACATGAGGAATTCCAAAGGTTCCAGAATTCTCCAGGTATTCACCATCACTAACCCAGGTTGACAGCTCATGATGCTCTCGATGGGGAGCCCAGGTCTACCACTAACTGAGCCTGTGTTCTTGGGAAAGTTACTCAGCCTCCCTGAATTTGGAGGGAAAATGCTTAGAGGTGCAACACTAACGTCCCAAATAACAAATGTTATTGGGCTATCAACCCATTGTACACGATTTATTGACTGTGGCTCAGTTCTATTTCAATAATTAGCATGATGAAATTAATATCTGCATGAGAGGAACAAAGCATTACAATCCCTCCTCCCCCATCTACTAATGATAATGAACAAGAAGGAAGGTGTGTTGGTTTTGACAAAGACTGCACATGGGGCATGCAAGTGAGGAGAAGAAGAGGTAAGTATAATATCCAAAGGAGTAGGATGTGGGTAAGAGTTTAATGGGGGAAGTTTTGCAGTGAGAGTAATGGGCCCACATTCCACACACACCCACATCCTCCAGACCTTCAGCGGGGACCTCAGTTGCTTTCACGAAGCTTCTTGAGGTTGTGTTTGTGTTTCCTTTGAAGGGCACAGCCTGCTGAGATGAGCCTGAAGGCAAGAGCAGGCAGCCCAGGAAGACACGGGAGATGTGGACTAAGGGCCTTTGGAGCCAAAAACAAAAAGGCACTCACGGAAGACAGTTCAAAGGGCATTGCTGAAATTTACCATTTTGGACAATTGCTCCTCCAGCCAACTTTAACTGCACACTACAATTTCGAATTGCAAATTAAATTAAGGCAATGAATGCATTAATGAAACACCAAATAACAAGATCGTAACTTCACTGGCAACATACGATGCCCCATAGAAAAGAAAAGGACTATGGGACATCAAGAATGAATGGAAAACAGGCTTTCAGGTTTTGCGTATGGATTTAGTACAGGAGGTTTCTGTTAAGGTCATGCTGCTGAAGTGATTTTATCTGGACATAGCAAATGTAGAGAGCAATAAAGAAGTGTCATTAGCGCTCACAGCCTCAAGCTCATGATGAATCGTGCACAGATAAAAATGCTGATGTGAGGAGAGGGCAGCGACAGCTTCACCGATCAAAAAAAGATATTAACTATAGGACGAGGGCTCTAGAAAATTGGAACATGCTCCTGGTAATCTAATTATCAATCCCGACCGCTTTTAGGGGCAAGGAGGTAGGTTTCCATCAGCCCTCCTCTCCCGTCTAGTCGCCCGCCTTCGCAATTTCAATGCTCCTATCCCCGGTGGTGACTCCTGAGACCATTTGTAGCCCTTCCCTCTTTCCTGAGCTCCAGATCCAGATTACCAACGGACCTGCCAGGCATGGCCAGATGGATGGCCGACTGATACCTCGTGATCAGCAAGGCCAAAATAGAACTAATTCCTCCTGACTCTGCGGTGTTTCCCCCCTTTGTAAACAAGATCACATCACAGAGGCTCATCCCAAGGTCACACAGCAACCAATAAAGGACAAGATCAGAATCTGAACTCAGAGCTCCAACCTCCACAACCCAACCCTATCTCGTTAGTCTCTCTCACCTCCCAGCCTTCCCGCTGCTACCGTCCTACTAGAACGCTGACCACCTCTCATGTGGAGTAGGGCAGTAACCTCAGCTGGCCTCTCCTTCCCTGCCACGTGTCTTTCTTCTTCTCCTCTTCAGGGATCCTTACTCATGGGTATGAGCTCTGACTACATCACTCCACTTCCAAATAATATCTACAGCTACACAGTAGTTAAAATCCTGGCCCCTGGAACCACACTTCCTCAGTTTGAATCCCAGCTCTACCTCTTACTAGCTGTGTGATGGTGGCCGGTTGATCTCTGTATTCTTCGTTTCCCAATGTGTGAAGTGGGAATGGCTATAATGACACACAATCGCATTTTGAGGAACAAACGAATTAATATGTGTGAAGTGGACACATGGTTAATTCTATGTAAATGTCAACTAAGTAAACTGAGTTCGTTTGCTCACTTGGGCCTTCACAGCCATCTACAAGCTGACCCTCACCCCTTTTTAGGCGCATCACTTCATACACAAGCCATTCCTACCAGGTTGAACCTTCACTGCTCCACAAACATCTTTGTACTTCCCTGCCTCTGTTGTTTTCCCAAAGATTTCCTCAGTTTGGAGTAAGCTTCCCAGCCCCACTCCCAGGGTCTAGAGAGCAAGTGTGAACCTGTCAATCACAGTCAAACTCCAATGTCCTCTCCTCCATCAGGCCTCTCAGCTAGACCTGACCGCAGCCACCAATGACCCCACTGAGGGTGCTAATTCTGGGTCAAGCTGCCTGGATTTGAATTTCCTTCTCTTCCAATAGTTGTGTAACCCTGGGCAAGTCATGTAATCTCCCCGTGCCTCAATTTCTTCTTCAAATATACAATGGGGATTAAAATAGCATCTTATTTATAGGGGCTTGAACACCAAATGGGACATATTATACATGTACAGGACAGCACCTGACTGAGAAAAACAGTAAGTACTAGTAATTGTCTATAGAAATTGATCTATTTGCTCTCATATTTCTCCCTCTTTTAGATTGTGGAACCCGGGAAGACAAAGGCTATTTTATTGCTTTTACAGTGCCTTGTACTGTACCCAGTTCCAAATAGGCACTGTCAAAACCCAAGTCTTTGTTGAATGAGTGATTAGAAGTCAATCCTCCCGTGTTAGTTGCTGGAACACAACAGATCTGCGGGTCAGGTTCATAAATCTGAATTCTACTCTATTCTACTGAATATCAATTCTAAAAAAAGTCAATATTTTGTTAATAAATTATTTTCTTTCCAATTAATGTTTTTTAATTTACCCCAAAGGACTACAAAGAAAGCAATTCTATATGAGCTTCTAGTTGTGATTAATTACGGTGCTTCTGGAATTCTTGAATTTTAATTCCAAGAGCCTTTAAAATATAATTTTAATTCCAAGAGCCTTTAAAATATTCGAAAAGGAATATTTTTTAAAAAGTTACTTGGATCAAGGATTGTTCGCTGTCTGTGTTAGGAGATATGAAATAATATAGGACTATGGGGAAGAGTCATAACAATAGTCTACCAGCACAAGTGTACTAAGAGTGCTAAGAGCTCAAGGTTTAGAGTCTGACAGAGTTCAAATCTTGAATCTATTAAGATCCAATCTATCTGCCAAAAGGGTGACCTCACGTCACTGAACAGCTCTGTGACTCAGTTTCTTTTTTTTTTGATATTTTCTTATTTTGTTTTTCTAATACTATTACTTTCATATTTAGAACTTTAAAGTTTATTTTTACATATATTGTGTGACATAGAAATTCAATTGTATCTTTCTTTGGATCAGAGCTAATTTTCTTTACACCATCAGTCACATAGTCAAATTTTTTTTAACCTTTATTGGAGTATAATTGCTTTACAATGGTGTGTTAGTTTCTGCTTTATAACAAAGTGAATCAGTTATACATATACATATGTTCCCATGTCTCTTCCCTCTTGTGTCTCCCTCCCTCCCTATCCCACCCCTCTAGGTGGTCACAAAGCACCCAGCTGATCTCCCTGTGCTATGCGGCTGCTTCCCACTAGCTATCTATTTTACGTTTGGTAGTGTATTTATGTCCATGCCACTGTCTCACTTTGTCCCAGCTTACCCTTCCCCCTCCCTGTATCCTCAAGTCCATTCTCTAGTAGGTCTGCGTCTTTATTCCCATCTTGCCCCTAGGTGCTTCATGACCTTTTTTTTTTTTTTTTTTTAAGATTCCATATATATGTGTTAGCATACAGTATTTGTTTTTCTCTTTGTGACTTACTTCACTCTGTATGACAGACTCTAGGTCCATCCACCTCACTACAAATAACTCAATTTCGCTTCTTTTTATGGCTGAGTAATATTCCATTGTATATATGTGCCACATCTTCTTTACCCATCCATCTGTCGATGGACACTTAGGTTGCTTCCATGTCCTGGCTATTGTAAATAGAGCTGCAGTGAACATTGTGGTACATGACTTTTTTGAATTATAGCTTTCTCAGGGTATATGCCCAGTAGTGGGATTGCTGGGTCGTATGGTAGTTCCACTTTTAGTTTTTTAAGGAACCTCCATACTGTTCTCCATAGTGGCTGTATCAATTTACATTTCCACGAACAGTGCAAGAGGGTTACCTTTTCTCCACACCCTCTCCAGCATTTATTGTTTCTAGATTTTTTTGATGATGGCCATTCTGACCGGTGTGAGATGATATCGCATTGTAGTTTTGATTTGCATTTCTCTAATGATTAATGATGTTGAGCATTCTTTCATGTGTTTGCTGCCAGTGTGTATATCTTCTTTGGAGAAATGTCCATTTAGGGCTTCTGCCCATTTTTGGATTGGGTTGTTTGTTTTTTTGATATTGAGCTACATGAGCTGCTTGTAAATTTTGGAGATTAATTCTTTGTCAGTTGCTTCATTTGCAAATATTTTCTCCCATTCTGAGGGTTGTCTTTTCATCTTGTTTATGGTTTCCTTTGCTGTGCAAAAGCTTTGAAGTTTCATTAGGTCCCATTTGTTTATTTTTGTTTTTGTTTCCATTTCTCTAGGAGGTGGGTCAAAAAGGATCTTGCTATGATTTATGTCATAGAGTGTCCTGCCTATGTTTTCCTCTAAGAGTTTGATAGTGTCTGGCCTTACATTTAGGTCTTTAATCCATTTTGAGTTTATTTTTGTGTATGGTGTTAGGGAGTGTTGCGACTCAGTTTCTTTAACTGTAAGTAAAGACACTAATGCCTGTCTTGTAAAACAGCAGAGTACCTGAAAAGTAACCTACACTCAGTAAGTGGTGTATGTTAATCACAATGACAATGACACAATTGGGAAAACAAATTTGACCTTTCCTTTTGAGTCAGTAATCAAGATGCAAAAGTCCCCATGCATTAGGGAGCAATCACAGTTTGGGTTCTAGTAGAATCACTAATGCAGTCATAAAGAAAAAAGACCAATGGCTCAGCACAGAGTGATATTCCAGTATGCTTCCCTTCTATGCATCGTTACTTTCTAATCAATATTTTAGATTCACTTCTTAAAACGATGCAATTCTGAGGAATTATTTCATGCCTCGAAGACAAAGGGGAATGCTTTGGGAGGGAAGACTTCATAAAGGATAGTCCTAGCCAGAGAATTTAAGGCTGAAAGAATCTGAAAACCACGGTCTCCAAGCCCAGTCATCTCACAAATAAACTGACTTGAAAACCAAAAGCAAAACACAAGTAAAAAACCCCTACAAAATTAAACTAAGCTGAGGGCTGCAGTCATGAACTTCATAAAGTGAAGTTTGCAATTTTCCTGAGGTAAGAGTTCAGTTAAGAGATTCCAGCCCTCAAGCCAGCATGCTGACAACAGCGAGTGCTGGTTAGCTCACCTAATGTGATTTAAATGCCATTACCTTACAGGGCAGTAACGGGAAAGGACAGGACTGAAGTCACCTCATTGAAACAGATCATTTAGGTAGAATACCAGTTACACAGATGCACATCTTTAAAAAGTAGAGCAACTGACTCTAGCAAGGAAGGTTTGGAATCCACTGAAAATCAGTGTTGATGTGAAAATCAAAACCCTTAAATGCATAAAATAAGCTTGAAATCAAGAGACAATTAATCATGTGTGCTTCTCAGCCAAAACCTCAAGGTTTTCCAGAGGAACTATAAGAACCAAGATGGTTTTCTCTGATAACCCTAGTTGGCCAACCCTAGTTGGCCTAAAGGAAGAATTCGACCTCTTGGCCAGACAGCTTATCAGTTTCCCACAAAAATTTCAATCAACATTCACTGTCCCTAGACTGATTTTCTTCCTCTCCCCTCTCTCATAGAAATCCTTTTTGTCTTCTTTATTCTTTCACAATGGTCTATAGACCACTTTCCTCATTATTAAATGTGCACGCAAATAATTAAGGGTGTCTAAAATGTACTGAGTATTGAAATGCTGTATTCGCTTTCATTGGCAAACATGACATTGACGGGATGGTTAACAGCTCTTATGATACAATCCACATTGCATGGGCTTAACATGGTTGCAATCAGCCTAAGCAATACTTGGCAACCTGAGCACACAGGCCCTGAGCACCAGTGATGGGAAGCCCATTACTGGACAGGACGTGGTGGAGAGCCACGGCCCATCAGGGAGAACAGCTAAGGGAAATTGGAATTGACTCTTAGAACAGGTGGAGGGAAGTCCCATTTCCCACTGAGTAACCTGACTGCTTCCCAAATTTGTTTGCTAAGTTAACCTGCTTAAACTTTTTGCAATGATACTGTAAATGTGTCAGCCAGAAGTTGGTCAGGCTATGCTCATCTCTCACATCATATGTTCCTAGAAATGTGGAGAGAATGAAATATGCCAGAAACTAAGGAGCTTGCACACTGTAGACCTGCACACAGACACAGGTCTCATGTAGGTTAGCAGGATTCGCGGGAATGTCATCAGTGGGGTTAAAGTTGTAAAAAGCAAAGATGACAGAGTAATATAAAATACCGAGGCAAAAAGGCAAGAAGAAAGAAAGAAAGAAACAGAAAACAAACCTCATGCAAACTATGGTCGATACAACAAAAGTCTGGTGTCTATAAATAATGATGTGAATATCGTTCAAACATGTAAAAAGTGCCTTGGAACTTTTAAACACCATGATTTAGGGTTCAATAAAATAATCGTTTGTCTAGATTGAAATCATAATTAATTTTTAAAAAACCCTTAGAAGAGAGCTTCTCTAAAATAAACGAACAATTTCCTGGTCCCAGATGAATGTTTAGCCTTCTCTCTGCCATTCTCTTGCTTCTCCTGTCTGGATTGTAACCCCGAATTCTTTACAAATACTCGCTTCCCTGCCCCGCCTTGCACCAACCCTAAGTTCCTTTCTTCCTGTTGCTCCTTCCCCAGAATGCTTTGGCCCCAACTCAACAACTCTGTGACATTTACGGGCCTTTCTACACGCTCTGTTCTCAGGTCGAAATTTCCTTTTTTCTTCTTGCCAACTGCTGACCTCCCTCTTACTCTTCAAGATCCAACATGGAGCAGTGGGCAAGATGGGCTGCAGATTGCAGTGGGCTTAGCTGGAAATCCTGCTCTACTCCTGGGGATGCGTTGGCTCTGCTACAAGCTGCTTCACCTCTGGAAGCCTCTCCTTATTTGTAAAAAGGCAACAATGATGCTACTTGAGAGTCTTAAGCCTTTAATACTGCACCAGGTGCCTGGCAAAAGTCATCAAGGTAGTCTACCTCGCACAGCTGTGTCTTCCCTTCTTTTTTTAATTTATGTATTTATTTTTCGCTGCATTGGGTCTTCAATGCTGTGTGCAAGCTTCCTCTAGTTGCGACGAGTGGGGACTTCTCATTGCGGTGGCTTCTCTTGTTGTGGAGCACGGGCTCTAGGTGCGTGGCCTTCAGTAGTTGTGGCATGTGGGCTCAGTAGTTGTGGCTCACGGGCTCTAGGCACGCAGGCTTCAGTAGTTGTGGCACACAGGCTTAGCTGCTCCATGGCATGTGGGATCTTCCTGGACCAGGACTCAAACCTGTGTCCCCTGCATTGGCAGGGGGATTCTTAACCACTGCGCCACCAGGGAAGCCCTGGGTCTTCCCTTCTAATTCTTCTCTTACTTGGGTAACATTAAGCAACCATGCCTGAGTTTCTAAAATACTGCATATCCATTTCTAACACTTATGAATTTGTAGTTTTTAAAATCAAGTCTGTATCTCCCCATAGTGTGTGAATTCTTCCAGACAAGAGACAGCTTTATTCATCTTTGTATTTGTATTATACAAAACACACTGATCGGTACAGAGTAGGTGTTAAGGTCAGTGCCTACAATGGGCGCTCTATAGATGTTTATTGAGTGAATGGATGGCTGATTGAATAATACAGGTGCATTTTTTTTTTTTGGTCACAGGCAAGTTCATACGGATGATATAATAACCTCCCTTTAAAGCTGCTTTTCACCTTCCTTTTCCAGAGGACTATGTGCTGTCCAGGACACATGTCTATGACTAGACACAGTTCTGCACATGAGCATACCTACCTTTTTTTCTTTATGTTTCTAAGTCAAATCAAACCAAATGCTGAGTGAAATTTTCATCAGGAAGGAGGGCCTGACATCGGTAATTAACAGTAAAGCAATAAAACCATACAAAGAACAATTCTCACTAACTGCCTTTTTTGTTTGTTTGGGGGTTTTTTGGCCACGCCCTGTGGCATGTGGGATCTTACTCCCCTGACCAGGGATCGAACCCGTGCTCCCTGCACTGGAAGCGTGGAGTTTTAACCACTGGACCGCCAGGGAAGTTCCCTAACTGCCTTTTTTCTAATGGCCAATTGCCCTCGAGGCTTATTCTACAAAGGCACAGGGGACCTTCACGATGATCTCTGACTGGCCTCTTTGTATCATTAGTTGCCCAGCATCTATGCTTTCATTAGGCTCAAAGGCAGACTTGGTTATCACACTCGGAAAAGAAGAAGCCCCTGACAGCTTCCTTACATAATCGAGATAGTTCATAACAGTGTAGTTCATTACCTTGAACCCATATCCCAAACAAATTTTATAAACTGGACACTTAAAAATATACACACATACTGCTAGAATATGTGTGCGTTCCTTGTAAATCCTAACTGTATTTTTCTAGTCAGGTACATACAATTTCTCTCTGGTTCCTCAGTTAGCAATTCTAAATAGCCCCATATCCTTGAACAATGGCAGTAAAGATAATTCTTTATCTTACTTTCACAATGAAAAATATATTGAGCTAATAAATAAACGTAACAGAAATGTCTCCTAACGAATACTTGCCTACAAAAAAAATCTTCAATTTTAGCATTAATCATAAACCAAGGAATGTACACTGCAAGAATTTAATAATAATAATTTTTGGTTATTTGTGTTTGAATTGCTATGATTGCTCCCTTACTGGTCAAAATGTCTCCGAATTTCCCCCCTTCAGTCTGTTCTGTACAGCCTAACCTCTGAAACTCTGCTTTTTCTGTTACCCGTCGGCCCCCAACACACGCAAGGACGCACCACTGCTCAGCGTTTGGTCCGTTCACGCCCTGCCAGCTCGGCGCCCAACCCTATCCCCAAGCCCACCCCCAGACCTGCTATGCTCCCAGGTTCTTTCCATCCTCCATTTGCTCCCCTGCTCTTCCCCCTCAAAGCTCTGAGCCGTCGACTACAACGCTCACCATTTTGATTCCCCTTTTCCTGTCTATGCAGCCTACGAGAAAGGCCTGATTTTGAAGTTGGACAGTTTTCCTGGGCCAGCTGTGTCACCCTTCAGGCTCAGCATGGGATTAGTTTATTCAGCTAAATCCAAAATATAGTTGTTCTTAAAAGTCCATAGAGATGTTATGAGGCAAGATCCTGTTGGCCTTTCTTCCCAGATCAGCTTTCCTGTGCGAGATGTGCCCTGCACAGTGTCTGTGGTGCCCACAGATGTGGCTCCAACCATGAATCGGCCATGTGCCAGGCACCACCCTAGGCTCCTATTTAAAAGAAGATGTATCTGTCTCGCCCTACTCAGAAAACACCTCCTCATCTCAGTAAGGGGTGTCTAGGACAGCAAAGGAAACATTCAGCTCTCTGAGTCCCATACCTTATGATGTCCAGAGGAGTGACCCAAAGAGAAATAATCCTCCCAGCTCAGGGCTACCAGGTTGGGCTTTGGCAAGGCCATTGCTAATGTGGACTGTCAGGTCTCCACATAGTTATGCCAGCTCTGGACACAGAGAACTTACAAAGCTCTAATAATTGTCCAGTTGACAATGGACAGAGAAACAGATTGTACACGTCTTAATGAGTGGCCTCTAAACTTTAAACCTTGCCATGGCCACCTTAGAGAGAGCTAAAAAAAGATGTAAAGAAAGCAAGCCTTATTATATCAACCCTCGAACTTGGAGATCATCTCTTAACTGAGATTAAGATGGGCCACTCATCTTGGTCTCCGCCATATTTTTCTCCTTCATGACAAAAAAAAATCTTGATGATGAAGAAATTCATTTCCTCAAACTAGATCACTCATAGGGAAACAATATGATAGGCCAAGATCAAAGGCTTTGCTTTTCGAACCTCAACCAGTCAGATTCAGTCACTGAGAACAAATACTAAAGTGAATCCAAATTCCTTTGAAAAGATGCAGTCAGTGCCTTTGTGCAAATTAGAGTTACAATTGAGGTGACTGAAAAAAAAATGACCTTGTCAAAGGTGAATGTATTGGAAGCTAATTTCTCTAAGAGGTTAGCCAAGGTCCTCCTTAGGGGTGAGCTTCTCCTTCGTTTGGGAAATACCTCAATAGAACTTGTGATTATGCAAAGCTCAGCTTCAAGGCTCATTCTCTAAAGAGCTTAAGAGAAAGAAGAGGCAAAATCTGCTCTGCGGGAGAAGGTAACAAGTCCACGCATTACTCTCCTAATAGAAACTGAAGTTTGACTGACCTGGAATTTGGAGAAGAGAGGTGGGGAAAGAGATGACCCCAGAAAATGAGGGGAGGCTAGATTCACAGTCTAAGGGGAAAGAGGCCCATAATAGATTCCTGGTGATGGGGGAGAGGTGATGTATTATTTTAAAAGAAATTATTAGTGTCCATCAACAGATGAATGCATAAAGAAAATGTGCTATTAAACAATGGAATATTACTAAGCCGTAAAAAAGAACGAAATTTTTCCATTTGCAGCAACATGGATGGACTTGGAGGGCGAAGTAAGTCAGAGGAAGACAAATAATGTATGATATCACTCATATGTGGAATCTAAAAAATACAACAAACTAGTAAATATAACAATAAAGAATCAGTCTCGGAGATATAGAGAACAAACTAGGGGTTACCACTGTGTGCGGGGAGGGGCAATATAGGGGTGGGGAATTGGGAGGTACAAACTATTGGGTATAAGACAGGCTACAAGGATGTACTGTACAACACAGGGAATATAACCAGTATTTTGTAATAACTGTAAATGGAGTGTAACCTTTAAAAATTATATAAAAAATAAAAAAGAAATTAAAAAAAAAGAAACTATTAGTGAAAACCAAAAATGCTTCATAAAAAGTCAAGAAGGTAAGGAGGTTGCACAAACTAATACAGATCTCTGAGTCCAAATGCAGTGCCTGCCACACAAAAATGTAAACCCAACAACTCCTTGAGCTGAAGTTACAAGTGAAGCAGGCCTGGAAGTGTGTGACTTTCAAGAAGTTATTTAACCTCAACTGTATCATCCTTAAGACGGGATACTAATTTTTATAGTGCTATTTAGAGGATTAAGTGAGGTAATAATAGGTCAAGGGCTCAAAACAATACCCGGCATTTATATAAACATTCATTTTAGCAAGTAAGTACTAGTCATTGGAGGAGGTGTACTAGAGCCGTCATTGTGTGTCTTTCCCCTGGGCTCCTTGGGAGCAGGTGCTGTATCATCCAACCTCATAGCACAGCTGGCGCATACAGGTGCACAATAAATATTTGCTGAATTGAACTGAAAGAATTAGAACTGTCAGGTAATAACCCCAAGAGCCAAAACACCTCTTCTAGCACCCTACTTATATAAAAATTGGATTATTTGTCAATGTATAGAGTTCTGCAAATACCATACCTATTTAAACAGAGCAGAAGAAAGAGGCTTAATAACTTAGACAATGCAGAAACTTGCCTCATTTCCCAAGAGTGTATGCCTTTTAATAAAAAGTACACATTCAGAATGAGGGTACAGGGCATTCAAGTCTTGCCTTTGCACTTGACCGTCAGACCCGCTGCTTTGTCAGTGTGAGGAACACTGCACATCTCAGCCACTGAGGCAGATCCTCGAGGGGGCCAGAGAGAGAGAGAGAGAGATGGGCCAGAGATGACTTCCGGCGCCAGAGAGAGAGAGAGAGAGAGAGAGAGAGAGAGAGTAGTCTGGCCCTGACAAGAGGAGGAGCGGGGCAGGAGGAGAGAGAAGGGGTAGGGAGAGGAGAGGACAGAAGGCTTGAGGCAATGCTATTTGCATGCAAATCGAATAACTAGGTTGACACTAGTTAATTCATACTTCTAAACCAGTTTAATGCAGAACTTGTTCTCTCCCTGAAATAAGAAAATAAGAAGAAAGATAGAGGATAAAGCTTACTGTCAAACTTACTTTCCAGTGTAAGGGAGATACTAATGATACTTCAGTAACATTTTGCGATTTAAAGGGCAAGAGAGGCAAGGACGCTTTCCAGGATCCCCTGATAAAAGCATATGATTGCACAGGATAGAAAAGGGATCTTTCAAAGGGAAAAGATAATGAAGAACCACAGATTTTGGTTGTACCTTACACACATTGGAAAAGACTACCCATTATCTAAGGACCCAGGGACACCTGGTTCATCGTCTATAACTGATGCATACATGTTCTCGAAAGTGGACATAATCATGGTTTTCAACCCTAAACTAAAACAATTTGAAGATTACCACAACAATAAAAAGTCACATACCTGAATGTTTCTTCCAGCAAGGTGCCTGCATGCCTTCTATGTAAATTATGTGGACTGTCCCAAAGACTCTCCAGTTTTAATTAAATTTCACCCCCAAACACATTTCAGTCAGATGGCTTGTTAAAGCATAGAAGGGGAGAATCATGATTGTAATCTGTGGTCGAAAAAGTTATGTTTACACATTTACTCTGCTTGACATCACAGACCACACAGGGTCACGAAAGGTAAATCCCAAGTTTGCATAAATTGTAAGGTATAACTCTACCCATTTGTAGCTGAGATTTTAAATCTGACAAGTGGAAATACACCCAGGTTATATGGCATCCTTTGACACATCTCTTTCTGCTTAACCTGAAGGAATAAGGACTTGTTTTGTTGGCACTGTTACATCTAAAGCTACCTTTGCTGAGGATCATAATTCCTTTTTCATAAACATAGGCTAATTTCACTTACCTTTTATCTTGACCACGCCTCTGTAACTATGAATCCAAAAAAGAAACACGGCCTAGTGGCTGCCTTCTTATAAAAACACTCTAAATTCAACAAATTCTCAATGTGGCGCAGGTAATGAATTATATGTGCTTGCAAAATTTCAAGCACATAATTGCCTGTCCGTAATAATTTTTGAAAATCGGCCCATTTCTAGAGCTTGTGCATATGGCTCATAAAATGTGTCACTTTTTCTATGATTCATAGACTTTATTCCAATTTTAAAGCAAACAGATGTTTATCTTTAAATGGGGTAGAAAATATAATGCTTTAAAAACTTTTGGTACATTTATTATGGTTAAAAATGGCAAACATCTGTAGGATGAGAAAAAATATAGAAAAAGTATACTAGACTGCCTCAGTCCTATGGGAAACCACAAATTAAGGGCTGACAAGTTGCAGGTATTTAAAATGTCTGGCTATGCTGCATTCCAAATAAAATAGGAAGCTTAATCGGGATGATATTTACTCTGTCCATATGTTGCTTTCAGATTGCAAGGGCATCTTGCTTCCTGATGCAGTATTTTAAGAGCAAACCCCTCAAGAAGAAAGAATAAAAAATATAGTGTGCTTATTAGTGGATTTCATTTTAAAATTAGAAACGTTAAATTATGTCGCTAAGCAATTTTAAAATTCTATTTTTAAAGAAAGCCAGAAAAAAAATGGCTTTCAGGATTCTCAATTAACTCCCGAACCCGAGATCCTAAGTTTCAAGATTAGTTGCAATCCAAGTGTGGGTAAAATAAGTAAATTACAATTTATCTATTTGTTTCCTAAAAGAAAATGAATTCCAATATAAATATTATTATGACCTTAAAAGCTCTGCATTTAATCTTATTTCCAGAAAATACACATTTCATCTATTTATTGTGTGCCCAATGCGCACGTGTGATGAACTCACTTATTTCTTTAGATTTAATGGGGTTAATGTTTCTATATATTGGCTGCTTTGAAAACCAGGAAAATAAAATTTTAGCATAAAGAATTTAAACTTTTTTTCCCCAAATAAGTTTTATGTTAAATACCAAAATGCCAACCTTTCAGGTCTTTCATATATATATATATATATATATATATATATATATATATATATATGAAGCAGTGTGACCTTGGACACAGCATCCCAGCTACCTGGGCCTCAGTTTCTTCATATGAAATGAGGGTCATAGGTTGGTCCCATCCATATATATAGATTGTTTCAGAGGTGAAATTAACGTACCCATTTACTCTCCTTGTACATATTCATGGGTGTTTAGAAAGTGACATCCCAAGGAAAGATCTCCAGCATTCCACTGACCACTGGTGAAAATCTACTGTTCACCAATGGTTCATAGGCCACAATGGAGCACCAACAAGTTGACCCTAAAAAGATTATTCTCTGTGACACTCGGACTTTCAATACCAAGAGTTTCTGAAGCCTCTTCTCAGCAGCGTTTTCTACACTGCAAGCTTTCTTCAGTTCACCTGCACTCTGAATTATCTAGCTCACTAGATTATCCTCCCAATTATGCACTATCCCCTCAGAATTAAGAATTTTTTAAAAAGTCATTTTTCTAGCTTTTCTACCTACTAGCGGCTAACCTGCATGAACTATGGATAATAAAAGTGTTCTCTTACTTGCGCTTGGGGGCATCAGTTCAATTGAAAGTATTCATGATATAATCATAGGATGGGACCAACCTATGACTTGCCTCATTTCATAAGAAGAAACTGAGGCCCAGGTAGCTGAGGTGCTGTGTCCAAAGTCACACTGCTTGAATTCAGTTCTTGATTCCTAGTTGAATGTGCGTTTAATTAATAACAGTGAATGTATTCTTGAGTGTTTACTAAGTTCCAGGCGCTTGTAGTAACTATTCTGCATGAATCATGCCATGCAATCCTCACAGCAATCCTGTGAAAAGGTTTATTATTAACTCCATTTTACAAATAAAGAACCTGAGGCTGTGTAGATGGAACTGCTTTACAATTAGATGGGGGAAAGCTCTATTTTTAACCCCGAGGATGCTGAATGTCTGCTTTTTGATTCTTGACCAAGATAAGGGCAGTGGGATTTATGATATGTATTTTCATGGTTAGAATTCCCCTCTCCCATCAGTTTCTTTACTGATGATTTGCAACTACCCTAATTGCTTTGACAACCCTGGTGGGATTTAGGACCAAGTGAACTGAGGAGTGCCCTGCACTGAAAGTTACCCTGAACTCCCCTCAGGCCAGGGTCCCTCACACAGATCTTGGGATTCAAGACAATGACTCAGCCTGGCCCTGTGTCTCCAGGAAAAGGTCCCTGGAGAGTTGAGTTGTTGGAATGGCTCTCAGACTCCAATGCTTGCCCACATACGCTTTCTCGTGCTGCACCATAAACTTTGCCTTTAAACAAAAGCCTCATATGAGGGCTTCCCTGGTGGCGCAGCGGTTGAGAGTCCGCCTGCCGATGCAGGGGACACGGGATCGTGCCCCGGTCCGGGAAGATCCCACATGACGCGGAGCCGCTGGGCCCATGAGCCATGGCCGCTGAGCCTGCGCGTCCAGAGCCTGTGCTCCGCAATGGGAGAGGATACAACAGTGAGAGAGGCCCACGCACCGCAAAATAAAAATTTTTTTAAAATGCCTCATGTCAGTATTTTCTGGGTAGTTCATGAATATTTTCAGACAACCAAACCTGGAAAAGCAATACGGAGGCTTATAGAGATGAGGTGCCCACCTAGAGATCACAAAGCTTCTACATGGCTGTGACTAGGATAGAACCTGGCTGAGATCTCATGGCCGCCACTTCCAACTGTGAATGCTATAGCCTTGTGTGAGGACACCCGACAGAAAGAGCAAAGATGTGCTCTCTGGAAAGGTCTGTGCCACAAATGAACTTATCTATGAAAGAGAAATAGACTCGCAGACACAGAGAACAGGCTTCTGGCTGCCAAGGTGGAGGGGGTGATGGGGGAGGGATGGAGTGGGAGGTTGGGGTTAGCGTATGCAAACTAGTATATATAGAATGGATAAACAACAAGGTCCTACTGTAGAGCACAGTATCTTGTGACAAACCATAATGGAAAAGAATATAGGAAAGAATGTTATGTATATGTATAATTGAATCACTTGCTGTACAGCAGAAATTAACACAACATTTGTAAACCAACTGTACTTCAATAAATAAAAAATAAGGGTCTGTGCCAGAATAAGGACACCGTTATCTAACTCATCCACCCAAAGGGGATAACATTTTCCAATTCTAGTTACTTTGTTGCTGTATAACAAATCATCTTAAAATAGAGTGGCTTAAAACAACAACTTATGTATTGCATCTCTTTACTTAGCTCACAACTCTGCAGGTTGGCAATTGGACTGGGCCCAGCTGGGCAGTTCTTCTGGTATCAGCTGAGCTCACTCAAGCATCTGCAGTCAGATTGGGTTGGCTAGGACTGGTGACCTAAGGTGGCCTCAACTGGGACGGCTCTCGTCTGTCACTTGTGGCCTATCATCTCCCAGCAGTGCAGCCCTGGCTTGTTCTCATGGGAGCTGGGCAGTGCTCTAAGACAAAGAGAAAAGAAGTGTGCAAGGCCTCTTAAGCATACTGGGCTCAGACAGGTGCATCATCACTGCACCTGAATTTCACTGGCCAAAGCAAGGCACAAGCCTACCCCAGATTTAAGGGGAGCAGAAATAGGTGTCAACCTATTGATGGGAGGAGCTGAAAAGTCCCAGTGCAACCAACATCGACAAAGGCAAAGGTGGAGAAACGGAACTAATTTTGTAATCAATCTACGATATTCACAAAGGTGCGGAACGTACAGTAAGAACACTGGTCTAGATGTAACCTTTTTCTCTCCAGAAAATGATGAAATATCCAAATGAAACTGTAAATCAGATCCTCTACATTACTTTCATCTCAGGAGGTAGATCACAGAGTTGATTCTCCGGCTGACCCAGACTTACTCCCTCTGGCAACCTTTATTACAGTCAATTGAATCAACTGCAAATTTGTATACTGCATACAGCACGCAGGAAATAAGCAAATGGAAAATAGAGTTCAAGATTTGAAAACTTAATATTTTAATCATGGCATAATATAAAGTGACTTTCTTATAGGAGTAAATGAATTTGGTTTGATCAGACTGGGAAGATTTTCAGAGGCCACCATTACTCACAAAACTCAGCAAATGCCAGCCCTCTTCCTCACAAAGGACAGTCATAGTACCAGCCGACTTGTGATGAGGCAGTGAGGGCAACCAGCTACAGAAATGAGGTTATCTGGTGATGACTTTGCAAAGTATACCATGGACTACATAATGAAAACTAAGCAATAGCCACATTCTAATTGGAAAGAAGGTTCCTAAACTAGGAAAGTCATTTTGTTTCCCAATCCGCAATATATAGAGGACATTATGAAGGACATTTCAGTTCGGAATGCCAGGCAGACAATATATATTTATCTCTCCTCCCACTTGAGATTATTTAAAGTGAATATAGATGAGAAAAAGGACTAAGATCTGGTTCTAACGGAAAGAACAAGAAAGAGGATGGATCGGCAGCTAAGAGAGGGCAAATGTGCAGAGGATGAAGGGCTGAGGGAGAGGCAGGGCCTGGAAAAGCAGGGTAGGTATGCTGTGGCTTTTACTGTGCTTTCCAAACTTTTCATTTCATGACTCACATGGAAAATAACATTACCTTACTGGATAAACTCAAGGCTAAAGGCCAAAGTCCTGGGCCTTTAGGTGCCCTAAAATCACCAGGCAGGCATTGATTTCTCAGCCTTCCTGTGACTCACTGGTTCTCAGGCCAGGGCAATTTTGCCCCTCAAAGTACTATTAGCAATGCCTGGCGATATTTTTGACCATCACAACTACGGGGGGAAGGAAGCGGGGATTATTAGCACTGAAAGAGGGGAGGCCAGGGATGCCACTCAACACCCTATAATCTGCAGGACTGCCCCCATGACAAAGAACAATCTGTCCTCCAATGCTAATAGTGCCGAGGCTGAGAAGCCCTGTAGTGGTCCATCTGCAGCCCACCACTGAGTCTCAGCACAGAGGCTGGGAAGCTCAGGTACAGTCAGAGGGATCTAGAATGGAGGGGAAAATTGACGTGACTGGAAAAAACGGCAAAGTTTGGGACTCGGAAATGCCAGGTACAGAATTGGGTGGCACAAGCCCTGGACAGAACATACACAGAATAGTTTAAACATCTCTACATGAAATAATTCGCCCAACCTACTCCCCTCACGTAGAAGTGCCCAGAGTCATTATTTTTCCAGGACAAGAAACGGGGAGATTTTTCCCTAAGGAAATGGAATAAACCATCTGAGAAGATCTAGGGCAGAAAGCGGCAGCTGCTGGTGCCCCAGATAAAGGTCTCCATATCCGAGCATTTAGAAGTCCACAGGGAAACAGCTTGCCACTACCCCTCAGCCTCGAAGTAAGCCAGTCACAATACCTGCTCATTTCAGAGCTTCCTAGGAGCTACTTGTTTCCCCTCTTTGAAGAGCAGCACAGGCCAGCGCTCCTGCAATGAGAAAGAGCACAGGAATCTCCTGGGCATCCTGTTAAAATGTAGACTCTGATTCAGTAGGTCTGATGCGGGACCTGAGATTCTGCCTCTCTAAAGAACTCCAGGGAGCGCTCCTGTTCCTAGTACGCGGGGGTCCTCCTTCTTTGAATAACAAGGGTTTGAAGAGGTTGGCGAACAACTGCTGGGCCAAACCCAGCCCAAAGCCAGTTGTGTAACATGTTTTATTGGACACAGCCATATCTGTTTGTTCACATGTTATCTATGGCTGCTTTGGTGATATAGCAGAGTTCAGTAGTTGGGACAAAGGCCATCAGGCCTGCAGTGCAGCCATTGGAACTGCTACAATTCCAGAGCTGTAATGCCAAACTTTCAATAATATGACCACTTCCCATGAATCCAATCAAGTACCCAAGTAACTCTAATAATGCGTCTGGATCCCAATTCCTGTAAAAGGCCAGGGAGCAAATATTTTTGGCTTTGTGTGCAACATGGCCGCTGCTACCATTCCCTTCTAAGGGAAAACTGCTTATAAGTGAGATTGAATGAATCAGTGTAGACAGCTTTCAATCCCCAAGAATTAGAAAATTCACACTACATCTTCAGTATTCATTCAACATCATTTGATTAAAAAAGTACAAAATAGTATACGAAACGGTTACATAATACATTACAACAAATAGTATTTTTCCAGAATAGAAAAAGGAAAACAGGTTGGATCAATTTAAAATACTTTCCTTAGGCTTTCCTGGTGGCACAGTGGTTAAGAATCCGCCTGCCAGTGCAGGGAAAACGGGTTCGAGCCCCGGTCCGGGAAGTTCCCACATGCCACGGACCAACTCAGCCCGTGTGCCACAACTACTGAGCCTGCACTCTACAGCCCACGAGCCACAACTACTGAGCCCGTGTGCCACAACTAATGAGCCCGTGCGCCACAACTACTGAGCCCGTGCCCCACAACTACTGAGCCTGTGCTCTAGAGCCTGTGAGCCACAACTACTGTAGCCCGCATGCCTAGAGCCCGTGCTCCGCAACAAGAGAAGCCACCCCGATGAGAAGCCCGCACACAGCAGCAAAGAGTAACCCCGCTCACCGCAACTAGAGAAAGGCCGCGCACAGCAACGAAGACCCAACGCAGCCAAAAATAAATATATTAAATAAATTAATTTTTAAAAAAAGTCACTCTTCTAGCATATTTTAACTTGTGTTTTGGGTGAGGGAAACATCATAGAAATAAAAAGCAACCCAATGGAGCTTACATTAAAGAGCTTATAGCTTTAACAAAGCATCAAACAAAACTGTTTCCTGTCCTCACAGAATTTTATTGAATCTATAGAACTTTCCTTGTCATGAAAATGTTATAAGACCATAAAACATCAGCTTGTGCTCGGTAAAAGTATATTATGAAAAAAAAGTCCATATCCATTATCTTAATTAGAAAATTTATTAGTAATAGAAATTGCTTTCTAAATGTATTGAGTAAGGAGAAGGCGATTAATTTGCATGCATCAACATATCTTTTTATGAACATGGACTCAGATCAGTAAAAAGAGAAGTAAAATAATCTGGGAACTTAACTATTTGAGAACATAAAGCACTCAATTTATTATTGACAAGCCAAAATAACAAGAAAATTAGGAAAATTTCACTGTGACATGTTTATTTTCAAACTGCTTTTAGTTAAATGGCAGTTTCTATTTCATAATGCACTAAAATTATGCTAAAAATTTTAACTGTTTTCCTTGAGAACAATTAATAAACAAGCAAAATGTGTCATTTTGTCAAGCTCAGGAGATGCCTTTTTCATGTTATGAGGCACACCTTAAATTAGGGCAGAAGCTATGGTTTGAACGAAGAATTAGGTGAAGAGCAAATTATCACATGCTAATTTACTGGTCCTGGGCAGCCTTCAACGACTTGATTAATTTTAGACATAATCTGACAATTAATAAAGGGCGTATTTTAAAGTACGTGTTGGGAAAGAATATGTTATGACTAAATTCAGTTGCTTGGGGAAAGGTTACACAGCTTGAACTACACATTATCAGGTGGCAAAGATAAAGTTAGTGAAAGCGAGGCTCCCACCCAGCCTCAAAAGTGAAAGATAGATCTTTGTTGTCTCTTCCTGTCTACTTTGGAGAAATGAAGGTAGGATTTTGCCTGGGACAACTTGGAGAGGAAAGCAGCACAGGGCTTTACTCCAAAGGCAAGACATGCAGATTCTTCCTTCTCTTTGTTGGCTCAACCCACCTGTGGCCATTTGCATGCCCATCAGTTATTTCCATCTCTCAAGACATGAGATGATGGAAGCTACACCAGGATTCCAACAAATGCATCCTTCCTCTTCCTTAACCAACTCATCTCTCCCAGAGGCTCAGCCTTGCTCTTAAAGGATCTGAACTCAGATGTATACAGATGGAGTTTACGTAAGCCCAACCCAACACCGTGGGACTCCAGTTGCCCTTGTTGCTAGAAAGGCCTTAAATTGGCTTCCATTTAGTTGCAGAGGCCCAGTTCCCAAACCTTAGACTCCTAAAGCAGGGTCAGGTGGGATCTCTCCCTGAGCATATTATTCCCCAAAAGTAACCCCTCTGAAGAGGCAATTAAGACTCTAACGTCTCCTGGGCATATACTTGGACAAAACTATAATTCGAAAAGATACCTGTACCCCTATGTTCAAAGAAGCATTATTTACAATAGCCAAGACATGGAAACAACCAAAATGTCCATCAACGCACGAATGGATAAAGAAGATGTGGTACATATACACAATGGAATGTTACTCAGCCATAAAAAAAGAATGAAATAATGCCATCTGTAGCAACATGGATGGACCTGCAGATTATCATACTAAGCAAAGTCAGAAAGAGAAAGACAAATACCCTATGATATCACTTCCATGTGGAATCTAAAATATGACACAAATGAACATATCTATGAAACAAAAGCAGACTCAAAGACATAGAGAACAGACTTGTGATTGCCAAGGAAGGGGTGGAGGGAAGGATTGGGAGTTTGGGATTAGCAGATGCAAACTATTATATATAGGATGGATAAACAACAAGGGCCTACTGTAGAGCACAGGGAACTACAGTCAATATCGTGTGATAAGCCAGAATGGAAAAGAATATGAAGTATATATGTGTATAACTGGGTCACTTTGCTGTACAGCAGAAATTAACACAACACTGTAAGTCAACTATACTTCAATAAAATTTTTTTAAAAAATGACTCCAGCATAAAGAGGAAGCAGTGAGCAAGCCACATGTTGGGTCTGGCTGAGAGGAGGTCAAAGAAGTGACATGAGTAAAGAGCAGCCTCCTCCTCCTCCAGAGGCTGGCTCCACAGTGTCACAGCCTGGCTGCCCCATGCTTTCCAAGGGGGCTCGGGTCTGGTTCTCTCTACCACAGACCTCATCTTGGTAACCATCCTACTATCCATGAGCCACTAAAGGCTGAGTCTTTACTCCTGTTGGTTTGCCAACCTGGACACAGTACTACGAACAGCCCCAAGCCTTGCCAGCTCCAAGCTCCCTCTATCCCCTGGGCACCCTCCCCAACCTGTTACATTTGGTTCTCAGTGCCGGAGTCTGCTGGCTTGACCACACGCTTCTGACAGAGTTGGCCCAGGTGACAATGGTATTTGCTTCTAGAGCCAAGGCTACTTCTACCTCCTCTGAATCATCCCACTCAGAATGCGGGCACCCAATTCTGCTTACTATTCTAACCCCCAGGCTGCCCTAAACTTGCTACCATGGACTAGGGCTCTGGTAAAATACTGATGGTGACTCACAGCTTAAAATAAATATTGCCTAGGAACCCACTTCAGACATGCATATATAAAACATTTTTACCATATTTCATCAAATCTTAGATGCCATTGATTCTGAGACCCACCTTGATTTGAGATGTCAAAACACACAAAGATGTGCAACTTAATATTAACAAAATATGAAAACTAAAGTTTCGTGAAGCAATACTCACGCCACTACATACAAGGCACTCTGATATTTTTCTGGCCTGATTCTGCTGTGATGAACTATACTGACTGATTTACCAGCTGCATGGTCTAAAGTTGTAACTGGAAAATACAGAAGGTCCCTTACAGGCTTATACACAGGTGCAGGCTTCCCATCACACCTCTGTTGAACTCCCAACTCAAATCACTGCCTACAGGGCCCTGAACGACCTGGGTCCTGTACCTCCCAAACTTGCCCCACCACCTTCGTGCCTGCCCGCAAGGCCCTGCCAGGCTGTTCTGAAAGTCCCCTGAACACACCGAGCACCTTCGCCCACCTCATGCTTTCCTCGCTTGAAATGCCCTTCCTGAGTTACTCCTACTGTTTGCTTACTTCGCGTAGCATCTCTGACGTGCTCCCAGTCCCGACACCCGTCGGTCACTTTATGTCGCATCACCTCATTTCAACGTGGGGAGATAATTCATGGGTTTCTGCTTGTCTTCTGGGTCAAGGGCACTAAGAGCTTCGTCCACAGATGTTGGGATAGCAAGCACCCTGGGAAGCTAGAGATTGCATAGCCCTGAGTCACAGCCTTGTTTCCTGACCAGGAAAGTAAATAGAGAGCTCCCTCGTCCTCATCTCCCCTGCACTCTGAGACAGTAAAGGATCAGAAAGTCTCCCTCCCTCCCTAGAGAAGACCTGCTTACACTCACTTCAGGCTAGTAGCATGAAGAGAATCTCCCTTGGAAGGGATATAGACAGGCAGGTGTGCTAGCAGTTCTAAGGTGGGATTTTGCTACGATTGGTGTTTCCAAGCTGTGACGCAATTCCACTGTGTGCCCAGCATCTACTCAGGGACCCACGCTGCACATCACCTGCTACAACTTAGAGAGAGGCAAGGGAACCAAGGTGAACTGCCTGATCAATATGGGCTCACTGTTTGCATACAGATGAATTTATGCAAGTGTAGGGACTTCCCTGGTGGCGCAGTAGTTAAGAATCCGCCTGCCAATGCAGGGGAAACGGGTTTGAGCCCTGGTCTGGGAAGATCCCACATTCCATGGAGCAACTAAGCCCGTGCACCACAACTACTGAGCCTGCGCTCTAGACCCCGCAAGCCACAACTACTGAAGTCCACGTACCACAACTGCTGAAGCCTGCGCACCTAGAGCCCATGCTCTGCAGCAAGAGAAGCCACCACAGTGAGAAGCCCGCACACCACAACGAAGAGCAGCCCCTGCTTGCCGCAACTAGAGAAAGTCCGCGCACAGC
This sequence comes from Phocoena sinus, assembly GCF_008692025.1. NCBI lineage: Eukaryota > Metazoa > Chordata > Mammalia > Artiodactyla > Phocoenidae > Phocoena > Phocoena sinus. The sequence continues at coordinate 9,525,806 of NC_045784.1, read as the reverse complement.
AACAAAAACCCAACGCAGCCAAAAATAAAAATAAATAAATTTATGCAAGTGTAGAAGGCCAGCCTAGCAGCTCCACTGCTGCTTAGGGGCTGCTTAGTGCTTGTTTACACCATTAACCACATCTGGACTTATCCCATCCTCTGCTTATCACCAGACTCCCCGAACTAGATTGTAAGCCTCATGAGGACAGAGATCAGGTAATACTGTCATAATTAATATAAATGTATACTTCTATCCACTAAGTTTATGATTTATAAACTGTACAATTCACTCCTTTGTCCAGACATGCCCTGCTATGGAAACTCTTAGACGTCTTATAAGTGGTCAACAGGTCTCATTTTATAAAAACGTGTTCTCTAGAACATATGTTGCTTGACACATTTATTACCTCGAAGTCTTGCTTGAGGTAACAAATGCTTATAGTTAAGAGATGCTTATGGAGAGATATACCATGTTCTTGGATTGGAAGAATCAACATTGTGAAAATGACTATACTACCCAAAGCAATCTACAGATTCAATGCAATCCTTATCAAACTACCACTGGCATTTTTCACAGACTAGAACAAAAAATTTCACAATTTGTATGGAAACACAAAAGACCCCGAATAGCCAAAGCATCTTGAGAAAGAAAAACAGAGCTGGAGGAATCAGGCTCCCCGACTTCAGACTATACTACAAAGCTAGAGTAATCAAGACAGTGTGGTACTGGCACAGAAACAGAAACATAGATTAATGGAACAGGACAGAAAGCCCAGACAGAAACCCACACACATATGGTCACCTTATCTTTGATAAAGGAGGCAAGAATATACAATGGAGAAAAGACAGCCTCTTCAATAAGTGGTGCTGGGAAAACTGGACAGCTACATGTAAAAGAATGAAATTAGAACACTCCCTAACACCATACACAAAAATAAACTCAAAATGGATTAAAGACCTAAATGTAAGGCCAGATACTATCAAACTCTTAGAGGAAAACATAGGCAGAACGCTCTATGACATACATCACAGCAAGATCCTTTTTGACCCACCTCCTAGAGAAATGGAAATAAAAACAAAAATAAACAAATGGGACCTAAGGAAACTTCAAAGCTTTTGCACAGCAAAGGAAACCATAAACAAGATGAAAAGACAACCCTCAGAATGGGAGAAAATATTTGCAAATGAAGCAATGGACAAAGAATTAATCTCCAAAATTTACAAGCAGCTCATGCAGCTCAATATCAACAAAACAAATAACCCAATCCAGAAATGGGCAGAAGCCCTAAATGGACATTTCTCCAAAGAAGATATACACACTGGCAGCAAACACAAGCAAGAATGCTTAACATCATTAGAGAAATGCAAATCAAAACTACAATGCAATACCATCTCACACCGGTCAGAATGGTCATCATCAAAAAATCTACAAACAATAAATGCTGGAGAGGGTGTGGAGAAAAGGGAACCCTCTTGCACTGTCGGTGGGAATGTAAATTGATAAAACCACTATGGAGAACAGTATGGAGGTTCCTTAAAAAACTAAAAATAGAACTACCATATGACCCAGCAATCCCACTACTGGGCATATACCCTGAGAAAACTATAATTCAAAAAAGAGTCATGTACCACAACGTTCACTGCAGCTCTATTTACAATAGCCAGGACATGAAAGCAACCTAAGTGTCCATCGACAGATGAATGGATAAAGAAGATGTGGCACATATATACAATGGAATATTACTCAGCCATAAAAAGAAACGAAATTGATTTATTTGTAGTGAGGTAGATGGACCTAGAGTCTGTCATACAGAATGAAGTAAGTCAGAAAGAGAAAAACAAATACCGTATGCTAACACATATATATGGAATGTAAAAAAAAAAACTGGGCATGAAGAACCTAGGCGCAAGACGAGAATAAAGACACAGACCTACTAGAGAATGGACTTGAGGACACGGGGAGGGGGACGGGTGCGCTGGGACAAAGTGAGAGAGTGGTAGGATATATATCGACATATATACAGTGCCAAGTGTAGAACAGATAGCTAGTGGGAAGCAGTCACATAGCACAGGGAGATCAGCTCGGTGCTTTGTGACCACCTAGAGGGGTGCGATAGGAAGGGTGGGAGGGAGGGAGATGCAAGAGGGAAGAGATATGGGGATATATGTATATGTATAACTGATTCACTTTGTTATAAAGCAGAAAATAACACACCATTGTAAAGCAATTATACTCCAACAAAAATGTTAAAAAAAAAAAAAGAGATGCAGGCTTCCCTGGTGGCGCAGTGGTTGAGAGTCCACCTGCCGATGCAGGGGACACGGGTTCGTGCCCCGGTCTGGGAGGATCCCACATGCCACGTAACAGCTGGGCCCGTGAGCCATGGCCGCTGAGCCTGCGCGTCCGGAGCCTGTGCTCCACAATGGGAGAGGCCACAACAGTGAGAGGCCCGCGTACCAAAAAAAAGAAAAAAAAATTAGAGATGCTTATAGTTAAAGCATCAAAACAATAAACTCAATTAACTAGAGTTCTTGGTGAATACACATGGCTTAGCCATGGTTCCGGAATACTTTTGATAATATAAAAATTTTAGGGCTTCCCTGGTGATGCCGTGGTTGAGAGTCCGCCTGCCGACGCAGGGAACATGGGTTCGGGCCCCGGGCCAGGAAGATCCCACATGCTGTGGAGTGGCTGGGCCCGTGAGCCATGGCCATTGAGCCTGCACATCTGGAGCCTGTGCTCCGCAACGGGAGAGGCCACAACAGTGAGAGGCCCACATACCGCAAAAAAAAAAAAGAAAACAAAATTTTATTCTGCTGCCTTAAAAGGTATAAATAGAGAAGTGAATCTTGTTTGATAATTGAGTGTCTGGCTTCCCCCTCAGGGTCATTGCCGTGAATATTAAACATGATTACATTGTACAGAAAGAGATTCTCTGTTGGTATTTAGTCTGGAAATTAAAATTTTTAATAAACTACTAATAAGGGTTTTTTCCCATCATTTTATTCTTTCCAGGTACTATTAAGTTGGGTACACTTCTATTTTCCTCGTCTTGCGGCTAATCAAGGTTTTGAAGTACCTCTTTTAAAAGCCTTTTAAATGAAATAAACAGCAGAATCACATGGTAAATCAAACCATTTAGAAAACACACTGCTGGTTATCACCTTACCCTATAAAACACTGGTGGAATTAATTCCCAACTGCTGTGTAGGTTACATTACCTACCTGGGGTCCTGGTTTCATTTTAAAAAGCAAAACGTCTGTTTCTCAATGGATCTATTTGCATTTATGCCATTCCAAGCAAACTATAATAATAAAGTTTGAAGGAGTTTTCCTCAAGGCAGTAACAGTGATCTGGTCCTGTGTTTTACTACAAGTACCTGCTGACGGTGTTTGCATTCTGGGAGGATGGAGATGCAGGCGGCGTTATCACTGCCTTGAGGAGGGGGAAAGCAGTGATGGGAAGGTTCAGCCTGGGGAACCAGGAACCTTGAGATCCAGTTCTCAGTTGCTCCGACCTTGCTTCATGGCCTTGAAGAAGTCCCCTTTTTTGCCTCATTTCCCTCATTAGGAAAATGAGAACAGTACCTGGCTGTGTGAATTAACTAATCAATCACTTCAATGGCTAAAAGGGCTTTAGACTCGCAAGCCATTTTATAGGATGTAAACTGCTATCTCCCAAATACTCCACATGTGCAACTCTATTAAGCTAGAAAAAAAACACCAGTGGTTTCGCTTTATAAGTTCCAGAGGCAAATGCTGATAAAGGTTCTATAAACAGTGTTTACAACGACAGCCATGCACGGAACTGCAAAATAACATTATGTGGCAAACATTCAGAAATCGGATTATTACTAAAATAATCCTCAGTTCCTAAACCATGTAGGAAAAGAAAATCCACCATGGCAAAACTTCTAGAACTTCCAATCATCTTCCATTAACATTTGCATAGAAGATAACTACCAGGAGAGTTGCCAATAGACTTTCTTTGTTCAGTGATAAAAACAGGCACCAGTGGGCCAAGGAAAGCACTGAAAACAGAGACAACAGAAGCCCATGGGTTTTACATTTCACCCAAGTCTCTCCAAATGATTGGTTCTCCAATCACAGCACTTTTGCAGCACTGATCTCATTTCTTCTTGCCATAGCCCTGAGGACATTTAAGGTTTGACTATGGGCTGCGATTCCCAAGCCTGCCATCTTCCTACTACATGTGGGGACAGCTCGCCTCAAGCATTACTTAGCCAGACGTGTAGGCAAGAAGGGTTGCTGTGAAGCTACTTGGGGGCAGCTCCAGCTGCAGAGAAACTCCTTCCCATCAGGAGTGTCCAGCACCAGAAGGCAGTGGTTCTCAAACTTGGCTGCACAGAAGATCCCTGGTGTCCAGGCCCCAATCCATACTAATTACAGCAGAATCCCTAGGGGCGGGTCCAGGCATCAGTATTTGTTGAAACTCTCAACACTAACACAGTGCACAGCCGCATCTGAGAACCAGTGCTGTAAGGCATTCCCAAAGCTATTACTGACTGAAGACAGGGCAGGAGACACCTCTTCTCCACTGCTGCCTTATTGCCTACACCAAGGGTCCACAAACTTTGCCTGTAAAAGGCCAGATAGTAAGTACTTTTGGCTTTGCAGGACCTTCTGTTGAAACCACTCAACTCTGCATTTGCCACACAAAAGCAGCCTTAGATAATATGTAAATGGACACAGGGCCAGATTGGGCACTTGAGCCCTACTCTGCTGATCCCTGACCTAGACGGTGCTCAATTATCTATGTGTCTCATGGTGATAGTATGTTATATACATCATAAAACACACAAATGAAAATTTTCAATGGACAAAGTAAATGTATGGTTAACTGTGTGTTTGATTATTAATAGTACAGAAGGTGCTCCTGTGGAACCATTCCTGTTAATATTTTTTTACAGAGAGCAATTTGTTTTAATATGCTTAATTAATTTTGAAAATCTTGGTTTCACACACTATGATACAGCAATCTGAAGGTCTGGCTCGAAGTTCACTGCTAAACTGGGATCGGCGGCTCTCAGACTGAAAGAAAAACTTCACAGGGAGATGTTGACCCAAATGTTGACTGGCTGAGTTTTCCAACCCATGAATCTCAGTTTGCAACCCACTCACACCAACCAGGGAATCATTTTTGTTGAACCTGTGACAGTAAATGTCCACCTTCCATGGCAACGATCAGTGGTCCTGGAAACTAATGGGAATGTGTCAATTTTCACATTTTAAATACATGAGTTCAGAGCCCACTAAAACCTTAACTCTGGAAGCTTTTTAAGCAGGTCAGAAAACTCTATTTCCAAGAATTTTAAGCATTCAGCTATGGGTGATGATAGGTAACACTCATGTTTTTCAGCGACAATATATTCACTTAAGAATATATAACAATGGAAACACTGACAAACGTCCATTTGCAAAATGGTCCTGAATTTTAAAACATGTTTCTCTTGAAAAGCAGTTAACTGCTTGTTCAGTGTTTAAATTTTTATTTTGAAATAACAAAGTATGTTTATGTCTCAAAAGGATCTATTAGATAGCATACCATTAACACCCTCTTGTCATATGTGAAAAGAATTTTTGTAACATATAAAGAATATTTTTAATTTTGACAACACCTTTAAGAAGTGTTTTGCAATGAGGTAAGTGTTTCGCCTCAACATACATCAAGATGTTCACATCCAGGTGCCATCTCATTACCAAGGACGGTAAAGAGTCTACTATTTGAAAGTATGTTTTAAATAAGCTAGGCACAGTACTGATGTCCTACAGGATGTCACCGACAACATGTTGCAAAACACTGAGAGCCAAAAAAAAAAGGAGAAAGAAAAAGAAGGAGCAAGAGTACAGGTGACAACCCCTCCACGTTATAAAACTTTCACACTTCCTTCCAGATACATGATCGCACATGAAATGTGGTCACATGCTATACACCAAAATGAGCATTCTGACATCAAGCTGTACATTGTATGGTACAAAAGTTTCATATTTTGCTTAAGATAAAAAGCAAATATCAAGCTCCACACCTGGATCAGCATGGTGCACCTGCCAGTGCTTTGGAGACCAGGACCCCAGAAGGCAGTGTTAAAGGGCCTGGGAAGGACGGTCAGCACACAGAAAGCGCACCAGCATCCTCTTTTCTACACCACTGGCCAACACTGCACATCAACCAGAAAGCTTCTCAGCCTCTAGGACTCTAAGGCACCCACTACATCAGTCAGTCAGGACAGTGAAAGGAAAGCCAGCTCTCATTTGGCCTCTGCTCTAACAAGGCAGTTCATGCTTTAGGGAAACTTACTTTAACACTTGGTAATTAACCAGATTCATCGCATTCTCACCCCAAATAACTCAGACTTTTCCAGAAAAGACAGTCAAAAGAGACCCCGAAAATTATAATTTTTAAGTCATGTCATTCACCTAAACATTCTTGACAATTTTCCCTATGTTCTTACTAGAACAAAATAGCATGAAGGAAATATGTTTCATATTAGCGACAAGACAGTAAGTCTTTGCCATTTACTTTCAATACAATTTACGCAGTCACCAAAGACCTTAAAATTCAAATGGCTTCTATATTCAGATCTTAAAACGGCAATAGGAAGTTCATTAAATAAGAACTAAACACTCTTCATTGAATATAAATTTCAACGATTTTAGTAACACTGAAAAATGCTAAACCATGCATGCCATTTTCAATGATGATCCCCGTAACTATAAATGATTTTTACTTCAAAATCAGACAGTGTGATCACTGCATTCTAGCAGTTATATTCCTGACTTTAAACCGACCTTTGTAATGTAAAAAAGAATGCCATAGAACCCTGGAGGATTTTTATGGTACTCGTAATGCTGAAAGCAAGCACACCACACAGTGGATTTACCTGGATACCCTTGTGAAGGGATGCATTTCAGAAGAGGATCTAAAATAATGAGAAGAAAAGGAAAATGTGAAAAACATCAACAAAACTCATTATGTTTGATAAAAAAATCAATAATATAATCAAGTTTTCAATTGAGTTTAATAAAACTTATGGTTATATCAACTTGAAACACTCTATGGTTTAGAATATTTTTAATTTTATCTTTCTCTCCAGAATTTATATCATCCAATTACCACCTAAGACGTTGCTTTTTAAGAAGTCTGGAGATGTACACAAATTATAACTATTCACCCATTTTAGGTGGGGCACAGACATGTAATGTTTAGGCTGTATTGCTGTCACTCAGGTTCACCAAGCCTGGCCTTGATATTTGGTTATTGCAGGAGTGGGACTTCAGCGGGTTTGTTTCTTCCTTCCTAGAAAACTTTCCCTCACTACTGTATCAGTTAAGAAAGTGTTTATATAGAAGTCAAACCCCATATATTTCAATGGATATAAAAGCACCACCACCTACCAACTGTGTTACCTTGGGTGAGGTAATTAAATTCTCTGTGCCAAGTTTTCTCCCTTGTAAACAGGAATGATAATGGTACCTACCTCTTTGAATCACTAAAAGAATCACATTTTAAAAATTCACCCAGTTTACTAAACCTGATTTGTCATTTAAGGTCTGTGTTTACCTTCAATACCACCCTTGTCCCCTGTCAGCTCCTTTGGCTAAGGAGAGCAGCATTTCACACTCAGCACAATTGATATTTTGTTCTTTGTAGTGGGAGCTGTCCTGTGCAATATTGGATGTTTAGGAGCATCCCTGGTCTCTAGCCACTGCATGCCAATTGTCCGCCCCCCGCCTCCCGCTCCCGTTTTGTGACAACCAAAAATGTCCCCAGACATTGCCAAATACTCCCTGAGGGGCAAAAGTACCAACCCATTGAGAACCACTCACAGGCACAAACATTCTTTGGCCAAACCTCGTCTAAGTATCAAGCCCACATGACATTTGGTTTGCTGGTACCTAGTTCTCATTCTCATCTGTCCATCGTGAATTCCACCTTAGGCCTTGCTCGGGCCTCTAATGTGGCTTACCTTACTTTACCCTGGAGAATCTGCGTATTTTTAATCCATGCCCTGCCCTTCTTATTCTCGGGACATCTAGAAATCCCCTAATGATCACCAGCTGGTTTTCACAGGTTGCTCACTGCCTCTTGGTCTTTCCTACGTTCCCTCCCACAAATCCACCAAGTTCAAGATATGTGATTATAGTGGTGGGACTCAGAACGCACTACCCAAAATAGGGCACGCTACTCAAAACAGGGCACCTTGGCATACTGGATATTTTAAGCTGAAGGAATCTGAGAAACAGCAGGTGCAAGAAGGACCCTATGACCCCTCTGCCTCTTCCCCTAAGGCAGGTCATAAGACCCTCAAGGGAGAGGTGCCCTCCCCATACCCGAGGAAAGAAACATCCTAATGTCCTAAGACCAAGGGTCACTGAGAGGAATATGAATGCAGAGGCCTTGCTAAGTTTCCTCTAGTTGACAACCCACAGTCGACACTCTTTTCTCCTACCATGTTTTTCCACGACTTTCCACTCCTCAGCAAACCTAGTACAGTAGACCCCCTTATCCACAAGGGATATGATCCAAGAACCCAGTAGATGCCTGAAACCTTGTAGAACACAGAACCTTATACGTACTATGGTTTTCCCTATACATACATACTGATAATAAAGTTTAATTTATAAATTCGGCACAGAAAGGAACTAACAGTAACTAATAATAAAATAGAAAATAACAGTATACTGTAATAAAAGTAATTTGAGGGCTTGCCTGGTGGCGCAGTGGTTGAGAGCCCGCCTGCCGATGCAGGGGACGGACGTTCGTGCCCCGGTCCGGTAAGATCCCACATGGCGCGGAGCGCCTGGGCCCGTGAGCCATGGCCGCTGAGCCTGCGCGTCCGGAGCCTGTACTCCGCAAAGGGAGAGGCCACAGCAGTGAGAGGCCCGCGTACCGCAAAAAAAAAAAAAAAAAATCACCGAACAAACTGAACGCCGTTTCCTTCGTAACTAAGCGCTTAAGCACTGCGGCTGTTAACTTTTGCAGTTGGAGGTGCGACAGCAAAACCAACACAGATTTCATTTTCCTTCTTCACAGTGTCACGGGGAGAAGATGTGCTCTTACCAGAGGTCTGAGCTATCCGAGCATCTGATACTTTTCTTTCCTTGAGACGAGAACTTTCACCTTTTCACTTAAAGGAAGCACTTTAGGGCTTCTCTCCGGCATTTCCGAATCACCAGCATCACTCCTTTGGCACTTTGGGGCCAGAATTAAGTAAAATCAGGGCCTCTTGAACACAGCACTGCAACACTGTGACAGGCGATAACTTCTGCCACTAAGAAACTACTGAGCGGGACTCGCTAGACAAACGGACGATTCATATCCCTGGGGTAACAGAGCTGATATCGCGAGATTTCATCACGCGAGATTTCGCCACGCGAGATTTCATCGCACTACTCAGAATGGCACGCACTCTAAAACTTATGAAATGTTTATTTCTGGAATTTTCCATGTAATATTTTCCGGCCTCGGCTGCCCACAGGTAGGTAAAGCCACAGAAAGCAAAACCGATGATAAGGGCTTCCCTGGTGGCGCAGTGGTTGAGAGTCCGCCTGCCGGTGCGGGGGACAAGGGTTTGTGCCCCCATCTGGGAGGATCTCACATGCCGCGGAGCGGCTGGGCCCAAGAGCCATGGCTGTCGGGCCTGCGCGTCCGGAGCCTGTGCTCCGCAGCGGGAGAGGCCACAACGGTGAGAGGCCGACATACTGCAAAAAAAAAAAAAACAAACAAACAAACAAAAAAAAACGATGATAAGGGGGAACAGCTATTAAAATGCATATGTTTGGGACTTCCCTGGTGGTCCAGTGGTAAAGAATCCGCCTTATAATGCAGGGGACACGGCTTCAATCCCTGGTCGGGGAACTAAGATCCAGCATGCTTGCTGCGAGGCAACTAAGCCTGCACGCCACAACCAGAGACAGAAAAACCCACACGCCACAACTAGAGAAGCCTGCACGCTGCAACGAAGACCCGAAGCAGCCAAAAAAATTTTTTGAAAAGAAAACATGCATATGTTTAACTGTTTCTTTCAGTCTTCATTTCCTTAGGAAGGCAATCATGACAAGTAAAACTTATATTAAATAAATGTGTGTGCTTTTCTCTCTGTCTTTTGTCAGGCCCATTTTCAGGGCCCCAGCTAGAGAACCTGGGAGGACAGAAGGAGAAAGAATTTCTCCTCCCCTACAGTATGAGCCTGTCACTGAAATGCTGTCATTTAGTTCATACTTGTACACATATTGGCTCAAGTATGTCAATGGCTAATTATTACTGCGTTCTTTTCAAAACAACAAAATAGAAGGTTAACCCAAAAACTTTTAATCAAAAAACCCCATTTGCTTGCAATATTAAAATGAAATGGGTTTTCCAGATATCTCTTTGTAAGAACATGAAATTCATTTTAACAGTCTTCAGACAAATTTTCTGGCAAGCAAACTCAAAACATAATCACACAAGACATTAAATAGTATATTAGTCACTCGACACAAGTTAAATTTATAACTGTTAAATTGAGAAAGCCATAATCAGAGAAACTACTGAATATCTAAAGTAGTAACACCGTCTAATAAACATGACATGCAAAATGTTAGCTATAGAAATGGCTGATCCATGGTATTTACTCAATGCCTGCATATTAAGGATAAAGCTTTTTTTTTTCCTTTAAGAATGCACTAATTGTGGTGCATTTGTGTTTCTTTAGGCAACCCAGCAGCTGTGGTTCCAAACATGAGCCTTTGAGAAATACATTTAAATGAATATTTATAAACTTTTCTCTAGCAATTATATTTAGCAATGGTAGCAGATGCCACTGCTTTCACAGTGTTAGCTGTGTCACTAATTAGAGTCCCTCTCTAATCATGCTGTCCCCAGTCACTTGTCTCTTAAGTGGACCAGCACCACATTCAGGATGGAGAGAGAGACACAGGCCTAACGAGTATACTACCAAGTTTTTTAAAAAGTCATAGAACATACATAAACCATAAGCACTCAATGTTCAAAACCTCAGATTTTCCCAAAGCAACTATAGGCACACTTGAAATTGACATTTTTATGTTCTGAGCATCCAACGGGACATTATCTCGAGTACCGCTGGGTAACTTCTACGTATCCTTCACAGCCTGCTTGCTCAGTGTAGGTTCCACAGACCACCAGGCCACTGCACAGAATCCTCAGCCTCACTCCCAAAACTGATTTAGAAGTTCTGGGAGGAAGAGTCTGGAAATACATATTTTTGGCAAGGTCTCCAGGGGATTCTTAGGTGCCCTAAAGTTTGCAAACCACAGCTTAAGACAATTTAGACCCACCTTCTCCAGGAAGCCTGCTTGATAACTCCAAGCTGGTTTTAATGCCCATCTTTTGTATATCCAAGGCACCCAGAGTTCTCTTATATCACTGCCCTTATTACATCTGGTGGAATTCATTCAGTTATTTCCTCCCTGTTCACTCTAAACTTCTTGAAGAGAGTATCTCAGATTTATACATTTCTCCATGCCTAACTGACAGAAGGTAATCAATAATTAGTTCACTGAGTAATAAACACTTTGAGCTTTCTGACACCGAGAGTTAAGTTTTAATGTCTTGGGTTTACCTGAATTCCACCAATATTCGACAAATTTGAACCCTACAGGAGCTTTAACATCATTTACATATACAACATTTCATTCTCTGGTCCTTATTTCCATTTTGTAGTTTAATGCATTTACATTTTCACTACACTCATTACATTCAATTTTGGAAAAGCTCCACTTTAACTTTTAAAGACAGAGAAATTTTGAAAAATTCGTGGCGGGGAGGCGGTTAACTCCACTTAGAGTGAAAAAATAGAAATTAAAAATAGTGAAAGGGGGACTTCTCTGGTGGCACAGTGGTTAAGAATCCACCAGCCAATGCAGGGGACACAGGTTCGAGCTCTGGTCCGGGAAGATCCCACATGCTGTGGAGCAACTAAGCCCGTGTGCCACAACTACTGAACCTGCGCTCTAGAGCCCGTGTGCCACAACTACTGAGCCTGCATGCTCCAACTACTGAAGCCCATGCGCCTAGAGCCTGTGCTCTGCAACAAGAGAAACTACTGCAATGAGAAGCCTGTGCACCACAACAAAGAGTAGCCCCCGCTCGCCGCAAGTAGAGAAAGCCCGCGTGCAGCAATGAAGACCCAACAGATCGAAAAATAAATAAATAAAATAAATTTATTTTTAAAAAAAATAGTGAAAGGCTCAAGTCAGAAACTAGATTTACACAATGAAAATGAAACTATCCACGCCTCAGGAAATTAAATGGAGTTGGTTATAAAGATGAAAGAAATGGAAGAAAGAACACACAAAACCTTACCCTTTCAAAGAGTTGGGGTTTTTCAACTTCCTGGATATTTTACATTACAAAGAGAAAAAGATCTCTGAAACTTTGATCATGAGTTCTTTGATCACTGAATTCTCAATTCAAAGTTCTGGTAGATATAATCATTCTCTGTTCTCTCTTGCCTTATAGTGACTCAGAGCAAATCCCAACTCCTTGAAAGCTAATCTTTCCACCAGCTTTCAGATCCAATTCCTTGGGAAAGGTCCTCATCAATTAGCCACTCTCCTACTATGACCTTCAGCCTTTCTCCTCCACTCCTCCCTTCGAACTGGCCTAAAATGTGCTCCTCTGTACTACTGCAAAGAAACAAGCAAAAACTGTGTGGTTCCGGGGTCAACAAACATTTTCTGCGAAGGGCCAGATTGGAAATATTTTCAAGTTTGTGTGTCATACAGTCTCTGTTCCAACTACTCAACTTTTCTGTAGACAATAGGTTAAAAAGAAATGGGCATGGCTACATTCCAATAAAACTATTTACAAAACAGGAAGTGGACTAGACTTGGCCTGCAAGCCATAGTTAAACAACCCCTGCTGTAATCTCCTCAAGGCCCTATCTCATGGCTCCATTTCTTAAACTATAAATCCTGTTATGTTACTACCAGACCCCAGAAGTCCTGATTTCTATTTATTATTTCTGAAATTGTTCTTTCATAGGTCATCAATGACCACCAAACTGCCTGATTGTATTACCTGTTCCAGTCTTCATTTTCTCAAATTTGAAACTTGCCCCTCCTTCCCCAGATGTCAACAGCTCTACTGTTCTTCTGATTTTTAAATATTACTTCTCAGTCTCCTCTTGGTCCCTCTTCCTCTACCTCATCCAAAAAACAATGATTTTCCAGACTTAGTCTTTCCCTCTTCTTTAGGGACATGTTCTACTGGGTGTCCTCATCCATCCATCACCCATCATTCCCCCAAAGAGTCTTCTCTGAAATCCCCTGCCAAGGCTCTGGGCTTCCACTTTTTGTCCTCCTATTGCACCATGGGTGCATATTAAATTATTGCTGTTGGTTTCTTGGCCTGCTATTCCACTTTGTAGTAAAAGCAGGGATGGTTATCAGTTTGCAGAGAGAGCCCACCGTAAGAAAATATTCAGTCTCTTAAAAGAGGTAATTTATAATTGCAGGGGGTCTGTGATTAGGATAATGAAATCTAGAATTTCAGGACGCTGTCTTCCAAAAAGGGGAAAGAATGGCTAAAGGAAGGTAATCCAGTTTCTAGTAATGAAAAGTTTAATTATTTATGTCAGTTCTCTGTATGAAAACAACTGAAAAAGTGCAAACAAAAAAAAGCATCATCTTAAATCTACAAGGAACAGGAAACTATAAAAAGCAATGGAGGAGATTTGGAAAAGAAACAAATAGAAATTATATAAATAACAATATAAAAACTCAATGGACAGGTTTAACAGAAGACCAGACAGAGCTGACGAAAGAATTAGTGAACTGGAAGATAGATTTGAAGAAATTATCCAGAATGCAGCACAGAGAGACAACATCTTGGTAAACACAAAAGAAAGGGTAAAAGATACAGAGGATCCAGTTAGAGAACCTAACCTACATTTACTATAGAGTATTGAGCAGAAACAACATTCAAAAAAAATGTCTGAGAATATTTTACTCTGATAAAAGACAATAGTTCAGTTTTAAGACGTCCCCAAAAATTATTGAAAAGGATAAAATAAATCAAATGCACATCTACAAATGCATATATTCTACAAGATAAGCAGTAAAAGAGACTGTCTTCAAAAGAATTATATTTAGACTTAGAGCTGACTTCTCAACAACGATGTAAGTCGCAAGACAGTAGAATAATACCCCTAATGAACTGAGAGAAAATAAATGCCAACCTAGAATAATAAACCCAACAAAAATAGCTTTCATGAATAAAAGCAAAATAAATACATTTTTAGACAAATAAAAATAGATTAGCATCAACAGAACCACGCTAAATGAAATTCTATAGCATGTACTTCAACTGGGTAAAAAAGAGAGAGAAGATGCCAGAGGAAATTTCTAAGATGCAGGGAAGAAAGAAAAGCATATAAAGTAGTAAATATTTGGGTAACTAAACAAACACTAACTGCATCAAGTAAAATTCATCTTGTGGGATAAATTAAAATACACAACTACAACAGCATATACATTTATAACTGAGGCAGCAAGCAAATGGAGTTTAAATATTTTTTTATTCTGTGGGAGGAGAATGAAAGTATTAGTTAACTTTGATAGACTTTGATAGCTAACAAGTCATGTTTTATTTTCTACAGTAATCACTGAAAGGAAAGAAACCTGACAAATCATCTAGTCCTGAAAATGGATAGCACTGGAGTGTCACACCCATACCCGGCCATCATGGCAGTGGATATATAGAAAGATAGGATCATTAAGGGCCTTACCTTGGTAGGCCCAGATCCTGCCCCTAACAAAAAAGGGAGAAAAAAAGGGCAAGAAAAAATGGACATGGAACATGGAATCATTGAGACAAACAGAAAGCATAGAATAAGATGGTAGATTTAAATCTATGTACATAAATATCTTTTTAACATAAGTATTTTAATATAAACACATTGAATATAAATGAAAGAAATGCTCACGTTAAAATAAAATCAGATTAAATATTTTTAAATTCAACTTTATGCTGCTCATAAGAAACATAAAATTTAAGATAGTAGAAAAAAGTTCAAGGATAAATAAAGCGTAGGAAAATATAAAGAGGAACATCTACCTACCAACAGAAAGAGAGTGGATATTTTAAACTAATTATTGATCTTCTTCCCTGCTGGGCAGATAAAGATTTCTGGTTATATTAGGGTATGTTACCACTGAAGTTGAAAATAGCTACCCATTATGACCAACTTCTTAAATTATGTCAACCTAGCTGTGTTAGCTTGGGGACAGTATTGCTTCTATAAGAAGTAACTCCTTTGCTCCACATGGATGCTATTTTATGCTGGATATACCTCAAGAAAAACTACTGATTTCTTTAATGACAATGATATTTATTCATTGGAGGCAAGGTAAAAAACTGGGCTGGTTTCTACCTTGATGGTTTCTGACTTTTAACATTCTCCCTTCATTTTTACTGAGGGGATTGCCTAGGATTAAGACCAGTAAGGAGTTATGCTGACATTGTTTAGCTCATTAGGCTGAGAGGGCAGCGCTCAGAACACAAATGAGCAGAATCCAATCTATGGAGACCAGTTAGGTTTGCTCCTGCACAAGCACAGATGTCCTTTCTGATCCAATCAGCAACTCTTACACCAAGGGGATCAGCAAGACTGTCAACGGAGCAGAGAAAATCTGGAACACCAGACACAATGCAAGGATGTCCCGCCTGGAGGCTGCTCCAAGGCATCATATAGGGACAGCATGTTTTGTGCACTGGAATAATACTATGGTGGTTTGCTTCTAAAATAAATACTCTCAGATATCAGACTATTATATCTGAATGCCCCATTCCTTAATTCATCCAACAAATATTGATTGTGCACCTATGACAGGAGCTAGGTATACAACGGTTAGCTAAGAAGATGGTCTCTGCCATCATGGTGTACACAGCTTAGCAAATGATCACATCAGCTTAACTTTACAGGCCAATGTCTCACCTCAAAAAACTGATTTAATTACTATTAAGTAGTGACAAAGTTTAAAAAGTTTTCAAGTAATTTGGTGCCACTCTTCTAAAAAAACATTACGCCTCGAGAATTTCCAGGCCTTATTTTTTTATAGCTTTCCCTCAATGGTTTAAACTTTAATTTCTAAGCAGTGAGAGTGACTTTCTAGGTGTCTCTCAGAGATAACTTCATGTAGATGAAGTTTCCAGAATTCAGTGGCAGCACATAGAGGCAAAACAATATACAGTAGCTCTAACAGAACTTGGCTCTGAGCATGAAAGGTCCCTGAGAGCAAGGGCTGGCAAACTACGGCCCACAGGCAAAAATCTCACAGCCACCTGGTTTTTGTAAATAAAGTTTGATTGGAACACAGCCATGCTCATTTGTTTGTATGTTGTCTATGCCATCTGCCATACTGTGATGGCAGAGTTGAACAGCTGCAACAGGGATCACATTTCCCGCAAAAGAAAACATGTTTACTACGTGGTCCTTTACAGCACAAGTTTGCTATAGAGGGAATCCAGGAAGGGACCTTCTCAGCCATACATAAAATGCACAGGCAACTGGTGAACAGCCAGGGAAAAAGGCCCTTTCAGCAGCTGGTGCATGCCAAGATGGCTCCCTGGAAGTAGCTAGGCAGTTATGTAATAAAGACTTTTATTAAAACAAAGCACCTTCATATAATTAAAGTATCTGAACACTCTTCCTTATCAAATGCCAGAATGGCTGCTGGGCCACCTCCACTGCTTTGGTGAACCTGGATCAGGGTCCCGCTCTGAAGAGTGCACATTTTCCCCAATTGTTTCCTAGACAGCCTGCTGCCTTCCTGTGAAAGCCTGCTCTCTGTCATCCACCCCTGCAGTGTCTGTCGTGGTACTCCATGCTGGTTCGTCAGGAAGCCCAAAACTACTGCCAGGACAGTCATTCCTTCAAGAACTCACTGTTCAGTTCAAATGCACACACCCCAAACACAGGCGATGGGCCACGTGTGGAGGCCAAACCCATTTCTCCAGGGCCCAACTGGACACAAAGAAATAAAAAGACAGGAACAGACAGCACCTATTCAGGACCTCTTTCTGAGATCCTGGTAGTGAAATCCAAGTATTCTTTGAATGTTAGCTACCAAGCATCAACACTTGTCGGTCATAATGACCCTGAAAAGACAAAGCTTCCTATAACTGCAGACTGCAGAATCTTCTGGATACAGAATGGTTTCTTTGTAAGCTTTGCAATGACCTTGGTGAGACTGTATATATTTAACTATCTCAGAGTGAAGAGTTGATTTGTAGGATGGAATCCAAGGTAGATGTTAATGAGATGCAGAGGATCTTGGAATGTTAAGTACCACCAGGGAGTCCTTTTATTTCTGTAGGTGTGAGCAAAGGAAGCAGAAGCACGCCAGAATATGCTAGACCTCAGAGCCCAGGTGAATTCTGCCAAGGCTCCTCATGCAACTGAAAATCGAATGGTCATCCTAACTATATGCGACCCAACACACTACGACCAATCCTCACTTTAGTCACTATAGTAACACACACACACACACACACACACACACAACCTTACATTTACCTGCCCTTGAAAACTTCAGAGCCCTCTCTAATTCCTCTCCCTTCTCTGAGTCCTCATCCAATCATTTTCCAAGCCCTGGGCTCCATCAACCTCCTAAATGCTCTCACGTTCAGCCCTCGTTTATTCTCATTGGCCTCTAGTTCAGGCCCTATTCCCTTCCACGAAACTATTACAGTGGGTTTTTTGTTTGTTTCTTTTGTTTACTCCTAGTTTTTTGGGTTTAGTTTTTTGGTGTTTTGCTTTGCTTTAGTACAACATACAGGCAGCAAAGTGCACAGATCTTAAGTACGCAGTCTGATGAATTTTCACATATGGCTACACTCACGTATGCAGACTATTTCTGGTAACTTAGAGGTCCCCCTCGTGCCCCTTCTCAGTCAATGCTCCTCCCAAAGGCAGACACCATTCTGATGACTAACACTATAGACTAGTTTCGCCTGTTTTTGAACTTCACATGAATGGAATCATTCCTGTTGGACTTCTGCTGAGCATTGGTCTGTGAGATTCATCCAACTGTTGCATGTAGCTATGATGCATTCTTTTTCACTGTGGCGCACTCATCCAGTGGACTACTATGTATTTACCTATATGACAATGTATTTACCTATTTTACTGTGATGGACATTTAAGTTGTTCACAATTCAGGGCTATGATGCACGAAGCCTACGCTGGCCTATTCTTGGTCACTGACGTCCAGTCTCTCCCCATCACTGCCTCTTGCACAAGCCCATAAATTAACATCACATCAACACTCCCATTATATGACTCCACAGCACATATGTGAGTGCCAATGGCGTCTCACTGGCTTTCTAGACAAAGCTAATCTCCTTTTTCTACCATGCACAGGTCTCTGCTACTGCATTTGATGCATCATCCAGGCTTTATAGCCCATCTTTGCCCCCCATGTTTGTGTTCATTTAGTCAAATTCAATCTCCCCCCACTGCTCAAGCACCCCTACTTACCTTCCCTCTCGGGGCCATTGTTTCTGCAATGGCTTGGGTGCTGGATGCCCCTTCCCTACTACGTTCATTTATGCCTGTGGAAAATGTCCACAGCCTTCTAGGCTCATATAAAAATGCCAGCTCCTCCAGGAAGCCTTGAAAAAACATCCTATTTCCCATCGTAGAAGCCCATGACATTTGAAGACTCTGCAACTATGCCCGGTGGCATAGCCGTGCTGACCACAGAGACTTCTCCTCCAGGAAGAATCACCTGGAGAACTGGATGGAATGGAAGGCCAACTGCTTTTCTCAATCTGACTGCTGATGCTACTCGTGTCATGTTCCTAAGGGCGTCGCTCTTTTTGGGTTTCTGGAATTCCGTTCAGCAAGTAAACACTCACCTAGATTAATCCTTTAATCGCTTAAGCAGTGGGAGAATTTGGCAAATCAAGAAGAAGTAAATTAGTTGGATGACGTTCAGTTTGGGCTTAATTTTAATAAAACAGGGCTTTAAAAGACATTAATTTTTGTGGGCACAATAAAAGAAAGAAAAGAATTAACAAGAAAGGGTCACTAGTTATAGTCAGCCTGTGTTCTCATAATAAATGTTCATCCCTTGTTGTTTGCCTAAATATTGATCACTGCGAGGCCCTGTGCTGGGAGATGTGTGGGGTGTAGGGACCACAGACTATAAACCTTTTACCCTCAAGGGTCTCACAGTCCATTGGAGAAAAAAAATAGATAAGAATAAAATAATCCACGGAAATACTGTTTCGAGAAAATCTTGGAGGAAAAAGAAAGCACATGAGGAAAGCTTTCTGAGACAAACAAGAAATGAGATCAGTATTTCTGGTTGTGGAAAGAATTTCTGTAAAAAGAGCTGCTGTCAATTTAGAACCCATGGTGACACATTATTAGCTAACTTCTACTGGGTCAGGCTTAGGGGGATTTTTTGAAGCACAGATTGCATCTGAAAATTAACGACCAGAATCTCTTGCACAAGTATAAAGTGGAGATCCAGCTGAGGTGGCCATCAGGTTGTTAAGCTCGCATCTAGTCACCCTTGGAGTCTCTTAAAATTGTCCCTAAGATACAGTCTTCTCTGCTTTGCATAGTAACCCTGTGCAGAAGTTTGCATACCTTAATCTTAAAAGAACTACGGAGAGATTTCAACCACAAAATCACTTAAGTACTTTGCTGCTTCCGACGCTCAGCACATTTATGAAGATCCCACATAGGACTTTAGGCTGTCATCACCACTGCCCTCTGGGGGCAATCTTCAGATTCCCTCTAATTCTTCCCTGGTCAGTATATCTCTGGGGTCACTTGCCTGTCACCTGAGAAGGCGCTTCACTTCTCTGTCCAATGGTGGAGAAAATTGCAATGTCATTCAAATATTCTTTCCAGAGTCTTTGCTAACCTGCAGGTTTCGAGTTTGCCTCCCGCCCTGCCTGTGGGCACAGGCTAATTGGTAGAAAACTGGGTGGCAGGATCCTGGGGAAAATGTGAAATCTTCACCTATCCCGCTCCCGACTACCTGCCCGACCCCTCACTAAATAGAGCCACATCTGAGTAAGTTAACTGTGCATATGATGCTACTTCAGGGCATAAAGCCAGAGGAAAATCCTTATAAAAGCTGTTTTCCTATGAGGAGTTGTATTCAAGTCAGGATGCGCGAAGAATTTTTCCCATCAATCATGTTTCCTCATTTCTAGTTTCTAATCATCTTTACCCATAATTTTGCAGTGGGCTGTAACTAATTGGTAAAACGGCAGAGTAAGAACTGAACTACACTGTTCGTATTTTATTGATAGTCACCCAATTAATACGGTTCTCTATCGCACATTGTTCTACAGTAGACTGTACCATGCCTTCAACATGAATAATTCATTTCACATGACATGCATCAAGTCAAAATTCAAAATCATGCAACAGGCATCTACATTTTATATGTGGTTATAAAATACAAATTTTCCCAGGGTGGCTTCGGCCTCCAGTGAGTGAATGAGTGATGAGAGGGGCTGCCTTAAAACGGCTCCACTGAGCAGAGGCAGACAGTGGGGCTGCTCTGTCTCCACGATAGTGAACAGTGACAGGCAATTCAACCTCTGTGGCCCCATCACTGACTTATTTTCTTACTTAGAGTTCTTGGGACCAAAAGGAAAATATAAGCTGTATTGTTCCAGGCTTTCTTTTAATAAAGAAATGGTTCTCATCTACGGGATGAGAACTGCTCCTCAAGGGACACTAAGCTGTGTCTGGAGGCATTTTTCCTTGTCACAACTTGGGGGGGTGGGTACCAGCCATCTAGTGGGTAGAGGTCAGGGATGCTGCTAAACATCCTACAATGTATTGGACAGATAACAAAGCTCCCACAATAAAGAGGCAACAGGCCTCAATGTCAATAGTGCGAAGGTAGAGACCCTATTTTCACCTGGTGTTATCATTTTAATTTTGCAAGGCTTTTAGGTAATGGGCCCCCAATTCTGTCTTCGTTTCCCATGATTAGAATTAGCAACTTAGCACCGAGTACATAGGAGGTATTTGGTACTGACACCTTGGTAAATTGGCATAATTAATTTTATTGTACACACGTATAGATAAATAAGTCACACGTCATGTTCTGAAGAAAACCTAGCTGTAGGTAGAGCAAGTTTTCTCATTATCTGCTTAGGTACCAATGATGGGGTTCAGCCTTTGCTGCTGCTCGGAAGCTGCTTTGTTAGGGGTGCAGAGTCTACCTTGAAAGATCTCAACTTGGACACGTCAGCCTCATGGTTGAAAAGAATGCAGACTTTGCCTTCAACCTTTTACACCGCTTGTGCAAGTGAGCTTTTACTTAGACTTGAGTCTTTCCTCTTTCTAAACTCTGTTTTCCTGTCTGGTGGCAACAGCATTTTGGCTGTTGAAAGCTCTATTTTCATGAAGGTTTCCCCCATAGTGCCACCATCAGCCCAACTTAACAATTTACAAATTCCTCTGTTTCTGTTTTTTAATTACTGTTCTTTTTATTTGGGTTATTTCCACTAATCCAACTAATGAAGAGGGAGAAGGTACCAGTTAAAGGTGTAAATGTTTCTTAAAAGATTGTAATTTAAAACACCTAAAGATAATGGTTAAAACGAGAGTTCAGGGCTTCCCTGGTGGCGCAGTGGTTGAGAGTCCGCCTGCCGATGCAGGGGACACAGGTTCGTGCCCCGGTCCGGGAAGATCCCACATGCCGCGGAGCAGCTGGGCCCGTGAGCCATGGCCACTGAGCCTGCGCGTCCGGAGCCTGTACTCCGCAACGGGAGAGGCCACAACAGTGAGAGGCCCACGTACCGCAAAAAAAAAAAAAAAAAAAAAAAAAAGAGTTCAATCATATTTATATATATATTCACAGTCATCAAACATACCCTAAATTCATAATTATCATTTTACTATTTACTCATATTACTGAATTTAATATTACAATAAGTTCATTTATCTTCTAATTAAGATGTTTAATGAGACAGAATCAAGCAAACCTATGATCTTTATTTCCAACTAAATCTCAATGACATCATTATTATAACTGATTCATTTTGCCTTCCTTCACCTACTTATTTTATCTGACCAGCCTAAAATCAAACTCTCATCTTGCTTTTTTATTTAAGGCTTGTGGGAAAAGATTTTGCTTGAATTTTTAATACAGTTATATACTCAGATTTATCCTCTTTAAAGATTCTTCTTGAATAAACATTTTCCTTTTAACATTGAGTAACAAGATTGAAATTCTTAAGAAAAAGAGTCTGTATGTTGGCAGTGCCCTCCTCTTGGGACCAATGAGTTGATTCCAATAAATGCCATTAGGGGAGAAAGGTGGCTCTCCCCTCCTTGTGTCCCCACTGGGGCTGTGGAGCCCCTCTCCTTCCCTAACATCGTCTCATTTAATACATTACAGTTTGAAACCTTTCGCCAGAATGCACATACAATGTCTCTATCACAGCACATCCCATTGACCATACTGCACTTGCTTGAACCCTGCACTTGATAAGGGCCAATAGCTGTATATAATAATATGAAGTTATAATTTTTGATGGAAAATTTCAGTTTTTGTAGCTTTGTATGTATTGCATGGTTCCCAAAGGCCCCGCTGGAAAATAAGAATAATTGATTACAAGTTTTACAAAATTTCTCGAGAATTTGGGGCCTTCCTCAACCCTGTTTTTTAACTAAGATTTTATACTGAGTAAGCTCTTCAAATAATAGCCACATTCACTAAGCAAGAACCATCGTGGTAAGCTCAAAAAAGGGTTAGTGGCATCTGGGTACAGGACTCTTCATCTCAGCCTCCTC
The DNA here is from genome assembly GCF_008692025.1 of Phocoena sinus. Lineage (NCBI taxonomy): Eukaryota > Metazoa > Chordata > Mammalia > Artiodactyla > Phocoenidae > Phocoena > Phocoena sinus. The sequence continues at coordinate 9,503,004 of NC_045784.1, read as the reverse complement.
CAAGTGAGCTAAGGACTAGGCCTTCTTGCACATCTCACTTAGTATACCTTGACCTCTAACAGGGTGCTAACAACAGAGATTCCTCTTAAGATTCTGTGATTATTAAATGAGATATTGTATGCTATGTGCTTAAATACTGCCTGACACATAGTAGGCAGTCAATAAATAACAACAATAGTAAATTATCTATTAACTGCCTAATAAGTCATCCAGCTTGAGAAAAAAATGAAACAAATGCTGGTGAGGAGAATTCATAAGTAAAACAGTAGAGTGAAACTTTCCACTCTGCATCTAAACTATCAAGGCAGTTCAATCTGGGCTAAAGATGTGGATACACGTAAGGAAACCAGCCCAAGGCAGAATGATCCCCACACAGCAGCTTCCTGTTACTGTACCACAGGCTATGTGCTGCTGCCAGAACCCAGAGGAGCAGGCAGCCTTCTCCTCTAAAGTAGTCATCTTGGGACTGAGATATGGGTTAGTCTTGGACCGTTTCCTTTTTCCTTCTTTCCAGCTGCTTCAATGTAGGTCTCTTGTGTAAAGGCAGGGAGCTTTTCCATAACACAAGAAGTACTTTGCTACATGTGGGAGGAAAAGCCCAGAGATACAAACTACAGATGATAAATACAGATACGCTTCTCCTTATTTAAATTAACATGACAAAGCCTGACTTATTTATCGTATCCTTAAGTATCTACTACTTTACTCCAAGGCCAAAAGGCTCGAATCGAGCTTCTATTATTAACTATCTGACGTGGTGTCTGGCTCTCACTAGGGATATTTCACAAGTTAGGTGAATTTGATCCTAAATATATATTCACTGAGCATCTACTGTATGGTCAGCACCATTTTATCCAGAGGGACAAGTGTCCTTGACCAGGATAATGTATAAAACTAACAAATTTCATAACTAAGTACAAGACTATTGTTTTACTTGGAAGAAAGAAATTACAGGTACCATATTGCATCTGGGGAGCATTGGTGAGAGTCTCTGCGGAAGCTGATGCGCAGGTTGAGTCTGGCATGATAGACCACCACGGGAGGAGGAGAAACCAAAGAAACCAAAGGAAAGCCTGTGTGGAGACGGAGAACAGAATGTGTGTGTATAGTTTGGGGATGGCTGCAGCCCGGATGGTGTGGAGGGCTCGTGGGAAGCTGGAGGGAAGGGGTGGACCAGATGATAAGTGCTTTTAAAGACTCTGCTAAGAAGCTTGATCTTCAGCTGGTGGCCAATGACAGGCTAGTTAAAGTTTTCAAGAATGAGAGACACGCTCAGATGTGCTTGGAGGACCAGCACAGCGCATGGTGTGGGACAGACTGGTGCCAAGATGCCAGCCATAAGCCAGTGGTAATGAGTCAGGGAGGAGGTGGCAGTGCATCAGTGGTGACAGGGGCAGTTGGCCTGGAGAAGTGGGGACAGAAGCAAGAGACCTTTAGGAGGCAGAATCTACAGGGCCTCCTGGCTACTCATTGGAGAAAGTGGACGTGAAGGCAGTCAAGGACCACAGGGATGTCTAGCCCGGGAAAACTGAGCGGAAGGAGACACTGCTACTCTGCTCACGGAATCCAGGAGGGGCGGGAGGGAAGGGAGTGAGCGAGGTCAGCAGGAGGCACGTTAAGGTTCAGAGCCCCACAGGATAGCGAGCAGAACAGAGGCAGCCGACATGCTCATCTCTTCCGTTCCTTGTGGTCCTGGAATCCACTACTCTGTTCCAAGTCAAAACCTGTCCCAGAGTCCCGTGGGTTAAGACCCTGTGGATCTGATCTTCCACCAGTGGAAACAATAATTGAGGTCCAGAAAGGGTGGCATGAAGTCCATGTCGCCTATTGTGGCCAAACTCCCCTTTTCCTGCTTCCCCTTTCATTCATTTGTTCTAGTAATTCTTGTCCCTTCTCCTTCCTGCCTCCAGAGCCTCACTGGCGCCCCCTGGCGGTTAGACGCACTAAGATCTGCCAGTCCAACAGGCACACTGAGCGTCAGGAGAGCTGTTCCACCTTCCTTGTCCTCCTTCTTGTCATTTACATTGAGGTCATTTCCACATCGAAATCTTCATTAGCACCCCAGGGCCTATGACAGAAAATCCAAACTGTTTGGCCTCTAAGATCTGAAGCTACACTATCGCCCCCTCCCCATCCTCCTCTGAGCCCTTCTACCAGCCAGTCCTGGCAAGGGGGCCACGTCCTACCTCTGTTCTTTATGTATGTATTTACACTATTTCCTTAACTTGAATACTGTGAGCTTTCATTTTTTAACTTTTAGACATCTTTGCTATTGTTCTAGGTCTACCTCAATTACCTCCTTGGAGAAACCTTTCCTTTCTTTTGCTTTTGTTGTAGAGTTTATAATTGACTTGCCAAATCCACTTATTTGTGATTCTTGCCTTATTCTGTGTTCTCATACTACTTTATTCACATTCCTACATGCATCTATTTGTGCCTTACACAACTGAAACTTCCTGGAGGGCATAGATGATAGTTTATTCGTTTTTTGCATTTCTCATGGTCCATGAATATTTGATTGTTTAATAAAACTGAAATAACTAACCCTGGGAATTCCCTAGTGGTCCAGTAGTTAGGACTCCACGCTTCTACTGCAGGAGGCACGGGTTCGATCCCTGGTTGGGGAACTAAGATCCTGCAAGTTACGTGGTGCGGCCAGAAAAAAACTGATATGACTAGTAATCCTGATCATAACCCAGAGTACTAAGGTTGAGAGTGTTGGGATAGAGAACTGTCTTGAGGTACATTACTTCACTTGTCATTTCTAGCCAGAGAGAAACAACTTTCCAGACCTATCATCAGGAACAATACCTGGCCCGGCAGGCGAGGGGGGTAAGGCCATGTAGGCCTATGGGGAGTGGCAGGGGAGTAGCTCTGGTGGGGAAAGCACAAGAGAGCATTGGTTAGGACAGAGCACAGGTGACAAGGCCAGAACTGAGGGACATGGCCCTACAGGAGGGATAGAGCCCAAAGGGCCAATTCTTTTTCTCTTCCACAGTATCTTATCTCTCCCACTAAGCTTTCTTTTCACCTCAGTGCTCTATTTTCTCCCATGATCCTCAGCTCTTTCCTACAGTTCCCTGTTGCATCCCAAGATCCTCCACTCTATCCCACCACCCTCCATTCTCTCCCATTGATTCCTTCTTTCCTACAATCCTGTTATTTCCCACAATTCCGCATCTCTCCCACAATTCTGTTATCTCCCATAACCCCCACATCTCCCACAATTCTCCATTCTCTACCATAATTTACCATCTCAACTACAATCCTGTTCTTTCCAATTCTCTCTTCTCTCCCAGAATTTCCCATGTCCCATAACTCCTATCTCACCCACCACTCTCTTCACTCCCACAATTACTGCTTCTTTCACGAAATTACTCATTCTCTCTGCAAATTTACTATTGTATCCCACAATTCTCTCACATTCCTCCATCTCTCCAATAATCCTCCATTCTCTCCCACAATCTCATCTCCCATAATTCCCTATACTGTACCACAATCCACTTGTCTCCCACAATTCCCTGTATGGTCCCACAATCCCCTGGGTCTCCCACAATCCTCTCATCTCCCTCAATTCCCTGAACTGTCCCACAATTCTCCATTCTCTCCCACAATTCACTGCACTGTCCCACAATTCCATTTCTCTCCCACAATCCTCACTTCTTTCCCACAATTCCCTGTGTTGCCCACAGTTCTCCCTTCTCTCCCACAGTTCTATTTCTCTCCCATAAGCCTCTGTTGCCTTCCATAATTCTCAGGTTTTTTCACACAATGTCTATTATCCCCAAAGTCTTGGTACTATCGAACGATTCTCTATTCTCTCACATAAGTCACTGTTCTCTCCCAGATATCTCCATTTCTCCCACAATTCCAGTTCTATTCCAGATTTTGCCATTCTCTCCCATAATTCCTTTCTCTCCTAGTACTTTCCTTTCATTCTGACGATTACCCTTTTATAAAATTACCCATTTTCTCTCCAAATTTCCTATTTTTTCCCACAAGTCGTTCTCTCTTATAATCCTCACTTCTCTCCCAAATATGCCATTTTGTCTCACAATACTCAGTTCTTTCCCACAACTCCCTGTCTCTCCCATGATTCCGTCTCTCTCACAATTCCTGTCTTTCCCATAATTCCTTCTCTACCACAATTCCATTCTTTCCCACAATCCTCCATTCTCTCCCACAACTCCATGTTTTTGCCACAATTCTCTATCCTCCCACAATTCCCCCTTCTCTCCCACAATTCCATTCTTTCTCACAATCTTCCATTCCCTCCCACAATTCCTCATCTCTTGCACAGTCCTCCATTCTCTCCCACAATTCCTCTTCTCTCCCACAATCCTCCATTCCCTCCCACAATTACTTGTCTCTCCCACAATCTTCTCTCTCATAGTCCTGCACTGTCTCCCACAATTCCCTGTGCTTCCCACAAGCCTCTTGTCTCCCACAATTCTCTGCACTGTGACACAATTCTGTCCTTTCCCACAATCCTGTTCTCTCCCAGAATCCTTTCCTCCCCCACCATTCGCTGTTCTTCCCCCAGGACCCTATGTCTGCATAATTCCTTATCCTGCTCCACATTTCTCCCACAATTCCCCATCTTTCCACAAATTCTTTGCCACAATTACCTCTCCCTCAGTTCCCCCCTTACTCCCACAATTATGTCTTTAAATATATATTTATCTTACCTGCCTATGAGTTTTCTTAACTTTAAAGTATTTCTTATTACGTGTTTATCATATATATCAGTGTTCATCAAAATGTGTCCCATCAGCAATGGCCAGTTCACACACTGTGGTCCACCTGCTGGTCACATTTATCAGAGCATTTTCCCAGAGTGCAACCCTCACTGATCACTACTGGACAATTCACTGAATCCTTTATGCCTTCAATGTCTGATTACTGACTGCTTCCGTGACTGTCCATTTATACACTAGGAACTGAGTGATAGAGGGCAGTGCCACCCATCCAATCTGAGATACGCTTGTACTAGAATGTGAAACTAGTATATGATTGAGCACAGTGTTTAACAGAGAAGACATTTTTTCACAGCAAAAATTTCTTGGTAAAAGAATAACGTGTTATTTTCCTTTCTTGGGCATTGTTGAGTGGCTTTGACTCTTTTTGGCCTTCAGCATTGAATGCTACTGTCCTTTAGTGGCAACTAGTTAATATTAAGGTAAGTGCCTTTCCCTCCCATGTATTTTTGGTGAGAAAATTTAATAAATTCAGGGAAATAATAAATATATGAACACCATTAACGGGCAACCTTTGCTCTAAAGCAATGATTCTTAACCAGGGATGATGATCATGACCCCCCGGGGATATGTGGCAATGTCTTGAAATATTTTTAATTGGCACAGCTGGGAAGGGGACGCATTACTGGCATCTAGGGGGTAGAGGTCAGGGATGCTGTTCAACATCCTACAGTAGACAGGACAGTCCCCACAATAATTATCCAGCCCTTAATTCTATTTAAAATGTCAATAGGGCCTGATCTAAAGGAAAGGGGGTTTCATTATTTATTTATTTTTGGCTGTGTTGGGTCTTTGTTGCTGCATGCGGGCTTTCTCTAGTTGCAGCGAGCAGGAGCTACTCTTTGTTGCGGTGTGCGGGCTTCTCATTGCGGTGGCTTCTCTTGTTGCGGAGCACAGGCTCTAGGCAGGCAGGCTTCAATAGTTGTGGCACATGGGCTTAGTTGCTCTGCGGCATATGGGATCTTCCCGGACCAGGGATCGAACCCGTGTCCCCTGCATTGGCAGGTGGATTCTTATCCATTGCACCACCAGGGAAGCCCAGGAAGGGGTTTTTAAAGGCTACAATTAACTCAATCTATGTTTATCTAATGTCTACCATAGGCCAGGTACCACATCAGGTACTGGACTCAGCCAGCCCTCCCTACTAAATGACAAAAATTGCTCTTCATGCAGATGCTAAAGCAAAGTTCCCCACAATCCTCAAAAACTTGGAAATGAGAAATGTTACCATTTGAGAACTAAACTTCAAAATACATAAATAATAAATTAGATCAGAGACATGCAAACACTCCTTATAGTGGCAAAAAGACTCCTAGGCTGAAGAGAAAGAGCTACAAAAGATGAACACCTACAGAGAAAGAGGGTGGCCATCAGAAAAAGGTTAGTCATCCAAAGCAGAGATGAAAATAAGATGAAAAGACCCAAAAGAGGCAGGTACAAAGAAGGACTAACAAATTCACATTATTTAAGTAACAAATAATTACTATATGCCCAGTAAGTACCTTACAGAGGCTATATCACGGGATCCTCACAAAAATTCTAAGTTACTATTTTAAGAAACAGTTCTTTCTGGAAAGGAGACCATAGCAGAATCCATGCACGCACTGGCTAGAAGAGACAGGCTTCCTTCAGACAAACAAAATAACCCTTTCCTGATGGGCATGTCCAGAACTACAAAAACCTGAGGCAATTACACAGTCAACTGATATCATTCACAACCTTTAGTCTGATTCCAGCCTCACCAAAGTAACCTTTTGAAAATTTGGTTTCTCCTGTAGATTCCTTGCAAGGGAACAGTGAGCAGGTCAAGGTGACATAAACCTCCACAAACCTCGAGTTGACTCAAGAGTTCTCATTACGCTTTTATAAACTGGAAGCCTGATTATAAGTTAACTTATCACATAGCTCAATTACAGGAAAAGAAGGTATTGCTATGAAAATGAGTATTCCGGTCTGTTTGAGAATTGTATTTCTTTCTCAAGGTAGATTCATACATTGCCATTTCGAAAGAAACTTACATATATGATCTCTGTGTGTTTACATAAATAAATAAAATATGTAAATTGACACTTCAATTCTATGAACTTCCTTAATAGGATTCCATCCTTGAGAGGCCAATTTATGCTCAGTAGGACAATAAAATCTGATTCTCAGACTAAGCATTTGAAGACCAGTTCCTTGATCAGGTCTATCACCTGGCCTTCTGAATTCACTTATTCATCAAACAGGTATTTACCAGGGACTGCACTGAGAAGTGAGCATACAGGAATAACTAGGGTGACATGGTCCTTGCTCTGCTAGAGGTACCCTCTTCAGTTGGGGAGGCCCCAGTTTTACCACTGACCTTTTGCAAAATAAATCAAACGCATTTCTAAAAAGATCATACACCATCTAGTAAAATCCCTGTGACATATGCACATCACATATGGAGTAACATCTTGGTCAAATACATTTTATTTAACTACTACTTACCATGCATAAGAAGAACCTGTGTGTGTGTATGTATGTATGTATGTATGTTTACAGCTATGGGCTTTTGGACACATTTTTCTAAAGTGTTTAATTACTTTTTTATTGAAGTATAGTGATTTACAATGTTGTGTTAATTTAAGGTGTACAGCAAAGTGATTCAGTTATACATATATATGTTATATTCAGCTTAGATAGGTATTTTTCTTTCAGATTCTTTCCCCTTATAGGTTATTACAGGATATTGAGTATGGTTCCCAGTGTTATACAGTAGGTCCTTGTTGTTTATCTATTTTATATATAGTAGTGTGTGTATGTTACTCCCAACCTCCTAATTTATCCCTCCCCCCACCCTCTTTCTCCTTTGGTAACCATAAGTTTGTTTTTGAAGTCTGAAAGTCTGTTTCTGTTTTGTAAATAAGTTCATTTGTATCATATTTTAGATTCCACTTAGATCACTTATGATATAAATGATACCATATAATATTTGTCTTTCTCTGTCTGACTTACTTCACTTAGTATGATAATCTCTAGATCCATCCATGTTGCTGCAAATGGCATTATTTCATTCTTTCTTATGGCTGAGTAATAGTCCACTGTATATATGCACTACATCTTCTTTAACCATTCATCTGTCGATGGGCACTTAGGTTGCTTCCAGGTCTTGGCTACTGATATTCATAAACTGTTTCAAATATTTTCTGTGATGAACAAACTTAATTACTTAGATCTCATGGTTCACTGTCTAACTCCTGTTGGGCTTCAGATCCACGGCCCTCATTGGTGTACAGCTTTTGCTGCCATGAAATGCTACAAGCTTTTCAAAAGAACATTTTATTTCATCATATGGAGCAATAGCCTTCACACCTTATTCTAAGCGACCTCAGAGTTCTGGGAACGCCCTTCAGGGCCACCTGGGCAAACCAGTGGCCTTCCTCAACCCCACCATACCTCCTTGCAACAGAACAATCTGGTAATATCTTCTTTGAAAAACAGATTCTAGGACATGAAGGAAAGAAGAAAGAGAGGAAAGGGATTTGTAAACACTGATACAGAGTGTAAACTTCTGGAGTTCACAGGACTATGTGTTATGCTCTGTTTCAGAACCTAATTGCCACCTTAGGCCAGTGAGTCCCCAGTAACTACTCCCTGACTGGTGAGTCTACTCTTTCTCCAAGCATACTGCATTGCTCTATGGGCCTCTCTACTATTCTTAGTCAAAGATACCTTTGATGAAAATGAAATTTACTGACAAGTACATAAAACATTTCAACTTTAGGTATAGAGGAAAAAGCTAGATTTGTAAAATAATTCCCATGTTAAGTAATACAATAGCATGCAACTAAAGGACCAAAGTAGAAATATTTAATTTGTAGCATAATCAATACTAAAATATTACATAAGATTATAAAAAACACTGCCACATGCATTCTAAAACCGAAAATACTTAAAAATCACAACAGTTGACTTGCACTAAATTCAAGTAAAATTAGCAAATATTAATTCCAAAGTCTGTGACGTTGGCTTATGCAATAAAAGGCAGTCAATCTTCATTTATTAGTCTTTCTTGTTTTATAACAGTGGCCACCCACTACAACAAGGAAAATTTAACAAAAGGCAATGACCAAATGAAAGGTAGAAAGAATCCAGTGTTTCCGTATCAAAATGGACAGTGACAGCACAAGAGAATTAAGATATAATTCTTTCTTGCTATTTCAAAGAATGGAACAATTTGCCTATTTATTCTCTGCTGCTGGATTTCAAATCATTGCCCTTCTCTAGGCAATAATTTACATTGCATACCAACTGCAACCCTGCAAATGGACTCCACTGAAACACTAAATCTATTTGCCAGATCTGATCTATTTCTGCTACATAATTCTTAGTATCCTTTTCCCCAGCCCAGCATCCCACACCACTATATTCTTAATATTGTAAGCTGCTAGCATTAGCCTTCTAGCTGCAAACTCGTGGAAGCACATACTTGAATCAGCTAAAATTAGAGTTGAGATTTTCGTAACAACAGACCACAGTCACTAGGCATGAACAACCTGCTAGGAGAGAACAGTTACAGTTACTATCAAACTTTCATTTTAAAAATCCATATTCCATGTTTCATATAAGAATATTAGGATGTGTATGTGTGTCTGTGTGTATGCTCCCATATATCAAAATCCATTATATGTGGATTCCTTGAAGAGACTCAACTTTGGGCTCAGTTTTCTCAATTAGACTCCAATACACTAAAATGACTGAGATCATTCAGTATTTTCTCGAGTATATATCAAGAGACCGCACAACCTGGGAGGTGTGGTTTGATTACAATAATGCATATGGAAAAGTTGTTATTTAACTCGGCATATTCAGTTTGAGAAACACTGTATCAGATATGGGAAGACCCTAGTTCAAGTATCATACCTCAACTTTTTTGAGCGTGATCATGAGCAAGCCAGCTAATGACTCTACATTTCTTCCCTCAATTTCAAACTGGGGATGAAAAGAATTACCCTATATTGTCCTAAATCTAAGTCAAATAATAACCACGCAAGTGCTTTACAGTGGGAAGAAATATACAAGTACAAAACGTTTCTTGTACCACCACTTTGTGGGTCAGGCCCTGAATTCATTGTCGAAACATTGTTAAAACAATAATAAAATTGACAACACTGCCGTATGCCACCAACGCCACCAATAATAATAATAATAATAATAAATAGAACTTACTTGTTATTTATTTACTATGGCCCAGGGAATGGTCTAAGCACTTCGTACGTATTAAGTGTCACAACAACACTTTTGGGTTGGTACTACCCAATGTACAAAGAAACAAACTGAGAAGGTTAAAGGATAAGTGGCTCAAAGTTGTAAGCTGGCATGTTATTCACTGGGAAGGGAATAATACAGTGAGGGAAACAAATATATGACAGTGTGAGACAGAAAGTGCCATAATGGAACTGAAGAAAGAGACACTTGATGATTTTGTGTTTTCCAGCCAGAAACATACGAGTGATAATGAGAGTCAGTTTTCAGAAAAAGCCAAGGACAGAAAGGTAGGAAATGGCATGGCCTGGTTATGAAAACTATGAGACTTTCAGTGTGGCTGCAAAGTCACAAAAACAGTACAAACAGGAAAAACAGCAAAAGCAGGAAAAACAGTAGAAACAAGTGTGCGAGTGTGTGTCAAGGGTAAAGTAGAAGGCTAGAGGGACCCATTGGAACCAGGGGGCAAAACGTGAGAAGTAAAAAGTAGCCCCGACATCTAGGAGCCGGCAGATACTCACAGCTGGGCCTTGGTGTTCTGTCGACCAGGAACAATTCCACAGAACATCAACATCAGACAAAGCCACTCTGTGACCACAGTGGTTCAAGACAAACACAAGACCACTCTATAATTACATCTGCATTCAGATGAAACAAGAACACTGTCCAAACCATAAAAATGGCCAAACGTCACTCTAGCTTGGCTCATGTGAGTGACTGCTGCTTCTTTACTAAATAATTTTAGCTTCAATTTATTCTTCCTCCTCATAGATAAGATTCAGAGATCCGATGTGTTAATCCTCTCTATACTCAGAGAATAGCCTCTACTTCTGAAGCATCCAACCAGAGCAAAGTCCTGCTTCTCGAACACTCCCCAAATCACCTGACACTGGTTCCTAAGTAGGAAGCTTCCCTGGTGGTCCAGTGGTAAAGAATCTGCCTTCCAATGCAGGGCACACGGGGTCGATCCCTGGTCGGGGAACTAAGATCCCACGTGCCACAGGGCAACTAAGCTGGCGAGCCACAACTACTGAGCTCGCGCACTTCAATGAGAGAGCCCACGTGCTCTGGAGCCCGTGCCCACAACTAGAGGGAGAGAACCCGCACGCCACAACTAGGGAGAAGCCCGCGCACCGCAACAAAAGAGCCTGCGCACCTCAACAAAGATCCTGCGTGCCGCAACTAAGACCCGACGCAGATAAAAAAAAAAAATTAATTAATTAATAAAGAAAGGGGGAAAAAAGACTAAGCAGGAAGCAACAACCCCTAGTAGAGAGAATAGAGATAAGACTAAGGCATGAGTACCATTAGGACGAAAGGAAACCAGACTCGAGGCAAAAGTCCAAGGTAGAAGTAAGAAGTGACTTGTGGCTGAGCGAGGGAGGGAGAGACTTGGCAATGAGAATGACTGTGATTTCTATTGCGCAAACTGAGCAAACTTTGCTACCACTGAGAGAAGCAATAATAAAAGTTGGCAATTGTAAAGTTGATATTGCTATAAGATATCCATGTAGAAAATGTCATGTATCTACAAGTAAAGATCTGGAGACTGAGGGAGAAGCCAGGGCCAAAGATTCAAGAGTAATTAGCATATAAATGACACTTAAAGCCAGGAGGATTTAAGATCATCCTGGGATAGAATGTACTGTGAGGCCCTGAAGGAAGCCAAGAACAATTCGTGGGGAATCACAAGGCTTGATGGGAATGGAACAGCCAGCAAAGAATGATAAGATGAATCAAAGAAATATAAGAAAAATTAAGATAAACCAAAGAACTAGAAATCAAAGAGAAAGAAAGATTTGAAAAGTAAAAGGGGTATCAAGAAATGTTACAAAGTACTTCAAGGAAGATGAAGATCAAACACTGGCCTTTGGATTTGATAATTAAAGCCTCCTAGGGGAACTACTCAAAAGAGAGAGAGAGTAGCACGGAGTACAGGGAAGATAAACGTCTTTTGGGATTTTTTTTAAACCAAGGGGCAATTTGAGATGCTAATTGACCCTGGTGATATAGCCAGGGAGCTAGAAAGATTATATATGCGAGAAGAGAAGTGATAATTAAAGTCACAAGGTAGAGGAAGGAATCCAGGGATTTGGAAGGGATGGCATCAAAAGAAAGAAGCTCCCTCTTCTTCCAAAAATCAAGCCATAACAAAGTAAGGAGTCCATCCTGAGGTGTTTAGGGAACGTTTTGAATATTACCTCTACTTCTCTGTGAAATATAAGTTCATCTATTTGTATGTATGTGTGTAGTGGGCGGTAGAAATTGGAATGGGGAATATCAAAAAGGATGATATTAAACAGAGCAATATACAGGTACACATACATCTTGCTAGCTCCACCATGTAACTATGTTTTCAAACAACTTGACTGATAGAAATATAGTATATGGGTACTACATAACATTAAGAAAAATCTTGTGCCTGTACTTCTCATTATTGCCTTTTCCAAAAGTGCCATATATGTGAAATGTTTTACTGCTCCTAAAATGAATACTCGTCAATATGTACAAGTGTCTTTCCTGCTCATTTGAAAAGCAATGACAAAGTAAGATACTACCAGCACGGTACTTACATTATTAGCCACGTTTAAAAGAGTTTAAAATTTCATTCCCACTTAGACGGGAGAAAAAGAGGCTTGGTGAATTTAATCAATGGTTAATACTTGGTGAACTGGCAAAGCCACAAATGAAGCACATGGTTTTTTGATTTCATAACCTGGTCTCTTTCTTCTACGTTTGGGCACCATAAACAACATAAAGCTATCACCAGAGTCCTCTTTGGAGTGAGGATCCGATTAATTTAGTCAGGCAGTAAATTCTTCATCACCTCTGCTCCTATACAACATGAAACAAGTATCTGATATCTCTATCTTGCTGATGCTAACACAGAAATCTACTTAATTTCTCTGAGGGAGGAACTGCTTTTTGGTGACTACAACAGGCAACCTCCAGGTCTGGGCCTTTCCCAGGCTGCTGTGGGGGAGAGAACCATGAACTTAGAGGACCATGGCTACCGAAGATGGTTGCCTCTGCATAAAGTTCCTTCTCTGTTTAAAAACAGAATTGCTGTTCTGCCAGTGTCCTTGTCCCCACAGTGAGCCACAGCCACCTCCCCACCTCTGCAGGAGACTCTCCAACACTAGCAGAAACTCCGTCTTTCTTTGGATGACTAGTCACCGTCCTTTCCAGGAATGATCCTATAAAAGAGAAAATACTCAAAGAAAAGAAACCAGGAAGTTGGAAATGTAGAGATGATATCTCAGGAAGAATAATAGAAGAGTCTTTGGTCAAAAGCACACCGTGTCGTTGACCAGGTCTTGGTGTTCTGGCCAGGTGTCAGACCTAAGCCTCTCAGGTGGGAGAGCCGACTTCAGGAAATTGGTCCACCAGAGACCTCGGGGCCCCACGTAATATCAATCGGCAAGAGCTCTCATTGCCGTCTCCATGCTAAGACCCAGCTCCACTCAAGGACCAGCAAGCTGCAGTTTCGGACACCCCATGCCAAACAAGTAGCAAGACAGGAACACATCCCACCCACTAGCATAGAGGCTGCCTAAAATCATACTAAGTTCACAGACACCCCAAAACACACCACCGGATGCAGTCCTGCCCACCAGAAAGACAAGATCCAGCTTCATCCACCAGAACACAAGCACCAGTCCCCTCCACCAGGAAGCCTACAAAATGCACTGAACCAACCTTACCCACTGGGGGCAGACACCAAAAACAACGGGAACTATGAACCCGCAACTGTGAAAAGGAGACCCTCAAACACAGTAAGTTAAGCAAAATGAGAAGACAGAGAAATACGCAGCAGATGAAGGAGCAAGGTAAAAACCCACCAGACCAAACAAAAGAAGAGGAAATAGGCAGTCTACCTGAAAAAGAATTCAGAGTAATGATAGTAAAGATGATCCAAAATCTTGTAAATAGAATGGACAAAATACGAGAAATGTTTAACAAGGACCAAGAAGAACTAAAGAGCAAACAAACAATGATGAACAACACAATAAATGAAATTAAAAATTCTCTAGAAGGAATCAACAGCAGAATAACTGAGGCAGAAGAACGGATAAGTGATATGGAAGATAAAATAGTAGAAATAACTACTGCAGAGCAGAATAAAGAAAAAAGAATGAAAACAATTGAGGACAGTCTCAGAGACCTCTGGGACAATATTAAATACACCAACATTCAAATTATAGGGGTCCCAGAAGAAGAAAGGAAAAAGAAAGGGTCTGAGAAAATATTTGAAGAGATTATAGTTCAAAACTTCCCTATTAGGGGAAAGGAAAGAGTCAATCAAGTCCAGGAAGCACAAAGAGCCCCATACAGGCTAAATCCAAAGAGAAACATGCCAGACACATATTAATCAAACTATCAAAAATTAAGTACAAAGAAAAAACACTAAAAGCAGCAAGGGAAAAGCAACAAATAACACACAAGGGAATCCCCATAAGGTTAACAGCTGATCTTTCAGCAGAAACTCTGCAAGCCAGAAGGGTATGGCAGGACATATTTAAGGTGACGAAAGGGAAAAACCTACAACCAAGATTACTCTACCCAGCAAGGATCTCATTCAGATTCGACAGAGAAATTAAAACCTTTACAGACAAGCAAAAGCTAAGAGAATTCAGCACCACCAAACCAGCTTTACAACAAATGCTAAAGGAACTTCTCTAGGCAGGAAACACAAGAGAAAGAAAAGACCTACAATAACAAACCCAAAACAATTAAGAAAATGGTAAGAGGAACATACATATCGATAACTACCTTAAATGTAAATGGATTAAATGCTACAACCAAAAGACACAGACTGGCTGAATGGATACAAAAACAAGACCCGTATATATGCTGTCTACAAGAGACCCACTTCAGACCTAGGGACACATACAGACTGAAAGTGAGGGGATGGAAAAAGGTATTCCATGCAAATGGAAATCAAAAGAAAACTGGAGTAGCAATTCTCATATCAGACAAAATAGCCTTTAAAATAAAGACTATTACAAGAGACAAAGAAAGACACTGCATAATGATCAAGGGATCGATCCAAGAAGAAGATAAAACAATTGTAAATATTTATGCACCCAACATAGGAGAACCTGAATACATAAGGCAAATACTAACAGCCATAAAAGGGGAAATTGATAGTAACACAATCATAGTAGGGGACTATAACACCCTACTTTCACCAATGGACAGATCATCCAAAATGAAAATAAATAAGGAAACACAAGCTTTAAATGATACATTAAACAAGATGGACTTAATTGATATTTATAGGACATTCCATCCAAAAACAACAGAATACACATTCTTCTCAAGTGCTCATGGAACATTCTCCAGGATAGATCATATCTTGGGTCACAAATCAAGCCTTGGTAAATTTAAGGAAATAGAAATCGTATCAAGTATCTTTTCCGACCATGACGCTATGAGACTAGATATCAATTACAGGAAAAAAAACTGTAAAAAATACAAACACATGGAGGCTAAACAATACACTACTAAATAACCAAGAGATCACTGAAGAAATCAAAAAGGAAATCAAAAACTACCTCAAAACAAGTGACAATGAAAACATGACAACCCAAAACCTATGGGATGCAGCAAAAGCAGTTCTAAGAGGGAATTTATAGCAATACAATCCTACCTCAAGAAACAAGAAAACTCTCAAATAAACACCCTTACCTTACAATTAGAGTAAGAAGAACAAAAAAACCCCACCAAAGTTAGCAGAAGGAAAGAAATCACAAAAATCAGATCAGAAGTAAATGAAAAAGAAATGAAGGAAACAATAGCAAAGATCAATAAAACTAAAAGGTGGTTCTTTGAGAAGATAAACAAAATTGATAAACCATAAGCCAGACTCATCAAGAAAAAAAGGGAGAAGACTCAAATCAATAGAATGAGAAACGAAAAAGGAGACGTAACAACTGACACTGCAGAAATACAAAGGATCATGAGAGATTACTACTAGCAACTATACTACAAAGCTACAGTAATCAAGACAGTATGGTACTGGCACGAAAACAGAAATATAAATCAATGGAACAGGATAGAAAGCCCAGAGATAAACCCACGCACATATGGTCACCTTATCTTTGATAAAGGAGGCAAGAATATACAATGGAGAAAGGACAGCCTCTTCAATAAGTTGTACTGGGAAAACTGGACAGCTACATAAAAAAGAATGAAATTAGAAGACTCCCTAAGGCCAGACACTAGAAAACTCTTAGAGGAAAACATAGGCAGAACACTCTGTGACATAAATCACAGTAAGATCCTTTTTGACCCATCTCCTAGAGAAAGGGAAATAAAAACAAAAATAAACAAATGGGACCTAACGAAACTTAAAAGGTTTTTCACAGCAAAGGAAATCATAAACAAGAGGAAAAGACAACCCCTCAGAATGGGAGAAATATTTGCAAACCAAGCAACGGACAAAGGATTAATCCCCAAAATATACAAGCAGCTCATACCGCTCAACATCAGAAAAACAAACAGCCCAATCCAAAAATGGGCAGAAGACCTAAATAGACATTTCTCCAAAGAAGATATACAGATTGCCAACAAACACATGAAAGGATGCTCAACATCACTAATCATTAGAGAAATGCAAATCAAAACTACAATGAGGTATCACCTCACAGTGGTCAGAATGGCCATCATGAAAAAATCTGCAAACAGTAAATGCTGGAGAGGGTGCGGAGAAAAGGGAGCCCTCTTTCACTGTTGGTGGGAATGTAAATTGATACAGCCACTACGGAGAACAGTATGGAGGTTCCTTAAAAAACTATAAGTAGAACTACTATATGACCCAGCAATCCCACTACTGGGCATATATCCTGAGAAAACCATAATTCAAAAAGAGTCATTTACCACAGTGTTCACTGCAGCTCTATTTACAATATCCAGGACATGGAAGCAACCTAAGTGCCTATCAACAGATGAAGGGATAAAGAAGATGTGGTATATCTATACAATGGAATATTACTCAGCCATAAAAGGAAACGAAATTGAGTTATTTGTAGTGAGGTGGATGGACCTAGAGTATGTCATACACAGTGAAGTAAGTCAGAAAGAGAAAAACAAATACCATATGGAAAAACACATATATATGGAATCTAAAAAAAAAAAAAAAGGTTCTGAAGAACCTAGGGGTAGGACAGGAATAAAGACTCAGATGTAGAGAATGGACTTGAGGATATGGGGAGGGGGAAGGGTAAGCTGGGATGAAGTGAGAGAGTGGCATGGATATGTATACACTACCAGACGTAAAATAGACAGCTAGTGGGAAGCAGCCGCATAGCACAGGGAGATCAGCTCGGTGCTCTGTGACCACCTAGAGGGGTGGGATAGAGAGGGTGGGAGGGAGGGAGGGAGATGCAAGAGGGAAGAGATATGGGGATATATGTATATGTATAGCTGATTCACTGTGTCATACAGCAGAAACTAACACAACATTGTAAAGCAATTATACACCAATAAAGATGTTAAAATTAAACAAAAAAAAACCGAAAAAAACCCCCAAAACAGAAGTGCCCCCATACATATGGCAGTGTCGACTCTGGCCTCCTCACCCTACACTTCCCAAATGAATGGTGGGCCTTCCTCACCAGGATCCTGGTGTGCAGATACCTTTGAGACCACTCTTGGAAAATGCTGTATTTATCTGGGTGTCATGGTGGGTCTGGGCCTAAGGCTCCCACACCTGCAAGAAGGTATCGGACTTGCTCAGTATTAACCTGAGCCTTCTCATGGGCTCAGGATTTTCTTCTGCATCCGCACCAACATTTGAACCCATGCACTGAAGGCTTGGAAGCCATTGTGAGCTGGGTCAGAAATACCCTTCACCTCTTTAAGTCCTCATCTAAGGAGACTCACCATACACCCCAAATATTCCAAAACAACAAAAAAGGCAAGACTGGCAAGTACCTAGAGTATTACTTTCCAATAGAAATTCCAGCAAGGATGGAAATGTTCTAGCTGCATTATCCAGTACGATGGTCATTAGCTACGGGTGATTTTCAGCACTGGCATGTGGCTAGTGCAACAGCGAACTCAAGTTTTAATTTTATTTAGTGTTATTAATTAAAATATCATTTCAACAGCTAGCTACACGTGGGCTACTAACTATTGTATTGGACTACATAGGTCTAGAGATTCGAATACAATGTAAACATAAAAAGATTCAATTCCGGGCTTCCCTGGTGGTGCAGTGGTTGAGAGGTCGCCTGCCGATGCAGGGCACGCGGGTTTGTGCCCCGGTCCGGGAGGGTCCCACGTGCCGCGGAGCGGCTGGGCCCATGAGCCATGGCCTCTGGCCCTGCGCGTTCGGAGCCTGTGCTCCACAGCGGGAGAGGCCACAGCAGTGAGAGGCCCGCGTACCGGAAAAAAAAAAAAAAAAAGATTCAATTCCAAGCAATGCCATTTGCAGCAAGATGGATGGACCTAGAGATGATCACACTAAGTGAAGTAAGTCAGACAAATACCATATGATATCACTTACATGTGGAATCTAAAATATGACACAAATGAACTTATCTACAAAACAGAAACAGATAATAGACTTAGAAAAGAAGCTTATGGTTACGAAAGGGGAAAGGGTGGTGGGGAATACACTACGAGTTTGGGATTAACAAATACACTACTATATATAAAACAGATACACAACAAGGACCAACTGTATAGCACAGGGAACCATATTCAATATCCTGTAATATCTTATAATGGAAAAGAACCTGAAAAAGAATATATACGCATATACTTTTATACACGTATAACTGAATCACTTTGCTGTACACTGAAACTAACACAACATTGTAAATCAACTATATTTCAACTAAAAATAAAATAAAAAATATTTTTTAAAAGATTCAATTCCAGTGACATATAGGAGGAGCGCAAGGCAAATAAGAAACAGGTCAGAAACCAATGGGAAAATGCCAAGACTAACATATTTTAAACCCTTTCTGGTAAGGCTGGATTTTGAAAATCAGACCGAAGAAGAGGAAGAAAGGAAGTGAGGCGAGGAGAAGGTAAACAAATGCAAAGAATAGAGACACCATGGATATGAAGAGGCATGGAAGGGAAGAAAGACCCAGGAAAAAAAAAGAGGAAAAACAATGAGGTATAAACCACTGACTCTCTCCCACACAATTCAGTTGCTCAGAAAATCATGGAAATAAATGGACAACAATATAAAAATATTCATCATTTTTTTCACTCATGCTAACCCTGTGCTATCTCAGCTCCTTTCCCAACACACCTGCAAGGCAGGACCCATTATTAGCTCTACTATATACACAGCCAGAGAGACACTGTTCTCTTGACCCCGAAGTCAGAAACCAGGCACCATGCTGAACATCCACGTGCCTGTGCCTCACGTTTCAGAGCCAAATTTGAATATGTGTGAAGAAAAGTGTTTAATAAATAATGAATGATCAATGCACTCATTTTATGTTTTATTTATTTAGGCTGTGTCGGGTCTTAGTTGTGGCATGTGGGATCTTCACTGAGGCATGCAAGATCTGTTGTTGCAGTGCACAGGCTCTGCGTCGTGGTATGCAGGCTTCTCTCTGGTTGCAGCGGTACATGGGCTTCTCTCTAGTTGTGGCGTGCAGGTTTTCTCTCTTCAGTTGTGGTGTGCGGGCTCCAGGGCCTGTGGGCTCTGTACTTGTGGCATGTGGGGTCCAGGGCACGCGCGCTCTGTAGTTTGTGACATGTGGGCTCTCTCATTGAGGCGCGTAGGCTTAGTAGCCCCGCAGCATATGGGATCTTAGTTCCCCGACCGGGGATCGAACCTGTGTCCCTTGCATTGGAAGGCGGATTCTTTACCACTGGACCACCAGGGAAGTCCCAACACACTCTTTTTAAAAGGAGGAACAAATAGTGTTAGTACTCAATTCTGTTAGCGACTAACACTTTTTCCAAGCCAAATGATACAGTATAACATATTCTATCTCGCATCACAGCACATTCATCACCAAGAGAAGGCTGGCCTGGCATGAATTGAAGATGCTACGTCTTGGCAGAGAAAAATTCTAAAGGAATAAGGTAAGAAAATTCAGCCCAAAATTGAAATGATAGGATGAATTTGGAAAGTAAGAAGTATAATTTTTCCAACGCAGTAGAGCTTTCTCATTTCTTCCTTTGGGTACCACTGGGAACTTAAATTGTATATCTCTATACTATCACAGTCATCTAAGATAGGCACAGCAAAACCCCATCATGGTGCTCAAGCACTAGCACCATGAAACAGTTTGGGTGGAGATACTACTCGGGGAACATAGGGAGTGTCTGGCGACAGAAGGAGTAAGGGGAAGGGGCAGTCAGGTAACCGGCCTGGCGCCCAGGGTACCTTGCAGAAGGAATGTTT
The DNA here is from genome assembly GCF_008692025.1 of Phocoena sinus. Classification (NCBI taxonomy): domain Eukaryota; kingdom Metazoa; phylum Chordata; class Mammalia; order Artiodactyla; family Phocoenidae; genus Phocoena; species Phocoena sinus. The sequence goes on along the minus strand of NC_045784.1, from coordinate 9,482,637 downwards.
TATATACAACAAAGATTCCCAACTAGGGGCTCCTACTTCAAAGGGAGCCAGTAACCAGAATGAGGGGCAGTTCATGAGTTCATATTGAGGCCCGTACTGTATTTCCCCAAAGTTTCAAGAACCAACACTAACATACACTAACATTGAGGGGCTTTTAAAAGGGGTGATCTATAACCAAATAAATGTGAAATGCTGAACAAGAACATCTTGAATAGATTTATGGGCTCAAGTACTTATCAGAAACTTTATGTGAGTCATGTGAGTGTTTCCCACACTAGTTCTCCATAGGTTTTTAAATTCTCTCTGAAAACCTGTTATTACAGCTCCTGGAACTGTAGGGTAACTCAAAACACAAGTGTCGGGAAATGTGCGGCGGTATAATGAACAGCAAAAGCTAGTTCTTGAGCTATCTAGATGAGAAAGGTTACTTATCATCTGTTTCCATTCAAACAGATTTTCCAGAATTTCTTAAATTTATGTTAAGGAAATATCAAGAACAAGAGGCCCTAATATTATAGTCCACAAATATTATACGTGACCTTATGGGCCTGCCTACGGTGTTATTCTTTGCTTCTTTGGGCCAGTCTGGGAAATGAATGCGATAACAAATACCAGCAAAGGGAAAAAGGGAAATCATTCACATAGTTACAGAGGAACTCAATGTCTCTTATATGTTAATTAGTCTCTTAGGCAACTCAAATTCTGAAAACGCAACTGAAACGAAATGTTTACTAGAGAAAATGATAGTTCTACTAAAACCTCATTAATTAAGAGCTCACCAATTTAGCATGTGTCGTCCGCGGACCTTGTCGGAGCCGAAATTTGTCTCTGCATCAGGAAGAGTGTGCTCATCAGTTTAATGGCACAAACGAGATTTTTGAAGACATGCTTAATTTGCCCACGAGAACAAACTGGTCTCAAGAACTTGAAAAACACTCACTTAGAAGTAATGACGGAATTGATTGCAAATCATTCCCATCTTTTCATTAAAGCAGGCGCGCCTACTTGGTTCTCTACTTGGCCTCCCTAAACACTGGATTCTCACAGCAACAGATGGAACATTGCAAGGGCAGCGCTGCCACCAGCAGAATCAAGATTTGAAAGTCCAAGGGTTCTTCTCTGTGGGGGTCTGTGACTTAAGATTTTGCTCTTGGGAAACCACAAAGCCAATAATAGTAAACAAGCTGTGCATACAGCATAGACCAGCACTGTCTAATGGAACTTTTTACAGCAATGGATATGTTCTATATCTGCAGTGTCCAATAGGGAGCCCCTGGCCACATGTGGCTATTGAAATGTGGTCAGCGAAGCTGAGGAACTGAGTTTTTGATTGTGATCAATTTTACTTAGCTAAATTTCAATTTTAATAGCCACCTGTGGCTAATGGCTTCGTACTGAACAGCACAATTACAGACAGTGACCTATTTGGAGATTTCTAGACCCACACTGTAGACTTGTCTTGATGACAGGCATCTGTTTGCCTTGTGGTACTTTGGTATAGAGTTTGTGTGGCCAAGGGGTCAAGCTCAGAGCAAGCTGTCGTAGACCCTAAAGGTAACTCAAACAAGGTTGCCCCCCTCTCCTCATAGGTGATTCTAATTTCCTTGGTTTGGCAGATGGCAAATTGATGCTGTGATCCCTCTATGGGTGTTCTCCTGAGCTCCGGCAAGCCCAGTTGCAGGACAGTTCAAATGCCCATAAGCATTCAGAATAACACAACTGGGTTTGCTAAGGTTAGTCTTTGCTTCAGGCTTTGCTGTGAGTTGCCATGTGCCACGTGATGCTTCCACTGGGCCCAAGGCACTTTTGACTCTGTACCTCCCTTCACCCATAAAAAAATATTAAAAGTTTTATTTTACAACTACACTGGTAGGAAGACATCAATTATATTAATATTATACATTAAACCATTTCATTTCATCTAAAAGTTCAGTGTTTTTCTTCAGTGTTTAAAAGAATGAAAATGACGGCGGTCCTTAGCCCTGTGCCTGCCTGATGGGGAAGCAAGAGCCGGCTTCCTGCCCTGAGCCCCACACCTGGGCCTGGACCTCCAGTTTCTGAAGATCTGTAACTTCCTACGGGCGCTTTGGCAGGCAGCAAGGAACATCTGTGGGTCAGGAGAGGCTGAGGGGCTTCACAAAGGGAGAAATATCAGATAATAGTTAGGCCAGGCATAAATTCCAAGTTGGTAAAATCTGAGTTCATTTGTTTTAAAAATACTGAGAATCCCAATTAAAGGAGAGCATAGCGATCCCCTGGGCCTCTTAACCTATTATCATATCTGTATCAATAGTCCATTAATACCCGATTCCCAGGTAACAGATACATATTAGTCATACTATAGAATTTGTGAGGACTTCCCTGGTGGTGCAGTGGTCAAGAATCCTCCTGCCAACACAGGGGACACGGGTTTGAGCCCTGGTCCGGGAAGATCCCACATGCCGCGGAGCACCTAAGCCCGTGTGCCACAACTACTGAAGCCCACGCACCTAGAGCCCGTGCTCCGCAACAAAGAGAAGCCACTGCAATGAGGAGCCTGCGCACTGCAACGAAGAGTAGCCCCCGCTCGCCACAACTAGAGAAAGTCCGCGCGCAGCAATGAAGACCCAACGCAGCCAAAAATAAAATAAAATAAATAGATTTTTAAAAAAGAAAAGAATTCGTGGATAGATAAAGGGTTGGTATAGAGAGAAACTCAGATCAAGAGATCATGGGCTTTGAAATCTCATTAACTCAGATTCAAATCCTGGGTCTACTGCTAACTCTGTGACCTTAGGAATGTTACTTAACATCTTTGAACCCCAACTTTCTAGTAACCCACTGAAAAAATTAATAGCTACCTCACCACATTGGGATGGCAATTAAATAAGATAACATCTGCCAAGCACAATGTCTTTCACAGCATAAATCCCATTCCTGGTAATAAAATTAACAAAATAAAAGGCTGCTGGACTGGAAGAGATTGTTGTTTTTTTTAAATATTCAACTGGCTTCGAATTCTTAGCTTTGAAAATGTAATTCATGATGATCAGGGCAGATTTTGTCTTCTTTGGTACAGTCCCTTGGTTTGGGAAATGAAATTCCTGAAGAAAGAAAATTGTACTTCACCCTAACTTTTTATTTTTATTTTATTTATTTTTTTTTTTGCGGTACGCGGGCCTCTCACCGCTGTGGCCTCTCCCGTTGCGGAGCACAGGCTCCGAATGCGCAGGCTCAGCGGCCATGGCTCACGGGCCCAGCCGCTCCGCGGTATATGGGATCTTCCCGGACCGGGGCACGAACCCGCGTCCCCTGCATCGGCAGGCGGACTCCCAACCACTGCGCCACCAGGGAAGCCCCACCCTAACTTTATGTGGAACTTTCTACTGAGAAGAGAAGTTGGCCTCCCATCACCCAAACTTCCCTGCCACCCGGGCTGGACGAAGCAGCATTCACCATGGAAAGGAAGAGAGAGGCAGCTGCCGGCTTTTTGTTTTGCCTTGTTTTGTTTGTTTGCTTTTTCCCTAATAATGCTTGGGGCTTCTTTGTTTGTTTGCTTGCTTTCTTCAAGGAATGGAAGACAGAAGCTAGGAAAATAATGGTATGACTTGAGAGAGAGGACCCTCAGGGAACAGCATCAGGGCGTAGTATCCTCTTAGGGAAAGAAGGCAGAAACCGGAAAGCAGATGGACTCATCATCAGAGACACGGCAGCCAATGACAATGAGAGGATGACGATGATAGTGACTCTGGTGATGGCAGTGTCAGCAGCCCCGAAAGTCTGCTGTGTGTGTCTCCACTTTGAGGTGGACAGACAGAAACATAGAGATGTGTCTCTTGTCTGAAGTCACAGGTAGTTTAAGTGGGAAAGCTATGACCTGCGGAAAGAAGACCCTAGACGGGGGCTCCAAATGTCCTGGTCAGTAGCATGGGAGGGTTCCCCCTATCAGCAGCCTGATGGATCTGCTCCCCCTACAATGTTGGGGCTTCAAGGTTTGTGAGCAGTCACCATCCCCATGCCTCCTCTGGCTCCAAGGAAGCAAGTCAACTTTTGCCATGCATTAACTCTCTGGACTTAACAGTAGGCCATGAATATTTACCAGAAGGGGGAGCCCTGACTGCCAGGGAATGGCACATGGGTTCTTTCAGGTTCCAGTAGGTGTTCAAGACCAAAGAACTGAAGCCCAAACCCCTCCTTCCCTGACCACTCCTTGTAAGAAATAACCCGCATCTCCACCTCCAAGCCACTTCCGGTTCAATATTTATACTAGAGATGTGTTCCCTTGGACAGCTTTGCTTTTATCTTCTCTTAAACTTCGTTTTCGTATCCTTTTTTTAAAGGAGTTTTACTGAATATGAAGCACTGGTAGCAGAAGCTTAGACTAGAAGCCTGACTATTCAGGCTATTTTTACTGCAAGGCTGTGTGCTCACGTGTCTGAGATTCAAGGGTAGATGCGTACGTGTGCGCGTGCATGCTAAATCATGAAGCAACAGGGTGCCCCGGGTACGGTATGTTTTACATCTGCAAACTTGTTTCATCTTCCAGACAACCCTATGAGCTAAGTCATGTTGTCATCCCCATTTCATAAATGGGGAAACTGAGGCACAGAGAGCGGTCTGGTTCTGGTCAGAGTCTGTGGTCTTGGTCATCCCAACTCTTCTGCAGACTCCCCCAGCCTGCACAGAGAAGCATGCCACCTCTGCACCTGGGAAACTCTTGGAGCAAAGGGTGAGGATGGTTGATTCCCCAGGATGTTGAGATTCAGAGCAGTGAAATCCCTGGGTATGTTGGACCAGGCATGGGGTGAGCTGGGACCTCATATGAAAGAGAAGAGGGTTGCAAAAAGGAACACATTTGTCAGAGGAGATGCAAGGCAAGAAGTCCTCTGTCTCAGCCGCGAGGGAACTTGCCTCAATTGGCTTAAAGGAACTGTCAGGAATGGCTAACACGAGCCCATCCAAGGTGGTCTTTAAGAAAGAAAGAACAGGGCTTCCCTGGTGGCGCAGTGGTTGGGAGTCCGCCTGCCGATGCAGGGGACGCGGGTTCGTGCCCCGGTCCGGGAAGATCCCGCATGCCACGGAGCGGCTGGGCCCGTGAGCCGTGGCCGCTGAGCCTGCGCTCCGCAGCGGGAGAGGCCACAGCAGTGAGAGGCCCGCGTACCGCAAAAAAAAAAAAAAAAAAAAAAAAAAGAAAGAAAGAACAAAGTCAGTCCCTTTGAAAACCTAAAAATCACTGTGATCCCTAAAAGCAGACAGCCTTCTATGCTTGAAAGACAGCAGCAAAAGCGCCCAGGTCAGTGGGAAGGTGGCAAATGTTGCACTGCCATGAGCCAGGGTGGCAGCAGGGTGGTGGCTGCACAAGTGATGGTAGACGAGAAGATTGGGTCCACCAGGAAGAATGCTGGACCCATCCCTGGGCACTGCTGGGAAGAGAAGGAATTTGCAGAGCAAAGACTTGGGACTCTGAATGTTATCCTGGGGGCACTCAGAGCCCAAGACCGATGTGTGTGCCATGGCACCAAACACAACTGACTTCTGAGCAATGCTGGCAAGGGCAGATGTCTCAGGCTGGGTTCCTCAGAAGCAGACCCCAAGGCAAAGATTTGGGTGAAAACAGTTTATCTGGGAAATAATTCTAGGAAGCTCTGATGGAGAGTGGGGAAATGAGACAGGGAAGGGAAGGCAGTAAAAGGAATGTTGATAAATAAGTGACTACTGCAGGCAACTGGAGCTCAGTTCTGCTGGGGATCCCTGGGAGATCCTGTAGAGCAAGCCTCAGAGATGGTCCACCTGAGGAAGGAGGGAGCTGGGGTATTTACCCTCCAACTCCTGTCTGTCATGTCAACTCCCCAGCACTTTTCCTGCCCCATGGAAGATCAGAAGAGAGAGACAGGTATCACACAGAGAACCCCGGGTGCTTATAACAGGAAGCCCTCAATGTGTCCAGGCACAGTGAACATCCAGGGGTTTTGTGCAGAGCCCTAAAAACATTTGCTACCCCAAGTCCTCTGGGTGATATAAAAATCAAGGCCTCCTAAAGCCCCCTCATAGCCTCCACTTCAGCTCCAATCAGAGATGAATGTCTTTCCTTCCTCCGAATTTTCCCTTTTGGATTTAAGCTACAGGCTAGATCCATTGATGAGCTTTTCTGAGATTTTAGAACTAGATGTGGAAATGATGCCTTTGACTCTGTCTTCCTGGCTGCATGTGGACAAGGCTTTTTGGATTGAATGGGCTTAATAAATGAGTGATGGCTAGAATGTGCTTTGCTCCAGTATCAAAACAAATGGGGACGTCAGTTGGGAAAAGAATATATTCAGAGAACAGGTGGCTGGGAGCATCAATGACCGGCTGTAGCAACTGAAATGGGTGAAACTCAAATAGGGGCTGGAAAAAAACAATCAATCCCTGGCGTTTCCTATCAAAAAACAGGCTTGGTACTTCTTAGGACTTTTTTGTTAACGTTGAACCCTGAATTTTAGGTGGGAAAAAAATTATTAAGAGAAGGCCCTCACCACCTTCCTGGAAGAATGGACTCTTTTGAGACCAGTGAGTCAAGGAAAAGAGTGGCCTTGGACTTGAGATCTATGCAGTGCCCTCACCCAGATTTCGAATTAGAAAACAAAAAGTGAGACTCCACATTTCACAATGAGGTCTGACTTCGGGGACATTTACTCCGCTATTTCTTGCAATTCCTAATACTAGCTGGATCAGACATAAGTGAGACTAATTAGAATATGAAATACCATAGTAGAAATTCAGAAACTGCCCTCTTTTAAACCTTAGTCTAAAGCTTGACATCTTTGTTCAATAGCCCCAGGTAGCTATTGAGCTCATATAACAAACGTGGTATGTCCAAATAGAGATGTGCCTTAACTGTACAGTTACAAAGACTTACTTTTAAAAAATGTAAAGTGTATTAATGATACTTTCTTTATTGACGACATGTTGAGGTAATCATGCTTTGAGTCTACTGGGTAAGTAAAATATGTTACTAAAGTTAATTTCACCATTTTATAACTTTTTAAAATATGGCTACTAGAAAACTTTTAATTCTTATCTCATTTCTATTGGACAGTGCTACTTTATATAAAAAGGATTTAAAATAGATTTTTTGTCAAATAAATCTCCTATATTTTAGATAACCATCAAACTGTTTTATCTTGCCACTTTCCAGCCCCTTGCTGTTGGAAGGGACAAGGTTTTTGGGATCCAAGTTATAGGGCTGGAGATTGATCCTGACTCATAACGTCTTGGTTGCATGAAGGGGAAATTGTCCATCTGGAGACCCACGTTGGCTCCCAAACTCACACTGAAGTCTTGACACATCGCTGCCCCTTCTGGACCCAAGTTGTAAAGTGAGAAGTTGAGCTAAACTGATCTCCAAAATCACCCTAATACTATCAATTAATCTTCCTCAAAGGTCCTTGTCACTCCCGATTCAAAATTCTTCATGGCTTCCCACTACCCACTCAACTAAAAGGAAGATTCCACCTAGCCCTGCTGGCGTTCCACGGTGGGGTCTCCTTTCCCACGTTTTCTGCATTACTGTCACAGGAAGCTGGCCTCATGCCTTTCCCTCTTCCGTGCTTTGCAGCAAGTCCTCTGCTTGAAATCCCGATTCGTTGCGTCCCCACACCTTCAAATGTCACCCATCAATCAAAAGCACACTGAAATGTTACCTTTGCTGTGAGAGCTCGTATTTCCCCAGCTGGCAGTAAACTTAGCTCTTCTGGGTTTCTTTAACAGCATGTCTCACTGCCTTCTAAGAAAGGAAACGCATCCTATGCTGGGCAGTGGTTATTTATGTGCACGTGTCATCTCCAGAACTCGCTCATGAAAAGCAGGGCCCATCTTTCTGTCCCAAGTAGAACTAGCACAGTGGCCCACACTGAGGACAGGAGCACCACGGACTGGCCCCATCCTTGCTTCCTTCTTCTACCACCTCTCCAGAAACAAATGCTACTGAAACAATACATGAAACAAAAGGAGGCCCACAGTCAGTGGATCGCTTGGCGCTGATGCGAACGATAAAACCCAATCACATTGCTCCTTTGCTTTATTGTTCTAGCCGCTGTCTCTTCTGTACAGAAGTTAAGAAGGAGCATGCATTTGTTCAGGGTAACGTGGCCTGGTTTTACTTCAGAGCAGATTGACCGAGAGGCTAATGATGCCTCCGTTTAAGGGCCCTAATCGCAAGGCTCCTTCCGGGGCTCTGGGTGAGGTTCTGGCATTTGTATTCATCATTTTGCACTATTCTTCCCAAAGAGGGCTGCTCATAATGCAACTGCCTCTGGCTCCACAAAACCTGGATCTTTGCCTGATTTTAGCTCTCTTTTCATTTTTCATTGGAAAGAGCAGATACCTAAGCCTATTTTTTTCACTCTTAAAAAAATAAAATTCTAGAGGCCATTTTGGGGCCCCTAAACCCATGGGAATGTACTGATCCCACATTCTGTGCTCTTCTTAGGCCTCTGCTCTGTACACGAAAGACCCATAACACTCTTTGAGTGAATGAATGAGTCAACAAATGACTAAATGAATGAATATGTGAATGAAATCTTGTGATGTCACACAGCTCCATAACAGGGAAGTAGGCACATTTACAAAAATGGCAAAGCAGCCTGGAAATACTACCACCTCTGTGGAGGAAAACAAAGTGACAGTGACAACCCAGTAAAGAAACATTCCAGTCAAGGAGGCAAATTAAATCACAGGCATTTCTGATACCCAGAAATGCAAATGCAGTACAAACAGGAAGTCTTCCCAACGTAATTCTCTGTATAGGAAGCATAAAAGAGACTTCTACGAGAAGTCTCTTCTTTATGAAATGTACGAAGCACATAGACTTTCAGGCTCTCAGCAGGACACAAACACTCAGAGCAAATCATGAAAAATATCCTTAATAACCAGCACTATATACTCTAGTGTGCGTCTGTTAAAAGACCATCTCCACTGATGACACTGGCACCACAAGCAACCAGAAGCTTCTATAAACTAAGAGGGTACGATCATCTTAGCATATCATAGGATATACATTTACATAAAATATTATTTATGTCATTTTCATTTTTTTAATTCATGGAACAATTGGTATTTGGAAAATAAATCTATGTCAACTTTTATGCTTGCAAAATTTCTAGTGTCTCCGAATGTGTCTGATTTGAAAGCCAAATTACCGTAAGTGCTAAAAAAAAAGTCACACTGTACTTTGGCAGAAAATATAAAATATAAGCAAGTTGAGTAAAATGGACAGCAACCTTCTTTAACAATTTTAGACACTTACTTGTTAATGCTTTCAAAGTATGTTTCTAGAACAAGACCACAAATGGTAGAGGGCAGGAACTGGATTTCCTTTAAAGACTAAATGGGTACGTCAGTAACACTGGCAACTAAAATGACAGTCATTTTCCTTTTATTAAGCTGTGGTTTCACGCAAGAATTGTATTTTCTTTTAAAAATATCTTGTGTATGATATTTATTCTCCGCCTTGACTTATTTCTCCACAAGCTAGCTAATCATTACTAGTGAAGAACTGTTACAGATTTCAAATAGGTCAAGGGTCAACCTTTGAACTTTGAGATCAGATGATCTAAAGAGAAGATAGATGCAAACTATTGTATATAGGACGGATAAACAACAAGGACCTACTGTATAGCACAGCAAACTGTATTCAATATCCTGTGATAAACCATAATGGAAAACAATATGAAAAAGAATGTGTATGTGTGTGTGTGTACAACTTTGCCGTACAGCAGAAATTAAACACAACATTGTAAATCAACTATATTAAATAAGGGAATTCTCTGATAGTCCAGTGGTTACGACTCGGTGCTTTCACTGCGGTGGCCCAGGTTCAATTCCTGGGTCGGGGAACTAAGATCCCACACGCTGTGCTGCGTGGCCAATAAAACTATACTTAAATAAAAAAAAAATTTTTTTTAATAAGATAAGATGAATTAATAAAAAGTCCTACAGGACTTCCCTGCTGGCGCAGTGGTTGAGAGTCCGCCTGCCGATGCAGGGGACGCGGGTTCGTGCCCCGGTCCGGGAAGATCCCACATGCCGCGGAGCAGTTGGGCCCGTGAGCCGTGGCCGCTGAGCCTGCGCGTCCGGAGCCTGTGCTCCGCAACGGGAGAGGCCGCAGCACTGAGAGGCCCGCGTACCACACACACAAAAAAAGTCCTACAGACTGCCCTGCCCCTTCTACAAGTCGTCCTAACACAACCACCTTGCTCATTTATTTCATCAGGTGCTGCTCAGACATCAGGAGCCTGTATTCTTTCACTGCTTTAATGATTCCAGTCATTCCCCTGTCATTTATTTGATGCCACGTTCTGCTGTCACTGCTTTCATGATGCCCACCGAAATCCAAATGCCAAGACTGAACTCTATCCTCAACACTTCTCCCAGAAATATCAATATATAACTACGTACCCAGAAGGCCAGGCGGCTGCAAGTTCAAAGTCATGGTTGACAGAGAATATTCCCAAACGCCCAGTCACTGAATAACGATGATGACATTTCTTGAGTGCTTACTGTGAGCCAGGCACTAAAGCGCTTTACGTGTATGATGTCATTTAATCCTTACAAAACTCTACTACTATTTTCCCCACTTGACAGATGTGTAAACTGAGGCAGAGAAAGAATAGGAAACTTATTTGAAGTCCACAGGTATAGGGCAGAACAAGGATATGAATCTGGGCAATCTGGCCCCGGTGTCCCTGTTGTCAACCGCCACAGAGTGCTGCCCCTGGTTATAAGAAAATGTCTACATTAGTGTGGTCCTTGCACCCACAGTGTCAGTAGCGGGGGGGGGGGGGAGCATGGTATGCAGAATCCTCCACTCAAAGCATGAGAATCTGCATTTGAAAGAGATCCCCAGGGGAGGCAGATTCTCACAAAGTATGACAAGCACTTGTCTAAGGAACTCATTGATGACAGAAGATGCAGTACAGACTTTTTGATCACCCTGCAAAATCTCCCACTTTCACCTGAATAAAATGACAAGCCAAAGTCACAAATATAAGTTGCAAAAGTAAAAAAAAATCTGGGGTGCCCAGCCCAGCTTTAGGTTAGCTCACCTGGCACAGGTAAGCTGCTAAGAGAAGAGCTCCATAGCGGCTCTTCACACCAGCATGAGAATGGAAACCTGCGTGATGGTGGCTGCTGGCCTACACCTTTCTCCTGGCAGAAAACGTGAGGCACTGGAAACTGCACCAGGCCAAAGTGAGGAACAGTCAAAACTAATCTATGGCACCACAAGTCAGGATCCTGTCACCTTTGGCAGAAGTGGGGGTTGGAAAAAGCACCCTCGATGGCGTGACGATGGTGGTGATAGCGGCTCTGGATGTTGGTCATACTCCAGTTCCTGCTCTGGGTGCTCGTTACACAGTTGTGTTCAGTTTCTGAAAATTTACTAGCTGTAGACTTGGGATTTTTGCAGGCATATTTTATGTTGCCAAAAGTTTACATAAAAGAAATCACTATTTCTATAAAATAGTCTCACTAATTAACAGAGAGGCAAAATAATAGTTTTTAAAACTGAGTGCTAGGAATTACACAGTATACATGGGAATATAACTACATTTTCCAACAAAAAAGGAGGGTATGCTCTCTTCTTAGGAAAACTATTTACACTCTCTTCCTCTTGGAAGCAGGAAGACCATTCTAGTTGTTTTGATTTTTTTAAAACATTTTATTTTATACTCACAAGAAATTGCAACAATAATGCAGAGAGATCCCATGTACTCTTCATCCGGTTTCTCCAAATGCTAACTCAATCTCCTCTTAACGATAAAATTTTGTCAAAACCAGGTGATTCACACTGGCACTATACTGTTAACTCAACTACAGACTCTACTGAGGGTTCACCAATAAGAATATTCTGCCTTTCCATATGATCCAGCAAGCCCACTCCTGGGCATATATCCAGACAAAACCGTAATTCGCAAAGATACATGCATCCCTATATTCACAGAGGCACTGTTCACAATAGCCAAGACCTGGAAGCAACCTAATGTCCATCGACAGATGAATGGCTAAATAAGACATGGTACATATATACAATGGAATATTACTCAGTCATAAAAAAAGAATGAAATAATGCCATTTGCAGCAACATGGATGGATCTAGATTGTCATACTGAGTGAAGTAAGTCAGACAGAGAAAGACAAATATCTTATGATAGTGCTTATTATGTGGAATCTAAAAAATGGTACAAATGAACCTATTTACAAAACAGAAATAGAGTCACAGATGTAGAAAACAAACTTATGGTTACCAAGGGGGAAAAGGGGGGAGGGATAAATTGGGAGATAGAGATCGACATATACACACTACCGTATATAAAATAGATAACTAACAAGGACCTACTGTATAGCACAGGGAACTCTACTCAATATTCTGTAATAACCTATATGGGAAAAGAATCTGAAAAAGAATGGATATATGTATAATATGTATAAATGAATCACTCTGCTGTATACCTGAAACTAACACAACATTGTAAATCAACTATACTCCAATATAAAATAAAAATTAAATTAAAAAAAATATTCTGCCTTAGCTGCCAATGTCATACTTTGTGGCCCTCTTCATAGATTTACAAAGGAAACAATGATGCGTAAGTAAATACAATAAAAATACGTTGCTTAATTTTTGACTGTGAGATATTATTCTTTCCATACACATTATATATACATATATATGTGAATATATATACACATATACATATAAATCTATATGTAGCTATATACCCATATATATGTATGTGTACATATCTATAGCTCTGCATGTATATCTGAAATTGAAGAGTAAAGCGATCATTAGGTGAACCTGCGAATTAACTTTTCCCGTTCATGACACTGTCACATAACTTGATCAGAATCATTTAGTCCTACCAGTTACCTAACTGCAATATGGGGGCTGCTCTATATCTTCACCTCTCTTACAATTCCTTAAGTGAAATTAATGCACTGATTTCAGTTTGCCGGAGTTATGAATCAACCAGATGGTCGTAGAGTTTTAAGAGAATAGAAAATTATTTGACACATAGCTCAATTAAGCAATTCATCCAAGGCAAACCAAAGAAGGTATTTTTAAATGCATATTTTGGAAAACGATAATGGCATTTGGCATGCTAACTGATATTCCCCATCAGAATGACATTATAAAGAAATGCTCAGGATAAAAACATCAAACTGATGAAACTGAAGTAAAAAGGAAATTTTACTGGCCCATACCATAGCCAGCAAATGATATTAGGTAGAGCAAGCACGCGGCTATTTTCGTATCCAGAAGTTCTTTCTGAAGGATCCAGGAATCAGTAATTTCACCAGGGAGAACTTTCTACCAGCCCATTGGAACTTTGGGGACTAAATGTTACCAAACCTAAGTACCTGAGTTTTAGGGCGACCTTCTCATTAGTCTCTGTATTTCTCACTCCCCTCATCTACCTAGTCCAAATTCTAGGTTGTGTATGATTCAAATACCTATTTCCTCCTGAAAGTGCATCCCCCTTATCCCAATGGCACAGAGCTGGGTAATTTGAGTCTCCACATTCTGTCTTCAATTCAGAGTTTCTCAGCCTCAACAATCAATTGAAAATAATGTGAAGGAACTAGAAACAGTACCTATCAATGATGTGAGTGGAGCCCAGAGATGTCATAAGTTTTTTATTCCAACTTCAAAAAATTTCCGGTCAATCAATATATAGAATAGAGCTACAGCTAGAAGGTTTAAAAGAGGTCCGGAGAAGACTAAGTTTTATCTTATTAATGAAGAAAAGCTGAGGGCCTCTGAAGACGTAAACATTTTTCCACAATCACCCAATGAGCCAAGCTGTCTGGTTTCTAGTCCAGTTACCTTGGGCGGCCATGTTGGCTTCTCCCAAACTCTTAATCATATGATTCAAAGGTTACATTTTATTGACAGGCTGTACATTACCTAGCTATGTCATGTGAAGCCATAATCCCAGTCTGCCACACTGGTAAGCAATAGCAGGAAAAAAAAGATGGAAATGGCAATAGAACCAAAAAAAACAGTCAAATTTCACCCTCTGGCAGGTTATGGCCAAACTGCCATTGGAGGGAAAGAACTGCAGATATTTTTTAAAGAAAAGTGAAGAATCTTTAAGACCATTCTCAGTGGGAATGTAAAACTCAAAGTGACGCTGATATCAAAACGCCCTCAGTATTGTAGTTAGCGCCCCCAAATCAGAAACATAACTCCTTGCAGAAGGCTGTGCGCCCTAAGGAATTAATGACATGCTACTCTTGTCAGTGAAATGGAAAACAGCTTGTGTGAAAGAATCACAGAAAGGCAATTATAGGCACTGTGCCAGAGACGTAAAATACAACAGAAAGATGATACTTGCCAAGTTTTTCCCAATTACTAGCTCATTTGACCCTCAAAAATCATCCTAAGATGCTGAGTCCCTTGTTTTTATAGGTGAAGAAATGAGGGATGAACCCCTAACCATTCATGAGTTCAGAGTAGAGACTGGAACCCACATTCCCTGCTGTGAAGTCCACTGCTCCTGCCTTTGGGCGTTGGCAATATCTGTACTCCTGAAATGTTCCTGTCCATGGCTATGCCGGAGTCTGCTATCACTCATGGGTATTCCCGTTCTCCCCTACTTCCTGGGCAAACAGGAAGGCTAGGTTTTCCAGCATTCCTTATACTGGCCATAGCTGTGTCAGGCTGATGCAATGGGAGAAGCGAATGTGCTATTTCCAAGCTTGACCAATTGAAAATCTCCCACTTGAGGGCCTCACTCTTTTTCTCCAATCTCTACAGATCTAGAGGAAGGCTGATCCACCAGATGGAAGGAGCCTGGTTTTCTGAATGACCCGGTGGAGATGGGCCATCGTTCTCCAAACTGCATTGGCCAGGGATGTGAACGAGAAATAAAGTTTTATTGTATCAAACCACTGAGATCTGGGGTGTAACTAACTACCACCACTGCTTCTGACAAAAACAACGAGGACAGCAACACATTTGGGGAGGGGAATGCCCCGCAGACTGTCAGGCAAGTTCTGGGGGTTCAGCCTATATAAGAGAGTTACAGATGTTCCCCATAGAGTCCCAAGGCCAGTCTCCCACTGTGGGGCATGCATTGTCATAAAGCCCTTTCCACCTCTATTCAAGGATTTCAATTCCCAAGGGCTTTCCTGCTAACGTCCTCTTCAGCAATACTTCTAGTGAAGGCTGGCTTTGATGAAAGGAATGCTAGCTTCTTCTAACATGACTCTGGGAGACCTCCATAATATCCAAGTGAACCCCTCCTCCCAAACATTTTGTAAACATACATGTAAACTAACACAACACATAACAGCTTATCATCACACCGCCAAGAGCCAGCAACCCAAAAGTGAACCAATAATTTGTTACTGAATTTATCAGGACTTACACTAATAAACATGCTTCAATATTTCACTTCCAAGCATCCCATCTGTCTTAGAAAAAAGAAGGAGCTATTTAGAGCACCACACATTTTTTATATTGTAAAGGGAGGGAAATGGGCTGTCATAATAACCAAGCTTAGTAAAATTACCAGTGCTTGGTATTCTAGAACAAATTGGAGGAAATTACAAGGTGCTTTTAAAGTCATGCTTGAAGTTTTTTGGGTTTTTTTTTCCATCTAAATGGATAGATCTACAGTGTGCAGAAAGAGGGCAAGTGGTTGATTATACAGACATCTAATTTAGTCTCCCAAATCTGCTCTAGGCCACTCTGAACATACAATCATAGGAGATGCATCTCCCACATTATTTCCTAAGGAAATGATAAAAACACGAAAATATGCATGAACCACACCTATCTTAATTCAAAGTTTTAAATACACTCACAGAAGACTTCTAAGGAATGAGAACCCATACAAACACAAGACTCTTATTACACTTATTGGGCTGCTTCTTCCTTCTTAGAAGTTGATTAATTTACTATAAGAATCTTCACTGTTGAACTAACAAGCAAACCACAGTATCAGAATTTGTTCTCTACCATAGGTTCTCAGATTGGGCTGTACAGTAAAATCATCTCGAGAGATTTACAAAATCCTGATGCCCAGGTCACACTCCAGACCAATGACATCACAATCTTTGGGAGTGGGAACCAGGTATTTTTAGAGCTCCCCAGGTGATTGCAAAGTGCGGGCAAGGTTGAGAACCATGTACTTTGTCTTTGATTACTTCTACAGGCTGAAAGCAAAACACTGGTGACCCTTGCTTTTCTATTAATCCAAAGTCAACAAGGGAACTTTTTTTTTCTTTTGCAGTACATCAGCATGGTAACGCACAGCATTAGGCCTTCATTTTTCCTCTACCGAAAACTGGCTTACTTTGCACCTCTGCGCTTTGCCCTGGTCCTATTTAGGAGACTGGGGGAGTAAAACAGCTTATTTTACTAGTAGATTTCACAGGAGATACTAGGCTTATTAATACAACCCAACTCCATGTTTCCCTATCTGAATTTCCCCCACTCAGAATAATTTAAAATAATTGTGTCTTCTGAAAATTAGTAAAAGAATGCTTTTAAATCAATCAAACAGTAGCTTTAGGCATTCTTCAGGAACATACTATGGCATCATCAAATATTTCTTGATTTTCAGAAATTTGTCATGTTAAACAAACTCATTAAAGTTTTGTAGGAAAACAAACATACAGTTGTCTACACTTACATGTCACTTAATTCTAATCAACACCTGTTGTGGAGAGATAGATTTATTAATTATTACATTGTATTTTTAGACATATTCATATAGGGCAGAACTGTAATAGAGTGTTTGTGGAAAGCAGCTGCAGTGTGAAGTGCATCAACCCGCCCATCATGAACTGACGACGTGGAGGATGTCTTAAGCCCCCATGACAACACCCAACCCTCTCCTCTCCTCTGAACCTTGGGTTTCTAAAATCCAACTTCCTATGCAACATTCCCACTTGCATATCTAACAGGTATCTCACACTTAACTCCTGATCTGCCCGTTAAAAAGCTGTTCTCAGTCTCAGGAAACGGCCATTTTCTCCTTTCAGTTACTCAGGACAAAACCTTAGGAGTCCCCCTGACTCTTCTCGTTCTTTCATTCCACATCCGGAATCCCACCACTTTTCACTTCCATGGCTCCCTCCCTGGCTTTGGCCGGGGCCAACGTCCTCTTGAGCCTAGGCCATTGTGGGAGCTTCCCGAGTCCTTTCCCTGCTGCCAGTTTGGCTCCCTTCTCTAGTCTTGAAACAGAAGCCAGCATGGGCCTTCATCAAGCCACGTCGCTCGGATGGTAACCCCCTGTTGCCTCTGCATTTCGTTCAAAGCCCTACACGTGTGATGTGCATCGCCTCTATCGCCTCTCCTAAGGTCACCAACCACGCTGGCTTACCAGGGACTGAGAGGTTTCAGAGGATGTAGGACCTTCAGTGAATGCGGGACAAACGAAGACGAGTTGGTCCCCCTACCTCTCCTGCTCCCAGATGCCTTCCTTGGTGCGCCCCTCACACTGGGTCTTATTAGCTCACGACCTCTATTTATATAACTGACTCTTTTCCTCTCCCACCTATCCGCATCCCATCTCATCATTTCCTTTTTCTCAGAGCCCTTATCATCATCTAACACGCTCTATATTTAGTTATTTAATTGGTTTCATTTCGTACTCCCTTCACTAAAAGGTAAGCCCATGAGGGCTGTTTTATTTGCCGCTGTATTCCCAGGAATCTAGAATACCGCCTAGCACACAGAAGATGCTCAGTAAATATTTTCTGAATGGAATAATTATTTATACTATATAATAAATGTTCCAGGCTATATATATGATTCAAGGTGACAAAATTGTTTCAAGATGATAATAGAGGATCAATATTATTCCTTGGGGAACGTAAGAACTATAATCAATAGGACATTACCTCATTTCACCCACAACTGGCTTCATAAACAAATCTGTATTACTGCAAGGATACGCTGAGGGAGTCTTTGTTTTCCTTCCAAATAAATACCTCATTTTAAGAGGCAAATCTTAAATTCCCAACAGCTTTTCTTCCTTCCCCAGCCTTATGAATACTGCTTTGATTTCACTTTCTGGATATATTTTGCCATCCAGAGTTTGAGGCTTATAAAATTCAGGGCAAACGCTGCTCATCAACCAGTACGCCAAATTCTAGTGTAAAAAAAATCAACCCCCCCCCCCCCAAAAATCAACCCCTTCCACGTCAGTGGGTGACTCATTGCTACCCTTGCCACCCAGGTCCCCCACCTCATGGCTCCTTGGACTTGTCTGCAGTTCTGCGGGGCAGACCATAACCTGATTCACGGTCTGTGCATAACAAAAGAAAGAATGCCAAAAACCGCGGATTCTACTTGAAGTGGAGACTCAAACAACCAAAGGCTGCCACTACCTATCCCAGCCCTGTCTGAGGCCAGCCAAAGGCACAGCCCCTGCTGGAAGGTGGAGATGGAGTCTTGCTAAGCAGTAGCCATTAAATAGGCAAATGCTTTAAGACATGGCCCTTGTTCCAAATCCCCTTGAAACCTTCCATGGACGGATGACAACATGAAGTCTGGGGGTGCAAGCAGCCAATCCCTTTAACAGTTCTAATTTTAAAGGAAATGTACAAACTGACTTTTCAGGTTGATACATCAGTCTCATGACCTCAAGTCCATTCAAGAGGGAGAAACTTGCTCTTGGAGAAATAACAACACAAGGTTCCTAGACCTTCAAAGCTGAGGCCTAGACTTGGGATTGCAGCAATTTAACCAAGATTTAGAGTGTTATCCCATGAGGTTTCTTGAGCACCCATTACCCCGATCTCCACAAGATCCACATGCCCCAATCTGCATCCAAATGGAGAATACCACAGAAACTCACTAAGAACAACAGCCCCGTTTCATGGACCTTCACCATGACCCACAGCTTTGTCATCTCTGTTCCTTACAGCAGTCTCACAGAGAGGGGACTATTATCTCCCTTTTATAGCTACAGATACAGGCTTGGCCAGAATGACTTACTTCTTCAAACCCTAAGTGGCATAGCCGCAATCTGAAGCCCCATGGTTTATCTGACTACAATACTACCACTACCATCGCCATCATAATATTGATAACGATAATACTGGTGACAAAGCTAACACTTAGTGCTTACTATGTGCTAAATACCCTTCTGAGTGTTCACACGTATTAACTCTTTTGATCCTCCTGATTTCCATTCCTATTTACAGATGATTAAACAAACTCAAAGAGGTTAAGTGACTCGTCTAAGCCCACACAGATGGTAAGAGGAAGTTCATGCTCCAGATGAGGGGCTGGCAAACTTTATCTGTAAAGAGCCAGACAGAAAATGCTTTAGGCTTTGTGGACCACATGGTCTAAGGCAGATACTCAACTCTGCCATTGTAGCCCAAGAGCAGTCGCAGACATGACACAGATGAATGGGCACTGTTGTCTTCCAATGAAACTTTATTTTCAAAAACAGGCAGAGGCTGGATTTGGCCTGGGAGTTGGAGTGTGCTGGCTCCCACTCTAAACCCACTATACTAAAGTACTTCTAGAAACAATTGAGAAGTGCAAATAAGGTCATTCATATAAGCAATGATTGATTACTTTTTTGAGTTTTCTTGCCACATGTTTTATTAGGTAAACTAGACAAAAAAATAAGTTATACTGCTATAATTTAAAGCAATAAAAATTTAATATTTCATATTTATGTTATTAATTTCATGATAGAAATATTTTTAACATAGGTATATTGGCCTTGTTCTTTTGAATATGTAAAAAGCCTCAATTTTACCACAAAACAAAAAAGAACTGGAAATGGGGACCGTCTGCGTGTAGAGATGATCTAGAAATGGTAGAGTGTTGATAATTGTTGAAGCCGGATGACATGAGGGGCTGTTTTACTATTGTTTACTTTATGTCTGTTAGAAATTTTCATAACAGTTAAAAACATGAAAGCCTTACTTACCGTTGAATACAATGTGCACGGCACCCTAAATTCCTTGGGGGGGCTAAGTCTGCTTTCTTCCTGACATCTCGCTGGGCTAAGCTGTTTGTACTTTTTTATCACCAAAATTATGTCTGCCAGTCCTCCAGCTTCGGATAGCCTCTTCCCTAAATGTCAAGTCCTGGTGGTGTGCACGCAGGCAGGAAAGATGCACGGATGGCATTTTAAGAGGATAAATGCAAATCACCAGCTTTTGAAGTCAGAGGTTCTAGGAAGCATCAAAACATTGCGCTTTTTTTTCCCTCAAACCAATAAAACCCAGGAGAATCAGAGAGAATTTAGAGCCTTGTATATTTTGCATTCTATTCATGTCAGCTTTAATGATTCTGAAATGCAATTTTCACAGATTTTTACTAAGTAAGGCATCTTTTTTTCTCCGTTGGGGGATGATGAGCAATCATCTGTAGTCATGTCCAGGCTCAAGATCTCTATCCAGGTGAACACGTCCTCTGCAAGGAGCTCCGCTCTGCTCAGCAAATGTTATTGACAATTCAGCAATTACTATGCTCCAGAAACTACTATGTCGGGTACTGGGACATGCTACCCTGCCCTCAGGGAAGCTACTCTTGGGAGAGGATCCATAAATAGGGATTTCTGCATACCATTCTAAGTGTAAACAGAGAAAACCACAGGGTGTGAGGAAAGCCCAGAGGAGGGCGATTTGAGCCAACCTAAAGGCATCTTAGGAAGAGATACTTGAGTCAACTTGAAGAACAAGAGGAGGTAGCTACATGGAGGAAAGAGAAAAGGGCATCTAAGGAGAGGCACCATCTTCATCAAAGGCATAGAGGAGTGAAGCAGCATGGCATACTGGGGGATCGAGAACAGTTTGTTTTTACTAGAGGGTAAAGTATAGTGCAGAGAGAAGACTACAAGAGAGCGAGACAGAGAGACAGAGATCACTCGCAGCCTCAGATGCCAGGCTATGGAGCTTGGATTGGTACTCTAATTGAGAGTCATTGATGGGTGAACAGGAAACATGCATACAGCTGGCATTTCAGAGAGAACATTTTGGCACCAGAATGGTACTGGAGATAATGGATTTGAAGGAGGTAAGATTAATAAGTGAGACCATCAAGGACTAGTGAAATAAAATCCAGTGAGGAATAATGACACAGAACCAGGCAGTGGATGGCGAGAAGCTGAGGAAGCTAGTTCAAAGTCATACAGAGGAGGTAACATTGGTAAAGAGCCAGGATTGATGGTCACCACTAGCCTTCTGTTTTGGGTGACTGGGTGGCGTCACTTACTGTGACAACATAAAAGGAAAATAATTCTTAGGATGAAATTGGAGAAGTACTTTTGCGAGAAGCTGTCTTTTAGGTATCTGGGACATATGCAGTTGGAAGTTCAGGTAAGAGAAATGGAGACTTAGATTTTGGAGTCGCCAACATACAGGTGCAGGTAAAGCCACAAAAGGATGAGGTCACCAAATGAATGCATGTTGACAAAGAAGGACAAAAGGCCAAGGTCACAACCACACACACCCAAATCCAAGATGCTGATATGAGAAGAACCTACAAGAGTAACAAAGAAGACAACACTCAAAGACACGGAAACTGAGTAGGAAACACTCACTTCTCCTGGGTGCTCTCCTTTACTCTCACACTAACACCACACTCACAACACTTCTGAGTGCAGGGGGTTTGCCCCCACCAAGCAATTCTCTGTGACGCCAGCTGGGTGTGCTACTATCTGGAGACAGCATCATTCCCACAGGTTAAGGGCTCAGTTCCACAGAAATCCTCCCACTT
The DNA here is from genome assembly GCF_008692025.1 of Phocoena sinus. NCBI lineage: Eukaryota > Metazoa > Chordata > Mammalia > Artiodactyla > Phocoenidae > Phocoena > Phocoena sinus. The sequence goes on along the minus strand of NC_045784.1, from coordinate 9,460,919 downwards.
CAAAAGCCAATCCCAAACCCAAACTGTCACCTGTACTTCTGACAGACTGGCTGTAAACAGAAGGTTCTCATGACCCCCACCTTGGGTTCAATTAATTTGTTACAGCGGCTCACAGAACTCAGGAAAACATTTCACTTACTAGATCACCAGTTTATTATAAAAGGATATAACTCAGGAGTGGCCAGATAGAAGAGATGAGTAGGGAAAGATATGGTCAAAGGATGCAGACCTTCCACACCCTCTCCGAGAGTCCCACTCTCCCAGCACCTCCATGTGTTCACCAACTTGGAAGCTCCCTGAAACTCTTACTTCTGGGATTTTTATGAACGCTTCATCATGTACGTATGATTGATCATTAACTCAATTTCTAACCCTTCTCTGGAGAATAGGGGGTGGAAATGAAAGTTCCAAGCTTCTAATCATGGCTTAGTCTTTCAGGTGACCAGGCCCCACCCATCCAGGAGCTCACCAAGAGTCACCTCATTAGAACAAAAGACATTCCTATCACTCAGGAAATCCTAAGGGATTTAGGAGCATGGTAGCAGAAACCCAGGGCTGAGTATTTTATACATATATATATATATATATATATATATATATATATATATATATAATTATTATTCCACAGAAACCCAAGGGAGTTAGGTGGGATCATAGAGATAAAACAAATTGAACCACAAGGAGAGTGTCATCTGGGAAAAGAGATAATAATCCCTACTTTGCAGAGTTGTTGTGAGAGTCTGAGATAACACACATCAAGCAGCTGCTCTAGTGCCTGGCACGTAGCAGGAACCCAGCACCCGGTAGCCACCATCGTCCACTTCCTCATGAACATCAAGACCCTGGAGAAGGTGAGAGGGCTGGGATCAGGAATACAGGCAGAGGGGTAACTTCAATAAATGAAGGGACACCTTATCCTCTGAAACTGGAGGGAAGCACGTATGCAGGTTTTTCTAAGTAGAAAACATCACAAGGGTATAAGCAGCAATTATTGATGTCTACTATGTCCCCGGCACAGGGCAAGATAATTATAAATGTTTATCCATGGACTCCTTAAAAGAGTTCTTCAAGGTACATAAAGCAGGCATTACGATTTTCTTTTTCTCACGTGAAGAAATGACTCAGAGCATTAAGTGATTCTGCAAGATCATACAGTTAATAAACAGCAGAGTCAAGATGGGAACCCAGGTTCGTTTACCAAAAACAATTCCCATGTTCTTTCCAATACACCTGGCAGATTAGAAAGGTCTCTCATGCAATCTTGTTTACCATGACACTTCTCACGGTCCAATCGGAAAAATAAGAAAAGGGAAAAAAAACAAAGCAAGTGAAAGATTTATACGGACTTCCATGAAGCTGGAAATGGCAAGATAAAATAACAAGAAAAGTCTTTGGCCTCAAGCATCATTAGATGGAAAATGAGTCAAGAATCAAAGCATGACCTTTTTTTGGTGTTTTTTGTTGTTGTTGCTGTTGTTTATTTTTGGTGTTAGAAGAGAGGGGAATGAGTAAATCACATATCTAAAATTTGTAAGATGGTGGGAAAGCAAAAAAAAATAATAAAAATTTTAAAAAAAGAAAAGAAAAAGGAAATACAACTGCTATAAAACCCAAGACAACATTTTCATTTTCAATTAAGAAGCTGTCCTCATCCAGGCATATGGGCCTTGAGAATTTGCAAGGAAAGGTCATAAAGCCAAATACTGGTGAAACAAAATGACTTGTAAGCTCCAAACAATCATAGCATAAAGAAAAGGAAAATGTTGGCAAGAGACACTACACCAGTAAAACCAAGTAAGAAACATCAACTCTGAAGAATCGTTTCAACTAGTATGATAATCAACATTTAAATAAGAGGGCCTCCCTGGTGGCGCGGTGGTTAAGAATCTGCCTGCCAATGCAGGGGACACGGGTTCGAGCCCTGGTCCGGGAAGATGCCACATGCCGCGGAGCAACTCAGCCCGTGTGCCACAACTACTGAGCCTGCGTTCTAGAGCTCGTGAGCCACAACTACTGAGCCAGCATGCTGAAACTACTGAAGCCTGAGCACCTAGAGCCCGTGCTCCGCAACAAGAGAAGCCACCGCAATTGAAAAGCCCGCACACCGCAATGAAGAGTAGCAACTAGAGAAAGCCTGTGTGCAGCAACGAAGACCCAACATGGCCAAAAATAAATAAAATATAATACATAAATTTATAAAAAGAAAAATTTAAATAAGAAGCTGGATGGTATTTCTAACGCTTGGCAGTAAACATCTTTTCTGGGAAACATGTTTACAAAGTCACTATACCTTAGTCATTAAATAAATGAGAACACTGAGATAATAATTTGATTTCATCAGTGCTAGTGGAACAAACATTTAGAGGATTAGGAAGAATTGTGAAATAATGTCCAAAGCCAATGTACACTGGTGTACCATAAATGGGTTATAAGTGTGCAGAGATATTTAACTAGAGATTCTTAACCAGATAATTTAACCAGAGGAAGTGGCCTAGGACAGTTGGAGCCTCTGGGTCTGTACCTTCTATTACAAATAACCTCACCCATTTACTGGATTCTGCCTTTGTCATGACATGAAAAGGCGGGGAAGCACTGACACACCCACAAATGAGGTGCTACCATCATGAATAGGACATTATGAACAGGACACTTTCATAGGGTCTGCTCTTGACTATTTCCTGGCCACAGGCCATTGAGATGATCCCAGCTACAGGTTAGTCAAGAATGCCCCGCCATGAGGGTGCAAGGCTTACAGCCGCTCAGTGGAACGACCAGGGTCAAACCCTGGCCCACCTCCCTAGGGGGTGGTTAGCACAGGTCTTGGTTATCTGCTCATGGACCTAACTAGTCTATAGGAAGACCTGGCTAGATTCCTGGGGCAAAGGTTCCAGCTGTGCCTACCTGGTGACATGTAGACCCAATCTATCATCTTATATTCTACCCTCCTCTAGTGTTTGTGGGAAAGGGGACTGGCTGGGACAGGGACATCTCTGGATGAAACATAAAAGCGTCTGAGATTTGTGTTTCCAACACCTCCATGGAGCTTGTCAGGAACACCCCAGGGTTTGGGGGTCAGAAATCCACATAGGCCAACCCTATCAGAAATCTCACACGTATTATATGCCTACATTCCACCCTATGGGGGCCTCCCAGTGGGGTGATGGTCAAGCACAAGTGATTATAACTGGCCACCTGCCCTTGATACTGGCATCCAACCTCTAGATGTAGCCTATGCACCTGACAATGTCAGATTGCTGATCTGGCCCATGGAAGATAGAACTTAGCTTCCAACTTCCGGAATCAAGTACCCAAAACACAAGGAATGCCCAGTACTACTATACATGGCTTTGTCCTGTTTCCAGCCCTCTGCATCTGTCTTCACAAAATAAAGTTAACAATATGGCACCCTGTGCAGCATGGCCACTGTGAGAGACACCAAAGCAAGAGAGAGGCTTCTGTCCTCCATCTGCAAACCCATTACCTTGATGAATAGGCATTCAGTTACATGGCCAAATTCTCCCCTCAACCGGACTGGAGAATAATACTTCATCTTGAATATCTAATGTATTGGAATTTAAGTTTTGAAACTTGTAATAAAAATAAACAGATGGGGCTTCCCTGGTGGCGCAGTGGTTGAGAGTCCGCCTGCCGATGCAGGGGACACGGGTTCGTGCCCCGGTCTGGGAAGATCCCACATGCCGCGGAGCGGCTGGGCCCATGAGCCATGGCCGCTGAGCCTGCGCGTCCGGAGCCTGTCCTCCGCAACGGGAGAGGCCACAACAGTGAGAGGCCCGCGTAACGCATAAAAAAAAAAAAAAAAAAAAAAAAAAAAAAAAAATAAACAGATGAAATAATCATGTATTCGTTGAATATTTGAAATACAGCAGTTGACAAATCAAGGCCTGTAATTTGATAGTATTTCTTCCTCAATATCCTGACCATGAAATTGCCCTCTACCCCTTCCCGTACCACCTCCACACAGGGTTCTCCTGGCAATATGGCACAGAAAAGCTGAGCAGAAAACTCTGACAATTCCCCTTTGTCCTTCTACCTTGTGCCTGCAGTGCAGTCACCTATCCCAGCCACTCCGCCTTTCGTGATCCGTGTGCTGATTATCCAAAATTCTATCCCTGGTGTCAATCTCTTCTCTAAACTGAAGAATCAGTGCTGAATGGAATAAAAGTTACTTAAGATCAAAATTATTGCTACTTCTGCCATATTTTATTTAAAGGAAAAAATTAAGTGCTTTTCTGCTGTCATACCAGGAAGGAAAATGCTGAATCTCAATGGCTCTGGCAGCTGTGGGCTGTAGAAGGGTAGGACCTAGATCTCAGAGTAGGGGAAGATATTAATGAGATTTGGGAAAGTTAAGAGTAAGTACCCATACCAAAGGGAAAGTGGGGGAGGGATAAATTAGGAGTTTGGGATTAACATACACACACTACTATACATAAGCTAAGATAACCAACAATGACCTACAGTGTAGCACAGGGAACTCTACTCCATATTCTGTAATAACCTATATGGGAAATGGATCTGAAAAAGGATATATATATATATATATATATATATATATATATGAATGAATCACTTTGCTGTACACCTGAAACTAACACAACACTGTAAATCAACTATACTTCAGTTTTTTTTTAATTGTGAAATAAATAAAAAAGTACCAAGCTAGTGAGACTATGAAGACATAAAGTACTGTGCTGTACAAAGTGAAGAGAACAGACTCCCAGAAGAGTCTGGAGGAAGGATCCAGAAAACAGTGAAAAAAGTGTCATGAAGAAGAAAGAAGATGCTGAACAATCTGGTGGCAAGGCAGTTGAAAGACAACTGATCTAATGTTAACCCCTCCAATTCCCCGGAACTTCAGTTTTGCTAAATAAATGCCTTGTGCATAGAACTGTTACTGATGCGATCAATAAAACGGGCCTCTGTTCCACACCTGGGACAATATAGAAGAAGAGAAAGACAGCACATGAGGACAAGAACACAATCAGTCTACGGAACAATTTCAGTGGAGGCAGAAATTCAGACTGAGGTGAGTACAAAACAATTTGCAGGCAGGCCTCCCTACTACCAGGCCTGCCATCAGGAATCCCAGACGCTGGGAGGGCTGTGTGTCTCCCACTGTGTGTTGACTAGGGTTCTACAGAAGTTCATTTGAATCCCAAAGCAAGCTGCCTCAGCTGCCTTGCAGTTTATACCAATGCCTTCAACTGCCCACCTGACATCTTCACCTGGATGTCTCACAAATATCCTGTAATCAGTCTCCGAACTAGACGCATAGTCTTGTCCCCAAGTCAGTCCACTTCCTATCCTGCTAAAAGACAGCGGCCTCTACCCTGGTGCTCATGCTGGCCTCCCCGCTAGCGTTTCACCCCTCACATCCTGTCAGTCATCAAGTCCTGTCGATTCTACCATTTTGTTTCTCTACTTTCAATACCCCTCTTCCTCCAACGCCCAAAGCACTGCAGTAGCCTACAAACTGGCCATTCATATGCCTCCCTTGCCTATGTCCAATCTAATTTGTTCCAACAAATACTGCACCACTATATTTTCTTTTTAAAAAATATATTCCTTCGTGGTGACCCTCCCTTTCTGGAGAAAGGAAAAAGATAAAAAGAAAACTTATTTACATGCTCTCCTGATAATATCCCCTTGTTCCTGGAGTACACTCTTTAGTTCTCATCTCTCAGTAGAAAACCTCTTGTATTTTGTTTACTGGAAAATATCTTTTATTTCAACCCATGCTTGAGAAGTAGTTTTTCTGGATACCTAATTATTGGTGTCGAATCCCTCCCACCCTCACTCCCCTCCTTCGTCTGTCCCTTCCTTCTCTCTCCCTCCCAGCACTGTCAAGATATTATTACATTACGCACACACATTTCCCAATTACTTTAACTAAAAATACGCTTGGAATAATTCTGTCCACTTGAAAAAATATAATCTTCAACTTTATATGAGAAGTAGCATGAATAATTAATACCCATCGCTTTTAGTAGAGGATGATGACATGTGCGGTATATCCGACTTCAAGACAGCCAGCTTCTTAACTAGACTCACAGAAATCACCAGGGTATAAAATTCATGACACTTTAAAAATATCTTATTAAGAACATTGATTCTGTTTCAATTATAAGGACCACACATGATTATGAAAATTAAAATAAAATATTCATAGAACTTGGGGAGAGTCAGATCTCACCCGAAGCTTTCTATAATATCTTTGATAAAGGTCCACACCTCTAGGGATGGACCACTCACTCAATTCACTGTTTACAGCTGAGCTGTAAGAAAGCACATCCTGGTTAAGTAACCAAAGCTCTTCTCCTCCGATTTTTGTTCTACCTTCCAGAAGCCTGGGCAATAATCCTACATTCATCCATCCAGATCACAATCCTCCCAGTACATTCCGACATTCCTGCATGTCTTGCTTGTATCTGTACATTGCCTCAAACAAACAAACGAAAAACAGAGACCCCTGACTCTGTTTTTCGTTTTGTGTCTTTCCTATTGCAACTCTTCTGTCCTCTGGACGTTCTCAGATAGCTGAAATCTCTCAGACCTGGCGGCCTCAAACCCTCCAGGAAACTCAAATATAATTTGAAGTCCTTTATATATTATTCAAAGTCCTACTTCTAAATAGGTTTCCTGTCCTCGACCTTCCCACCTAAACTAGTGAAATGCAGTCCCTTTTGCTGCGTTATACATTAAAGACCGGAGTCACACGTGCTCTCCACACATCAGTCTGACCAGGTGAGATTTCCGGGCTTTGATATATTGAACACACCTGAGCCTTTTCCTCCCAGTACATATGGTTTTCCGTATGTCTGATCTGAATTTCTGTGGAAGTAATTAACACATACATGGATGGAATCATATGTAGATTTATGCACATGACCTTCAGATTTTCCATGTGACATTTTCAAATTCACATATTCAATAGCTTCTGAGAACATCATCATCTAAAATCTCTTTCATTTCCTCTAGATACAGGAGAAGAATCAATATCAGAGATTGGAATCATTCAAAATTAAGAAAGACTTTCATTTAATGAAATATTATTACTGTTTGTGGCATTCAAAGAACTGTTAGAGGACATACTCTTACTGGGTTATCTTACACATCTTTCTTTAATAAAAGACTACTTCTGGTTTTTAAAAATCTCATGGTAATTTTTTTTTTTTTTGCAGTACGCGGGCCTCTCACCATTGTGGCCTCTCCCGTTGCGGAGCACAGGCTCCAGACGCACAGGCTCAGCGGCCATGGCTCACGGGCCCAGCCGCTCCGCGGCATGTGGGATCTTCCCGGACCGGGGCACGAACCCGTGTCCCCTGCATCGGCAGGCGGACTCTCAACCACTGCGCCACCAGGGAAGCCCTCATGGTCATTTTTATACTTGGAATTCAACGTGCTCATTGGTTGAAGCAAACATATTCCCAAAATGTCAGACCACTGGATGCCCGGAGACTGTGTGTACCATGGATAAAGCAGTGCCCTGCTAATCTAGAGCCCTCAGTCCTAGTCACAGACCCCGCAAACCATGCAGCCTATCACACAGTCACTTAACTTTCCTGAGCCCATCCCTTTCCCTACGAAATGGGGACCTTGCTCTGTCTCATAAAGCTTCTATGAGTGGTGTTATAGAAAATTATCTAAACATATGGACTCCGTTGAATCTTAGCAGGATTTTCTATAAAGCTAGCATTTATTGAGGGTTTATTATGTGCCATGAACAGATGTTTCTGAGCGTTCTTTCTTTCAAGTTTCACAAAACATCATGAGCTGGGTTCTATTTTTCCTCCACTTTGTAACAAAAGTGAAGCTCAGAGAGGTGGCCACAACTACGAGGCCACATGGCCACCTGTAACCTGTTGGTGTGGATGTCACTGCTCCTTAGCTCTCCTTTCCTCCCCAAATGTATGTGCCGACCTCTACTCTAGTCTGAGTGCAGGCTCTCCAGAAGCAGACAGTGAGCTGAAGGCGTGCGTGCAAGGGACCATAAAGGCAGTTCTCCCTAGGAACACTTGCTGAGGGGGAGGGGAGGCAGTGCAGGGAAGGAGAGGAAGCCTAGAGGGACAGACTCCCAGGAAATGTCCAGTACAGCTTAGCTTCAGCCTGATTCCCACAGCGGATTCTGAAGTGTGATGCATAACCTCAGGGTTGTCTTGACCTGAGCCAAAGGATTTGGGCTTTGGTGCTCCGGTCCCAGCCTATCGCGGCTCAAGAGCTATGTGTTTGCATGTAGCGGGTGCGGATAGGGCCATAAACTTCCAGATCCTTCCAGCTTTCTATGCAATCAGGCAAAGTAGATTCAAAGTGGGTTCTAGTAATCAAGGGGGATCACCAAGAAAGGGTTAACGGAGGGCACAAAAACAGTACAAAGGATATGAAGGGATCCAGGCCAGACCCTGATGTTGTCTACGCTACCTGCGAACCACAGAGCATTTGCCCGACTTCCCCGTGGACGACACCTGCTCCCTGTTCTTTGGCCAAGTGGGTCTCCTAAGTCTTCGAGGGAACTGGCTGAGACACTGGCTGTGTCTCATTTCTGAACATGAGGCCATTTTACCAAATCGTAAATTCCATTTGTGATGTTTGGCAGTGTTATTCCTTTTCTGGCAGATCGGTGCTCACAGTGAGGCTAGGTTTAAAGAGGGGAAGAACAGAACTCCAGCTGGGTGCTCTGGTGTCTTGGCCAGAAGCAACGGGAGGGTAGACCCTGGGCCTGGCTGGACTCTCCATGAGCAAAGGCCTCTCCTCCTGAAGGGCCAAGAGGAGTAAGGGAACAGAAGGGTGGAGGTCAAGGGGCTCTTGGCCAAGCCAGCTCTAACTGGGGACATCTGACCGGAGGCATCAGCTACACAGCATGTGCTTTCTGGCTTCTCCATCTGCAATTCCACAATCCCCATACAAGGGGCACGGCTCCCATCCAACCTCAGCCCTGCTACTTGGGTGGTGGTTGTTGTTGTTGTTTTTTCAAATTAAGACAAAGCACTTTGACCATTGGATAAACTGTCAGTTATGACCCTTTGGTTGAGGATTAAGAGAGCAGAAGCTTATATTTTTTTAGTATTGATCTCTCTTTTTAAAAGCAGTTCTATGCTAAATTTAAAATTTTGACAACATAAGGTCACTAAATTAATTTAAATGAGTTTTCATTTTCACTGTAGTGAAATGTTTAGTTTCTTACCCTAGGGTAGTCAGTTGGACTGAAATACAGAAACTATCCACTTAAGAGATTTCTATATTACACTTTGTTCTATGAAATTAATTCTATAATATGTACCAATCTCCTCAAAGGTATATACCCTTTCATTAGCAGTGAACTTTGCTAAAGAAACATCTAGTCAAACCTGGAAATTCTGATTTTATAGTGAAGTATTTGTATATGGTATTCTGAAAAAAATACCTTAAAATTCATAAGATGTTTTAAACTGCTCATCAGAAGTTCAGATGTGTTTGGTGATCTGCTGTGAAAATAATCATTACCAAATAAAAATGTTAAGAAAAACAACCCTAAAACAACCTTTCATTTAGGGATGGCAGAAGACACGGTTAAATGCTCAGTTGTGACTTGCTCCACGGACAAGCAGTTTCCAGTTGGTATCACAGTGTGCTCCTGGAAATGAAGTCACCAAGCAAACCTCGCTTGCAGAATAATATCACAGGGGACCTTCAGCACACCAAAAAAAAAAAAATCCTTTTTTGCCCTTTGTGCCTACTATACTAAAAAAAAAACTTGCACAAAAGGATATAAGCATATATAGAATTAATAATTAAAACCAACACAAAATAAGCTTAAATATGATACTCCATCCAATAAAAATTATATTCTAAACTAAGTCCTACAAAATGGGCACATTGATGCACAAGGGGCTCTGAGTGTCAATACCCATTACACACATAACTGCACGATGCAACTTGACAAGCTTGGCGGTTTTTGTCCTAAATCTAACATATCCACTTTAACCAACATTAAATAACTCATTTTCACCTTTTTTGTCTTCTGATAATTTAGAAAAGTTCCTGAGGGAATGACTTGGATGGCTTAAGTCTCTGTAAAAGCTGCCCAAATGGTCCTCTTTCTCTCCCAATATACTTTGGAGTATGAGGCAGATACTTTCAAATGCATCCCACTTTCCTTAGAGGTCCACCAAACAGAACATAGTCGATAAATGTGTGTTGGGGATGACGCTGGTAGCACTTCTTGCCCTGGAAAACTAGATTAAATAGAAGGCAAACCCCTCTCCCCTTTTCCCTCCATCCAGCTGCTCCAAGGCACCAATGCCCCTCAATGTCCACAGGAAACACGAGCTCATGTTTCTTGGGTAATCCTTCCTTTGCCTTCAGTGCCAGCCAGACCTACCCATGCTTGTACAGTCAGTCTATGCTACCCTACAGCATATGACTGGCGAAGTTAGTACCAACTTTTCTCTATGGAGCCTAGTCGGACCTGCAACTTTCACAAAAACCAAAGTCCAGGCATCCATGCTTCCCTCTACCTTCTCTGTATTTTCCTAACAAAATTTACTACCACAAGGGACCTACAGTATGCCCCCAAAATGCCTTTAATGTTTTTTGTGCCTATTATATTCGAGATTCTGAACAGAAGAATGTATTCAAAAACATATAACATCATGATATGAAATAAAACAGAGCACATGTAGTCACCAAGATCAAATACATAATGATTCTAAAAAACGCCCACGATCTTTTATGCATAAAAATACTGACTACCACAATTCCTATTTGTTTGTTTTCCTAATAAATGTGTATGACTAGGGGAAAAAAAAAGACTAAAAGGGCAGACACCACAGTGTCACCAGTGGTTATGACTGAGCAGTGGAATTATGGGTAATTTGCTTTATTCTTTGTCATTTTACATTGTTTCCAAATTTGCTACAGTATAATTATAAAAACAGTACACCTTAAAAAATAATTTCACAGCTGTTAAGTATAAAATACATGCACATGACCCTTAACAACTTTTCTCAGTATTTAGAAGTTTGCTAACATGTTACAGAAACCCATAACATTTCCTTGGGAAACCAAGAAATCAATTACCAAGTAGTCAGTCAGACCTCTAGAAGGACTGTCAAAATACCTCTTGTGAGAATGACTAAGGCAAGAGCATATCACCTCCTGTAAGACAAGTATGAAGAAGAGTCTTGTTCTTGGTTTTGTTTGCAATAAGTGAGGCTTGAAACTGGAAAGAAAGAGATGCCTATATAGAAAATTACTGAGTGTCATCAGGTGGTATTATATTGATACTTTGTAACCCCTGCCCCAACTTCAATAAAGCTGAAACTGACATTTAAGTTTCTTGGAATTTCACCTCTTGAATACTCTTTTTTCATTTACAAGGAACAACAAGGTGGTATAAAAGAAGATGACTTTCTAAGCCAGGTGGGAGGTAGAGGAGGAGAAGGAAGAGTATTGTCATCACCTGAGACAACTGGGGATCACCTAGAAAGGGTCTTGACCTTTCAAAATACCTTGAACACCAGGCTAAGATCCAAGAGATGTAAATGGATGGCATTCCTATTTTTTATACCAAGCTGCCTGACCTTGTTCATATTACATAATCTCCCCGAGTCTCAATTTCCTCTTCCATAATCTTACCTTATTGCTGTAAGTCTCAAAAAAGACCATGTGACCAATAGTAAAGCTACAGATGGGTTCTTATTTTTTACTAATTAGACATTTAGGTTAACAAACCCCTCTTTTAAAATGCAGAGGTGTCTGAGTTCAGCCCATGAGACATTCATGGACTAGTGTGAACCACGTTAAACTGGTGACAAATAACACCCTTCCTCATGCCTTAGGGGAGAAAGAGCAATGATTTTGGAGCATGGGTACTCCAGAGGGCACCTGGGGATGGGTTAGCATGGCGCACCCAGAGACTGGAAAGCACTGGAGCAGAAGTCCTCAACCGGAAGAGATTTTGCTCCTCCCCCCACAGGGGACATTTGACAATGTCTGGAGACATTTTAGTTTGTCATAGCTAGGGATGGGATGCTACTGGCATCAAATGGGCAGAGACCAGGGCTGCTGCTCAACACCCTACAATGCACAGGACCGCCCCACCAAAAAGAGCTATCCTGCCCTAAATGTCAACAGTGCTGAGTCTGAGAATCCCTGCTCTAAAGATAAGAAAGTGGGGAAAAGAAAGCGTGAGGCAAGAAAGTTCAAGCCAAATTTCACCAATTCTGCCAATCCCCTTAAGTTTGCAGTTGGCACCAACCACTGGTCCATTAGACCAAAAAACCTGCTCCTAGGAATACTGCCCACACTTCTCATTTTAAATCATAGACTTAGGTTGATACAAATCTGGTTTCTGAATTTTTCATCCCTTTCTTTTTAAATTATAAGAATCCCATCTGTTGGCAGATGTAACGATACTCTACGGCCATCACATTAATGGAAAGTGAGACCTTAATTTTAAGGTGTCCAGGAAAGATTATACTAAAATATGTTTAAAAAATGCTAAACTGGTTCAGGAATCTCATGCAATATGTATATCTTTTTGTCTGCACTATTCCTCATCAGCAAAAAAAAAAAAAAAAGAATAGAAATTATCATAAGAATTACGCAAAGAAAAAATATGGCTTTTTTCCTGTGACTCTAAGTGGTTTAACAGCATTATCAGAGAATGTGAAAACTATATCCTTAAAAGTAACCTCACAATTAGTCTTACTCCAATTTCAAGTAATGAACACCAAAAAGCCCAAGGAAATTAACAGGCTCATCCTGGAATTCACAGTGGTTCCAAAGCAAGTCACTGTACCCTGGACCATCAGTGAAGAAAGGATGCTAAGAGCTGAATAGTCCTGCAAGTATTTCTCTACCACTTTTGCATCTTCTCTGCTAAGAGCACAGAAATGCAACCTTTACATATCAAAAGATGGTGGGAGATTGAAATTCTTCATTTCAGTCAAGTGAATGCATGGTCAGCTTTTAGAAACAGGAGGATAGATCACACCTCATTTTGATGCAACATGAACCAAGACTTCAACTTTTAACAGAGCAGCAGTCAGACTGTGAAGCCTTCTTTTCAGAACCTCCATGAGGTCCACGGTTCAGTAATTCCAAGGAAATGAATCACAAGAAGCAGTGGTGAGCTGTCAAAACATCTGTTTGCAAAGCCCAAGGCGGGATGAACACTACTGGTATCTGTGGCTGGATGAGAAGGGGCGAGAACCTTTTACAGTGCAGGCAACTCTGTGGCAATCCATCCATGGTGACTGTATTTGGACATTCTCTATGGGACCAAGCCAAGGACCTGGGACAAGGAAAGATGAGTACGTGACAGAGGAGAAAAGACACTGGGTTACGTCAATTATCTTTACTGTTCTGGGTGAGTACCCACAGTAAATATCTGGGGGTTGACAAAGCACATGCCGGCACTTCTCAACTCTTGGGACCTCTTCTCTTGATAAGAAGTCTATGAGCTGAATGAGCCTCAGGGCAGGCCACAGACACACTTCTCTTGTGAAGGAAGAATTCCAACCACTGTTTCCCTGCTTTCCTTCTCATCTGGCAGCAGAGGCGCTTTAAAAGGATGTCAGGGCCAGATTAAAGGGTGGTTCAGGCAGGCAACTATCTCCCTGTGCACACAAGTGCCTTTACGTTAAGTGAGGAAAGCATCTTTCGTGCGTGCCCACCCTCAACATTCACGGGCCTGGACAAGAACACGGATGGAGGCCCACATACAAAATGTCTAAATATATAAAGGCTCCAAATCCAGCTAATAAATCTGTTAAATCAAATAAGCGTTTTATCCTCCGAATTTGTGCTCAGGTCTACTCAAGAGCCCATGTACCTCAGCGCTGTCTGCTTTCCCTTTGCAAACAGCCCCGCTTGGCCATCTTTGGTGGGTCTACCCTCAGGGGGCTGGAAGCAGGCTCTGGACTGTTGGTGTGAGGAATTCCAGGCCCCCAGACACGGTCTAGAACAGGAGCTGGGAAATTTTTCCCATAAAAAGCCAATTTTTTGAGTAAATATTTTAGGCTTTACAGGCCATACTATCTCTGCCACAGCTACTCAACTCTACCATTACTACACAGAAACAGTCATAGATAGTATATAAATGGAATTGCACGGCTGTGTTCCAAACCAAACCTTTATTTGCAAACATAGGCGATGGACCAGAGGCCACTGTTTACCGGAAACTGGTCTAGAAGGCAGGCGGGTAAGGGCTCAAGAGTACACATCCCCTTGGTCCCTGAAATTCCCTGAACCATGGGAAGAGGCATGCCTGAAGAACCAAAGTGGGCCTTCTAGAACTGTCCAACACAGGAGCCACCAGCCATACACAGCAACTGAGCACTTGAAATGTGGTGGATGGTCCAGATCGAGACATGCTATATGTGCAAAACACATGATTTCAAATACTCAGTACCGAAAAAATGCAAAATACCTCTATTATTAATTTTATATTGATTAGACCTTGAAATGACATTTGGGATAGAGGGGGTAAAATAAAATTAATTCTACCTGGTTTTTGTACTTTTTTAAATGTTGCTACAAGAAAATTTCTATTTACATTTGCGTTTACATACGTGGATGGCAATATAGTTCTACTAGACAGGGCTGCTCTAGGGTGTGGGGTCCCTGCTTTGTTGCTGGTCTAAAGACTGCACTGCTGCCGTGGCCAGAGGGAGAAAGCACAGCTAGACTAGATTTCAGCCCACTCTCATTCCCCCTGCTCGGCCCTGGTCTGTCCTCAAAATGTGTAACCATACACCGGGGCTCAGACTGAACATCCCTCCAATAAATCAGAAGGAGGGCACCGGTTAGCTGAGCTGCCCACAGTGAACTCCTTCTGTAATAGGGAAAAACAAATCTGACTCCATATTAGATCTGTTTATTTTACTTTAACTTTTGTGTTCTGTTGCTTTTGCTTTGAGTTAAGAATGCTGCCTATAGCCTGACATATACAGGATAGCCCATTCTCAAGGCTCTGACCTTGAAGGATGTAACCCTTTTCCATTCATAAAGAGACAAAAAGTTGCAGCACAGAGACTAACATTTGTCTAGTCGGAGATTTACAAGAGCATCGTTGTGACCTGACCTACCTGGACAGCTGCAAGAACAAAGGATTCCGACACCAAGAAGTTCACCACATCCGACCACGCCCCTCCCTCAAGCTGCCTTTAAAAATGCTTTGCTGAAACCTTTCGCGGAGTTCGGGGTTTGAAAGGGGATAAGGCTCTCGTTCTCGTCGCATGGCCCTACAATAGACCTTTCTCTGCCCCAAACTCCAACGTTTCGGTATTGTTTGGCCTCACTGTGCATCGGGTACACGAACTTGCGTTCGGTTAACACTTCCTTAACTGGCAAAAGGAAAACTTCTTCCACTGCCTGAAGAGAAGAGAGACCTCGAGTGGAAAAAAAGGAAATCCTCCTCGCATCCACTAAATAGTGGAGTGAGTTGTCTTAAGAGGCATATATCAACACTTGTTTCTTGGGGCCTTGATGGGAGGTGGAACTACCCCTCCCCCAGCCATGAGATTAAGCAAGGGTCACTTACTGAGCAGGGGGCAAGACTCCAACTGACAGCCAGCCTACCCAATCACATGCAGCTTCTGGGTGCACGTCCTTTCTTGGAAGAATGAATGCAGAGTGCAAAAAAAAAAAAGAAAAAGAACAGAACAGGTTCAACCCTTTCTGCCTGCCGCTCACTCTGCATTAGGAATGTGGGTCCAGGATGACTGCACAGCTACTGGAATCAATGCTTCTCGTGCTTCACTTTCCCGTGCAGTCTTAGAGATAAGCTTCCATCAAAATAACTACGGTGTGCTTCCTCCATTTGAAGAACCTTTGGATGCTATATAGTGACAAGAAAATCTCCCATTTTGTGAATAAAAAAAGCCTTAAAGTGATGTCCCTGATTCTTCCTTCCAAATACCTGCTATAACAACTTGCAAGACATTTATACTCCAAATTCACTAACTAAATTGAAAACCTGCCATAATTAATTTGCACACGTATGCACACAAACCTATTAATGCATTCATCAAATGTCAACTAATTCGGTCATTTTTGTTGTATACACTTTATGTTCTGCAGAAATCCACTGTGGATTGTTACAGAGTACTTTAGTGATATTTGGGGGAAATTCTTTGGAGTTTTTGGATGAGTTGGGAATGCATTATATCCCCTTTTTAAAATAAAATAATATAGACTCCTTTTATCTAAAGTCACCATCCGGCATGCTTCTCAGAACAGGTAGGTTTGGAAAGGATGCAATGAATGAAAGTACAGGTTTCATGAGCAGAGACAACTAATAAGATCATTTATTTTATTAGAAGTGTATAGTTATTTGGAGAATGGTGAGTTGGCTATGTGGGCAGGTACATTAAATCTTAATTACAAGCTGAAAAACAGTAATTCCTTACTCAGCCATAGAAAAGAATGCCATTTGCAGCAACATGGATGGACCTAGAGATGATCATACTAAGTGAAGTAAGTCAGAAAGACAAGTATCATATGATGTCACTTATACGTGGAATCTAAAATATGACACAAATGAACCCATCTACAAAACAGAAACAGACTCACAGACATAGAAAACAGACTTGTGGTTGCCAAGGGGTGGGGAGGGATGGAGTGGGAGGCTGGGGTCAGCAGATGTAAGCTATTATATATAGAATGGATAAACAACAAGGTCCTACTGAATAGCACAAGGAACTATATTCCATATCCTGGGATAAACCATAATGGAAGAGAGTATTAAAAGGAATGTATATATGTATAAGTGAATCATTTTGCTGTACAGCAGAAATTAACACAGCATTGTAAATCAACTATACTTCAATTTAAAAAAATAGTAATTCCTTTATAATACAGATCTGTTCACATTGAACTTCAGTGACAATCCCTGTGACAGGTAACAGCCTTAATGTAGATGTTGCACCTACTGAAAGGTTAGAGGAAATGAAGTCTGTGAGAGGAGGCCATTGAATGCTGGGTAAATCCTGGCAATTTCTTTTTCTGCTTTCTCTCTATCTGCTGGGCCCCAAGGAGCAATTCAGAGTCCACCTCAAGATGTCTTACACTCACCACTGTAGCAGCGCCAGTCAAGGGTCAGGCTCCCTATGATGGCAGTGCAGAAACAGCTCTACGCAAAAGTCAGAAGTGGGTTTTCAACCATAATTCAGAAAGACACATGTACCCCAATGTTCATCGCAGCACTATTTACAATAGCCAGGTCATGGAAACAACCTAAATGCCCATCGGCAGACAAATGGATAAAGAAGATGTGGCACATATATACAACGGAATATTACTCAGCCATAAAAAGGAAGGAAATTGGGTCATTTGTACAGACATGGATGAACCTAGAGACTGTCATACGGAGTGAAGTCAGTCAGAAAGAGAAAAACAAATATCGTATATTAACGCATATATGTAGGATCTAGAAAAATGGTAGAGATGAACCGGTTTGCAGGGCAGAAATAGAGACTCAGATGTAGAGAACAAACGTATGGACACCAAGGGGGAAAAACCAAGGGGGGAAAACCGCAGGGGGGTGGGGGTGGAGGGTGGTGATGGGATGAATTGGGAGATTGGGATTGACATATATACACTAATATGCATAAAACAGATAACTAATATGAACCTGCTGTATAAAAAATTTAATAAAATAAAATTTAAAAAAATATATTCCTCAATAAAGCTGAAAAATGAGGGAAAAAAAGTGTGTTTTCACTTCAAAATCTCAGATACTGGGGTTTGGCAGCAACACATTGACATGTGTAAGCTACAAAGCTGTAAATGACAAACAAGGTACATTTGCTGATTCTGTGTGGGACAGAAGCTGCCCTGGCACCTCCATGGTGGTGCTTTTAGGGGTCCACAGTCACGCCAGGAATAAGGATGACAGAATTATGGTAGGCAGTGAGTGGCCTGGGTTAGACTTGTACACTGGATTCACTTGAGGACCTTTAAAAAAAAAACCCAGCCTGGGGCCAATCGTCCGCAATTCCAGTGTAACTGGCCTGGGGTACAGCCTGGGCACTAGAGTTATTTTAAAGTTCTCCAGGTGGCTCTGATGGCAGCCCTGCAGGGATACTATTCAAGGAAGAAGAGGCAATGAATCGTGAACATCATGACAACCTCTTGATGCATGGCCAGGCTCCCGACAGGACACAAGTCTGCCCAAAGAGAAGGGGCAGGGAACTCGGTCACTAGGCTCGGATACCTAGGGGCTTCACTTTGGTCATAACTGGAGTATTGGGAAGGTTCCAAGGTCACTCAGCCTAGAAAAATCATCTAGCTCAGGGTTTCTCAACCTTGGCACTAGACTTCACAATTTTAGGCCAGATCATTCCTTGCGGTGGGTGCCATCCTGTGCACTGTAGGAGGTTTAGGAATATCCCTGGCCACTACCCACTAGATGCCAGGAATATGCCCCACTGCCAGTCATACACCCCAAAATGCCTCTGGGACCAAAATTACCCCCAGTTGAGAACCAATGAATGTGATGGAAGCTATATACTGCATAGGTTCACTTAGTTTCACCCACCAGACACCTCAGAGCCCATCACTCAAGTGGGCAGGAGTCAGAAAAGGGAGGCCGTGTCCGAAACTGTCAGGACTTGTTCATGAATATATGTTCAGGAATATACGGAGTGCTCTACAGAACTCGGGCCCTGTTTGGGGATCTGGGATGAGGTGTTTGCAAGAGGCTGAAAGGCCTGCAGCAGCATGTATGGACGGAAGGAACCCCAGGCTGGAATGGCCTAAAACATAAATTACACAAAGGAAGTAAAGGTTCAATTTGACACGCCCAGTGGCCCGTCTCTAGGCAGCGCCGAGTTGCTCGTGCAAACGCTCCTCCCCCTCCAATACCCATGCAGTTGTGACTAAGGTTCCCCAAGAACTCTCATGACCCACTGCTGATGGCACCGAAGTGACCCACTTGGACAACATTTGAGTCAGTCCTGTTCCAACTCAACTCCGAAACACATAAATCTCCTGAATGTAATAAGTCAAACACCAATTCTTTACATGGCCTTTGGTGTACCGATAAATGTCTGAAATTTCTCTTACTGCCAGCTTTTTAAAAGTTATTTGTGATGTCAGAGAATTCCCAGGAACCCAAAGAAAATCAAGGCTCCTATTGGGTTTTATTATGAAAGTCCTCCCTGTAGAAATATTAAAATCTCTGATTGCTGTATTTATGTTACTTAAATCTTTCTTCTGTCTTTAAAGAAAAATCTGGCTGATCACAATCTTTGGATTTATAGGAGCTTCTACTCTCACATGAAATTTATATACTCCAATGAAACACTACCCTTTGAGAAGGTGCCCATTTGACAATAACTCACAAACACTGGCAAGTGCAATCAGACCAAAAAGAAAGACGACAGGATCCAGAAAAATAAAACAATGCTTTGATCACGATTTCAAACACCTATTGCATGACTAGTTCAGTAAATACACAAATGAGCCTGTCAAACCCAACTCAGTTATTGGACAGCCCTGCTGCTTTCAGCGTATTGCTCATCTTGATCTAAAAACAAAAACCAAACAACCTGTCTTTCATTTTGTGACTATGCACATTGAGAAAAAAAAGTGTGACGAGCTGAAATAATGACAGCGTGGGGAGGGGGAATAAAAGAGCTCATGCATTTACAGATCTTGAAATCACGTGAACACAAGAGTTGAGGCCACGGCTCAAGGGTGAGTCTACAAAAATACATTTCTCGTACAAAATGGCAGACATTGTCTGTTGTCCACCAGTATCTGTGCTCTCCCGTCCACAGCGCTTCACTGGACTGCATTGACCAGCCTCCCCTGCAGGTATCAGGGACACATTTTTACGTTCTGGCCAACAGTGTGGGCACAGCCACGTGTCAGCCTTGCCCTGAAACCTCTCCCGAGATCCCCCAGGTTCCCTCTCTCTTCCCTGGCCATGAGGTACCATGACACCCTAAAAGACAGCCAAGACCCTAGACCAGGGATTTGACAAATGTTTCCCTGTAAAGGGCAGATAGAAACTATTTAGACTTTGCAGGCCACACGGGCTCTGTCACAACTCTCAACCCTGCCCTTGAAGCAGAAAGACAGCCATAGACAATAAACAAATGGGCATGGCTGTGTGCCAGCTAAGCTCTGGATGGTGGACGCAGAAATTTAGATGGCATATAATTTTCATGTGTCACCAAGTATTATTCTTCGTGTTATTTTTAAGCCATTTAAACATTGGAAAAATGTAAAAACCATGCTTAGCCTCCTACACTGAAAAATCTGGGTCCCTGTATGACTGTGTGGGGCAGAAACTCTTCCCCCCCTCCCACCCCACACACTGGACAATATGACATGAGTAAGAAATTAATTGTATCGTGTTAAGTCTGAGTTTATTACAGCAGTTGGAATACTCTAATAATAAGTATTTGCATAATCTTGACCACCACAGAAAGAACCAATATCAGACAAACTGTTTCAGACATGAAAAAAGGGTTTCCTTGGAGAAACACTAATCCTCCCATCTGGGTCCTTCTGCCAAGCTTCAGCATCCAGATTTCCCTGAAGCTAAAGACTTATTTACAATTTTTAAGCAAGGAGTTTTTTTCTCCTCCCCTAATACTTTTAAACATTTGTCAAGGATAATCTGATGGGATAATTCCCAAGTGTTTTTGAGACAAATCCTGCCACTGATCAATTTCTAAATGACGGATACCTAAGAACAGAAGTGGTACTTGTCTTAAAGAAAGAGGTACAATTTCATTCTGGGCAAATGGTGTCGATTCCAACTTAATGTGATAAATTGATAGCACATAATAATTCATATACAATGACAAATACAAATAAGTCATCTTCTTATATGCAGATGGAACCACAGAGACCAATTCCCGTAATTCAGAAAACACTGTTCCTAAAGCATTACTATTCCACCATCTAAGGAATACTCCAAACAGACACCGTAATTAGGCCCCTAACTTTACAGATTTTAAAACTGCGTTTAGGGCTTCCCTGGTGGCGCAGTGGTTGGGAGTCCACCTGCCGATGCAGGGGATGCGGGTTCGTGCCCTGGTCTGGGAGGATTCCACATGCCGCGGAGCGGCTGGGCCCGTGAGCCATGGCCACTGAGCCTGCACGTCTGGATGACTGTGCTCTGCAACTGGAGAGGCCACAACAGTGAGAGGCCCGCGTACCGCAAAAAAAAAACAAAAAAAAAAAAACAAAACTGCGTTTAAAGACAGTAAATGTATGTAGAAAGGATTAGTTAATAAAAATATTTGTAGTCAGATTATTAGACTCTATTAACTGACAGCATATACGTAAGTTTTTACAAGAATTGTTTTTGAAAATTTTAATGACTTTTCTATTATATTGAATATTTAAATAGGCAAACTTATTTATTTATTTATTTATTTATTTTTGGCTGCACTGGGTCTTTGTTGCTGTGCGTGGGCTTTCTCTAGTTGTGGCGAGCGGGGGCTGCTCTTTGTTACGATGTGCAGGTTCTAGGCACATGGGCTTCAGTAATTGTGGCACGCGGGCTTAGTAGTTGTGGCTTGCAGGCTCTAGAGCGCAGGCTCAGTAGTTGTAGCGTACGGGCTTAGTTGCTCCGCGGCATGTGGGATCTTCCCAGACCAGGGCTTGAACCCGTGTCCCCTGCACTGGCAGGCAGATTCTTAACCACTGCGCCACCAGGGAAGCCCTAAACTTTTTATATTTGGGATATAAAGAGATAGGAAACTAAGTTTAGGATGATAAAGTACAAATATACCATGATCGAATAATGATTACACATTTATAGATAATAATGACACAATCATTTTTAGAAAAATTTTATCAACAGTTTATAGCAGACTATAGATCACTTTTGTAAAGGCCTGATCTTGTATTGCCAAGAGTGACAAGCCTTTTTTTTCCTTTTCTCTTTTTTCTTTCTTTCTTTTTTTTTTTTTGGTAAAGGGCCAGATAGTATAGTAAATATTTTTGGCTTTATGGGCAAATGTATCTCTGTGGCAACTATTCACCTCTGCCGTTGCAGTGGGAAAGCAGCCACAGGCAATGTGTAAATGAGTGCCTGTGGCCATGTGCCAATAAAACTTTATTTACAAAAGCAGGCCCCTGCCCTGGCTCTAGTCTGTCAATTTCCGTAGTACTGTTTCCCAGCGGCAACCTAAGAATATATAAAGAAAAAGCTGTCTTACATCTTAAATCACTGGTATTTAGGAATCAATATAATAGGAATATAATATATAATAATAATATTACATAACAATTAGGACTATAATATGTAGTCCTAATTAATTAGGAAAGATATACTTTAGTTTCCTTACCAGTTTCCAGAAATTTGGGGTCAAGCTCTTATTCTTCTCCAAAAATGGACTTTCAAAGAGATTTTAAAAAACAAAATACGGGGATTTTTTTCCTTCTTGGTTTTAATTTTAAGACTAAATGATGGCTGGACTCAACTATCAATTTACAGGAAATACAGAAAACATGGAAGCCCATTAAGCCTACCACGGAATTAAAACCAGCCAAACCCAGACTGAGTAGAAATTCTACAGGATAAATGACCCAGTTTCTTCAAAAAACACATAATAAAAGGGAGAGAGAGTGTGTGATAAGGGGGAAACCTACAGATTAAAAGAAACGTAAGAGACACGTCGGTCACCTGCTGTGTGTAGACCTTATTTGGATTCTAATTCAGACATACAAATTACCAAAAATATATATATATACTGAGAAAATTGGAAATTCGAACACTAAATGCATAGTTGATATTAAACAATTATTGTTAATATTTAGATATAATTAAAAAAACAGGAGAATTGTTGAGAATGAATCAGATCTGGGTAAATAAATCTTTTGGAGCAAACATCAAGGAGACAGGGTAGTAGAAAACATTGTAATGAAAAACTTTCCAGAAATCCCCAGGGTTAATACCTAAATATAGCCTCTCTTTCTAAATTTATGGTCAAGTATGAAAGTCACATAATACATAGATAAATAAAATACGTTGGCACCAAGAACTGAAAGAGAATTTAATTGGCAATATTTTAATAAACATTCCTTCCCATGAATATGGAAGATATTTGTTCAAATTCTAAGAGCACTACTAAAACAGTCCAAGTCTGATTGCCAACATGAAATATGGTATGAAATGATCCTTTTCTGGCAGACGTTTCATTCACGATCAGGATGAACGGAGCATGTCTGAACTTGCTAAATCATCTATTTTCTGATACAGTTGCAAAACAAATATAAAAAAAGAACATTTGCTATAAAACTTAGATGTATACACTGTAAAAATGATACAAATATGTATTTCTTAGCTGTAAAGACAAACTTTCAAAAATAATTTTATTCTATCAAACAGTGCTATTATCAGAAGAAAAACTATGCATAAGAAATGTCCTGCTATATACTAATTTCAGGATATAAATTTAAACCTTTGTTCTTTTTTTGTGTAGATCAAGGTTTCTCAACCTCGGCACTATTGACATTTGGGGCCGGATAATTCTCTGTGGTGGGGCCGTCCTGCGCACTGTAGGATGTTTAGCAGCATCCCCGGCCTTTACCTTTCTAGATACCAGTACCAACACCCTCGCCAGCTGTGACAGCCCCAAAATGTCTCCAGAAATGGTCAAGTGTCCCCTGGGGTCAAAATCAGCCCCAGTTGAGCATGATGAGTATAGATCAATTCATGTCTTAATATCCATCAACACTGAAATACGCTAGGACATGTAGGCTTACAGAAACCAATGCTATCTCCTATGTCATGAATATGACAATGTATACATAAGTTTGTTGTCAAGCGTTCCTTCTGATCAGATTCTTGGACATATTTAATGTGAGGATTATTTCAGGCTCCAGCAGTACCAGTCAGTAGAAACCAAAAGTCCCTCAAGTACGTGGATTTCTCTTTGCCAAATATTCCAATCATTTATAGAGAAACACGTGACAGCAGGACAAGGGCAGAGCACCTCATACGCATTTTGGAAAAAAAATCTTCATAAACAGTCCAAGAAGGTGACTGGAAATGTTCCATTTTGTCTTCCTTTTTTTAAAATTTTTTGCCCAGGATTCATGATTTAAATTTAAGGTACTTATTTCTACTTTTCCAATGAAATAATTTTTTTCATTGGAAATTTTTCATTACAATTGTTTCATAGAAAAATACAGAAGACATATTTGTGAGGGGTTTTTTTTGGCCTAATTTCCAAATGTAGAAATTACTTTTAAATTATTGCCTCCTCTTTCATTTCTACCTATGTTTTTTTTAAAAAAAAAAAAACTTAGTTTTTCTTCTTAAGTTCACTGTAACATTTTTGTATCATGATTATAAACATATATACATATTTAGGTTGTGGATACATGGTTGTGTGTTGTATCACTCTTTAAACTTTAATGATATTTTTAAGGAATCTTTACTGAATATTTAAATAAAATAATTTTTGAAAAATATGTACACATTTACTGAGTGATTCTCTGATGCCATAATTTTTCTCCTTGTTTGTCTCTTTCTGATAAAAAGCTACATTCTTTCTATGACTCTACATTTCAACTACATTTCAAATATGTGTTGAGAAATGGGCTCCAGATAAAATATAATACTAGCTAAAAAGTACAACATTGAATAGTAGATATAAACTACTACACTGAAATCTAAGTACTGCTCTTTAATTTACACTTACTTTCATAATCACTGATAATTAATCTTCTAAAGCATGTTAATCATCCTAATTACATCATTAGTTATACATGTCAAAAAGCCTCACTTTTTCATCTTTCTGATATTGAGAAAGCATGAATTTTGACACCTAAAAAATATTTTAGTTATATGATGGTCAATCAAAAATCAACTTGCGCTGCAGGAAGAAATAAAATTACCCCAAATCCTCAATAACGCTGGCCCTTTTATTGCTTTGATCATACACAGAAAATGGAAGGCCTCTCTTCCTACACGAAAGGCCAGGGGAAAGAGAACTACCATTAACTACAATTAAACTCAGGTTTGTAAAAGGAGAGAACATTTTATTCTCTCTCTACTTGCTTTACCCCATTTGTCCTTGAGTTCAGCACACAACATGCTCAAGGCCATTACCACCCATGTCTTCCTGCACAAAGCAGCGATGTGTGGCGCCTGCACCCTTGGGCTCTCAATGGTTACCACCGTTGAGCTCACTGCATTTCAGCCTCTGATGCTGCACCCCCTTCCCAGCCCCCACTGCAGGCCAGCACAGCATTTGCAGACTGGATGGCAATATGAGGGTGTTAAAGGAACCCATGAAAAACCCACCGTATGCGTTCGTAAGCCTAGTGCTTAGCGAACAGTCAGCACATAGGATGATACTGAGTGAACGAATCATAAACAAAGATCAAAATCAGATACCACTGAGGGCAAGCGTTCTACTGATGACAGTTCAAAAATAGAGATGAATTCTCAAGAGTTTGATTAAAACTAAATTTAGAAACTGTTTTTCTCTCAGTTTCTATCTGCTCCCCAGCAGTGTCCAATCCCTTAACAAGTCATTAGCATGTTTTCTTTTTTCCCAACTTCGCAATTCATAACACTGCTACCCCATCACTTTGTCTGGTTTTCTAACACCCAATCTCACTGCTCCTAAAGTGCTAAATATATATCAATTGCATTTTAAATGAAAGTTAATTCATTTTAATTTTGTTTTTGATATTTCTTAACACCCCGGAGATGGCGGCTACGCTCCAGGAGGCTGCAAAGCAGAGGTGCCAGAAAGCGCAGTAGGAGAAAACCCAAGAGCACTGGCTCAGTACCATGGCCTCTCAGGGGTCTTTCTGCTCCTGTGCTCAAGTCAGAGCAGACACCCAAGGACCTGCTGCATACGTTGTCTTCAGTACTCCCTCGTTTCTCACCTTCAGGATTTACTCTGCCTCATTTTGTAATTAACCTGCACGTCGGAGGTTGTGATGAAAGTTTTATATTGTAAAATGTCAACAGAGCAATCTCTCCTTAGCACAGCACTCACAAGCTGTCGCTCTTACCACACACACACACACACACACACACACACACACTCACTCACTCACTCATTTCAGCCCCTAGTGCTAAAAGGAAGCCCCCTGCCTAGCTTCAGTGGCCGGTCTACCAGCCCATCCTTACTCACGCTGATTCTTTTGCTGAACCCCAGGCCATTCAGAAACTGAAAGAATGGAAGCAAACCACATGCAGCCAACTAAGAAATCAATTTCCCAGTGGATTATGGAGAAGGAAAAGGCAGAAGATATCCCCTTGGAAGAGGCCACTTCATTCAACAAATATTTGGACAGTCGCTACGTACGAAGACTGTTGTAAGCCCTATGGAAATACAAAACGAATAAAGCACAAGTCCTGCCTTCAATAAGTTTCCCTGCCTTGTTTACATAGCCCACGGTTGTCTGCCTCCATTTCCAAATCTACCTCTGATCCCCATTCTGCTCCGCCCAGCTCCAGCCAATGATGGCCTCCCATGGGGGCTCCAGTGAGACCACCCTGCTTACAGCTGCACGCCACCAACTGCACCTGAACTTGCCCTTCAGCAGCTTCACTGTTTACTCTGACTAATCACCCTGAGCTTTGTACCTCTGAGTCCTGAACCACCATCGGTTTAAGTAACAGCTTTTGAAAGAATGAAAGAAAATAAAAGTCTCTTGATGGGGCACGGTTAGGACTAGGGTTATAAAAATGAAGACCAAATCAGAGAGTTCGAAGCAGTTCTTGATTCACACTTAGCTCTCCAAATATTCAGGTTGTCAGAAAAAATACAGGACACCCAGTTAAATCTGAATTTCCGATAAACAATGAAATTTAGTAAATATATGCCAAATACTGCATGGCACACACTCCTACTAAAAAACATACTCATTGTTTAACTGAAATTTAAATTTAACCGGGTCTCTTTTATTCTTATTTGTTAAGTCTGGCAACCCCACATATATATCATTTTGAGATTCCTTTGGGTTAAGGTATCTCACTTTTGAATTATAAATAGCCCCTAGGAGGGTCACATCCTTCTCAATTATTTTGAACAGTCCTTACCCAGCATTAATGGCCTCAGAAAACTGGATTTGTAAACAGAGAACAAGAGTGCAGAGCAGGAGAAGTTAGAGCGTGAAGCATTTATATTGTTAGTATTTGGGTAAGGCTACATAGAATTTAGGATTATAAAACACAGTCGGAAAGTAAAAATGGGCCACAAAAAGAAAAGGAGGGCTTCCCTGGTGGTGCAGTGGTTGAGAGTCCACCTGCCTATGCAGGGGACACGGGTTCGTGCCCCGGTCCGGGAAGATCCCACATGCCGCGGGGCGGCTGGGCCCGTGAGCCATGGCCGCTGAGCCTGCGCGTCCAGAGCCTGTGCTCCGCAACGGGAGAGGCCACATCAGTGAGAAGCCCGCGTACCACCAAAAAAAAAAAAAAGAAAAGGAGAGACTGGTAAACAATGGGGGATTTTGATGGGGTTCCTGGTGGTAGCTGAGGTCCTGTTGAATATTAATTCTGGGTTCATGTGGACTCCCACAGCATGAGTTATTATATCACTTCTTTCTGAAGGAAACCGCTACTTAACCTCACATAGTATTTGAAAGGCCTGTGCACTTACTTATACTCCCTACTATACCATTAGCTCCCTAAAGGCAAGGAATCTCTTTCTTATCTGTTCTTGCGTGCCAGAGCCTAGCTCATCCCTGATTACATGGTGGGTAAACATAAATATTTGCTCCTTCTTTTGGTTGACTGAGTTGGTATGTCCAAATTTAATTGAAAGGCTGTACAACTCAGCATAATCTAGTTCACACATCGTTCCAACATTGTTCCCTCTCTGTCGCAATCCCACCTGACACTGGTGTTTGCCAAACTAACTTCTCTGGGTAAGACCAGTGTGTTCCATTGGGTACCAAATAAAGCATCAGGGAGAAGAAGGAGAGAGAAGCAGAAAGAAGACAAAACATGGCAGATCTTTTACTCCCATGTGAACTTTTCCAATGGGTTCCCCTTCCTCACTTTTGTCTCTCCTTCTTTGACTTAGGCCAGAATCTTATGGGTAACCATGCATCCCTGTTTGTTGAGTCAGTTCTGGCTATGTCTGTTGTCCCAGAATAATTATTAATAGCTCCCCCTTCACTCTCAGAAGTGCCCTGGTTTGAATGGTCATCACACTCACCGAACACTCAAGAACTCATTTTAAGTAGGGAGGTGGTACGGAAATACCCAGCAGAGCACACAAATATTTGTCCTCAGAATGGCCATGATAAAACCATTCACCCCAGATAATCAGTGCTTCTTTTCTGCTCTACTCAAGAACTAGAAACTAGAATAACAGACTCATACAGTGGGAAGTACTGGGGCTTTTAATCTCATTTGTTGGTTCCCAGTCATGGTGGAAAGACCAGCTACATATAAGAATCACCTAGGCTCCAGGAGGTCGCAAAAATACAGAGAATCACAGTACTCTCCCCAACTAAGAGTACCTTATCTAGCATATCTGGGTAGAGCCAAGAAATCTGTGTTTTTAAAAAATTTACCCAAGTGAGTCTTCCGTTCCAGTGAGTATCTGGCAAGTACTGATCTGATCTAATCAACTGAACTCTGGTTGTAAGGAACCAGATTTTTTTTTTTTTTGAAAAGCTAATTCATATATTTCTCAGTTTTTATCAATTGAAAAGAGATAAATTCTGGAGCTTAAATGATTAAATTACCAAATAAATAACCCTCTGTAGCAAATAATACAATATATTGTTGCAATATTTTTTTTTCAAATTTAAGACCAAAGAAAAAGAAATAATTCAAATTTTACTCTCAAGAAAGTCAATTTTTTTTTTTTTTTTAATTATTTATTTATTTATTTATGGCTGTGTTGGGTCTTCGTTTCTCTGCGAGGGCTTTCTCCAGTTGCGGCAAGCGGGGGCCACTCTTCATCTCGGTGCGCAGGCCTCTCACTATCGCGGTCCCTCTTGTTGCGGAGCACAGGCTCCAGACGCGCAGGGTCAGTAATTGTGGCTCACGGGCCCAGTTGCTCCGCAGCATGTGGGATCTTCCCAGACCAGGGCTCGAACCCGTGTCCCCTGCATTGTCAGGCAGATTCTCAACCACTGCGCCACCAGGGAAGCCCCAAGAAAGTCAATTTTTAAAAAACAACATTCAGGGCTTCCCTGGTGGCGCAGCGGTTGAGAGCCCGCCTGCCGATGCAGAGGACACGGGTTCGTGACGCGGTCTGAGAAGATCCCAGATGCCGCGGAGCGGCTGGGCCCGTGAGCCACGGCCGCTGAGCCTGCGCGTCTGGAGCCTGTGCTCTGCAACGGGAGAGGCCACAACAGTGAGAGACCCTCGTACCGAAAAAAAAAAAAAAAAAAATTCATTGGTTATCATTAGGTTAAATAAATATTATATGCATATTGTGTGAAGTTTGCACTACACAATTATTTCGAAGAAACAAATTTTAAATTTCATCAAAATTAATAATTTGGTGACATTCTCAGATATTAGATTTTTACCTCTATTTTATTTTTGGTTCATTTATGGCTACATTTTTTAAAAAACTTGAGTCTATTCTTACTCCCTCCCCCCACCCCACCAAACATACAGAACTTAAAAGGGACTAGACGTTTAGAAGGTGGGCCACGTGGGGGCCTTGTGTGTAAGCCTGAGCCCACCAGGCTGTTAGGAAACACACCACTGGAGGAATAGCCAAGCCACGTGCTGCTAACTGCTTTACAAGCAATGCAGCATTTAATCCTTTACACTGAGGAGGCAGACACTACATTAATCAACTTGCTCAAAGTTCGACATCCAAAGGAAACGCTCAGATCTAGATTCAAGCTGACATCAGAGCCTGAAAATACCCACTGTATTCTCTATGTACAAAGTATTTATTTGAATTAGAAATATTTTTAATGGTGCGTTGTAGTTAGGCCCAGAAAAAAACGAAAAACAAACATACAGGGAAGGTGAAAGGGTCGAGAAAATTTGTTAATTCAGAAGTTCTAAGTAGACTAGAAATCACTAGAAATTACACTTAAATGACAGGATGCAACTAGGAAAGAAAACTCATTGCTTCATGTCTTGAGTTCATCCATTCACTATGCAGGACCGTCGCTGAGGCAGGCCAGGCCCTTTGAAAACATAGTCTCCTATCAGCCAACATCACCATACTTGTTAGTCCTAATTATTAAGACTTTCGGGTCCCCCAAACCTTGATTCACAAAGGTTCGATTTGCTGTGTACAATACCATGGGTGGCTGGGAGGATGGCTAGATCCGATTTCCAAGACTTGTTGATTTGGCTCAAAAACAAAATGGGAGAACCTGCCTCCTGCTTACGTGTCCAAAGATAGTCTGAATAATTTTGGTCTCAGTTTGCCGGTGTTCAGCCCCTTATACACTTTATGGACATGACGGCTGGCACAGTCATTTTTGGAGACTGGAAAATCAGGAGGATAACGGCAGTGGCAAGGATCACTTCCCCATGACCCACTTGTCAAGTGATGACAATGTGGTGACTATGAGAGGAAAACAGCTGGTCCAATTCATCTGCAGACATAATTTAATCCTCCTGGACTGCAGCAGTTAGGGAGAAAAAGGACTTGGATGATAAATTTTCATTAGAAGGCAAAAGACACATTTAAGGGGAGTCAAGAGAATCGAATTTAGTAGAAAGATCTAGAAAAATGAGGACTAAAGGATGTTATTGAATTTTGCAGAATGATGTCTTGTTAACCTTCAAGAGAGGTGTTAGAGTAAAACAGCAGGATATAGGGCCAATGCTAAGAATTAAGGATGGAGTGAAGAGGAGAGAAGCGGAAGCAGCTGGCAGAGACAACATGCTTCAGGATTTTGATATGGAACTGAAACAGAGAACAGCGTTGGTAGCTCAAGGGAGGAACAAATCAGAAACAAGACCTTTTCAGGATGGGTGAGATCAATGTAGGACTGAATCCTGGGAGAAAGGCCAACAGACAGGGAGAGAGGAAACATGAAGTTGAGGACCAGGGCAATGGAAAGGAAGATAAAACCATTCAACTAAAAATGAGGGGGACTTCCCTGGTGGTCCATTGGTTAAGACTCTGTGCTTCCACTGCAGGGGCCACGGGTTCAATCCTTGATGGGAGAACTAATATCCTGCAGGCCATGCAGCGTGGCCATTTAAAAAAAAAAAAAAAAAGAGGGACAAAAGAAATGTGTACGGAAAGGGGATCAGGGGAGACCCACATGGAGCTCAGCCAAGGGGTTCCATGGGAAGGATTTTAAATGTGAAGAAGGGAAGGAATGAAGGACAAAAAATGAACACATCAAGGGCATGTATTATATTCCAGGAACTATACTGAATCCTTCATAGTTGGCATTTCATTTAATACACCTAACATCCTATGATATAAGTATGTTCCTCTTTGTGAAAGAGGAAACTGAGAGTCATAGATACTAAGTAAAATGACATGGTGGACCCAGGATTAAAACACAAACCTTCCTTATCTTTGTGACTTGAACACCTGATAAAACA
The DNA here is from genome assembly GCF_008692025.1 of Phocoena sinus. Classification (NCBI taxonomy): domain Eukaryota; kingdom Metazoa; phylum Chordata; class Mammalia; order Artiodactyla; family Phocoenidae; genus Phocoena; species Phocoena sinus. Next base: position 9,429,433 of record NC_045784.1, on the reverse strand, counting down.
GAAAAAGGAAAAGAGATGTTACTGGGGGAAGAAATTTTGTCCACATTACCACCATTTTAGCCACTGCGAAATTAATCACAATATCCAATGTGATTATGTGATAATTCCTGCCAGGATAACGCCTACCAATTCCACCAACTTGGTCTTATCTCGCTTCTTGTTTTTTAAGAGATAACTACAAAAGGAGCAGATGTCACATTTAAAATTTGATACATGATTTGTGCAAAGAAGAGATAAAAAACTAATTTATATTCCATGTAACATAGTGAAAAACACCCAGTAAAATTTCCAATTGATTCAGCCTTCTAAAGATGAAAACCAAGACTATTCTCCAAGTCTTAACTGAGTTCTTGATATTTTACCTGGCAACAAAGACAAAATAATAAAAACCGCACATGGACCCAAGAAAAGACATTCTTGCCCAGCGGTCACCAACCTTGTATCCCACACCATCACGAAATTCACAAACGGCTGTTTGTAAGCCAGTTTTAATATTTCCTAAATCTGTTGAAAAATGGGAATCTGCTCTCAATAAGGCTGCTCAAGTTTTATGAAATGCCAAGCACATTTGCCTTTCACCAGAATCATATCAACTCAATGTGGTAAATGCAGTGCTTATTAAAGCCTTGGATTAACTACTAATGTCAGTATCAGAAATTCTAGATCATGTCTGGTGGGCTAGACCTTCTTACTAGATGAATAATACAATGCAGTGCCAGGACTAAAAGATTTCGAGTTTGTAACTGACCTTAGATACAAGCAGCAAGTGAAACAACGGGTTTCACTGGAAAGCTCTTCAAGAATCTGAAAGTTTTCTTTACTACCTGTGAGTATTTCAATTGTGACTGTGATGTCATAACATCACCATAAAACATTTTCTGCAATGTGCTCTCCCGAACATTAGTTCCATGAGACTTTCATGAATGTTATACAAGTATAGGATTCTGTGGATCAGGCGAGTTTAGCAACGGTTGGTTTAAACAAATTTCAAGAGCATCCCAAAGTGCAGGACAACTGAGTCTTTAATATGTTACTGTGAACTATAAACCCCCCAAGGAGGGGTACTGATATACGGCATTTTCAGAATGTATTTGACCAAAGGTTTTCTCTTTTGTAGGGTATCTGAAGGGGCACTTTGCGGTTCCCCAAAATATACTTTAGGAGCACTGAAATGGGCAATTGATAATTACATGTCACTGAGAAAACCTGGATCAGAAACAGAAAATGAGTGGGCATGAGTAAATCAGTTTGATTGCTTCTCGACTTCATCATTACTGTTTATTTTTTCTTAACAAATTTCCAGTTCTACACAGACACCCCTACACACTATAGAAAGAGTCTTCTAAATCAGGAGGAGCAGAAGCCATTCTCAATCTAACCCATGTTCTGTTGGGTCTTGCCCTCCCCAACTACTGGGGAGCCCATAGTTCCTTATAGAGCTGCCTCCAATTACTTCTAGGAGCCCTCGACGAGTGCCTAGAGGCTCCTGAATAATTCCTGTTAGCCTCCACGCAGTACCTACCGTGTATCCCTCAAGAGAGACCTGCACTTCTGTGTAGAGGTCCCTCCTTGGTGTCCCCAGGAGTCATAAAGGAGCTGCTTCCCACTGATGAACCACCAGGCCCCTCCAACACCACCACCAGGTACCACCACGTCCAGAATCACGAGACCAGTGCCACCAAGTACCTACCTGCACACACTGTCCTTGAGATGCCACGTGTCTCCAAAATGCCATAGCTGCTCTCTCTCCCTTTATGTTACATTTTGTCACATAGGACATCAAAGTGATGTTTCTTTGCATCCTTCCCTATGTTCCAATACAAACACAGCTTTCAGCTTTTACTGTCAGAGGGCAATTCTCTTCATGGATCTCCTCCATTTCTATACATCCTTCCAGCAGAGGCCCTGACTGCCTTTTTTGGGGACGAATTTTTCAAAGATGTTTGTAGAGGGAACTGATTTCTAAAATATAGTGCCCCCTCCCTCCCAAGCAGACGGCAGCCTGAGATACCACCACCCTTTGGAACAAAGGGTACATACGACTACTGCCCATTGTAAGAGATACAGGTTCTCTGAGCTCAGGGTTCCTTTCTTGTAATGGAAACCACTGCATGCCTGGGTCCACCTAGTCCTGCTTATGTTGCCCTGGGGAAACTGGGGCTCAGGGACCTGACACAAATGCTGACGCCCTGTGGGTACTGCTTTGCAGTGAATAATAAACCGCCTTATGTCTCTGACACAGGTATGGTGTTATCCGCCAGCATCCATGAAACTGGCAGGCTTCCCTGTTAGTTTGCAAGTAAGGAAAAAAGATCTCAGACCCTTCACAGATCTTGACATTTATATTTAGAAACCTGTTGTCTGGAATTAAGATCTAAACAAGATTATGGAACTCAACTAGAAAAAAAATCCAAGACTGAGACTTTGACATTGAACCAAGTTTGTCTTTAGGCTGAATCGTCCCCAAGCCCGCCAAAGTCATAAGTTTCCTATGATTTAAAAACAAAAAAAAAAAAACAAGAGAAACACAACAAAAGGCTGAAACTTTCTGCATTCTTGTGCCAGGCACTGATTCTTTCATTTAACGCTCATGACAACCATGGGAGGGAGTTTCCATCATTACAACCCAGGCAGGCTGATGTCATAGGTGATGCCACCACCACCCCACATGGACTGAACGCCAGAGTACACACCACTTAGGACCGAGCAGATTTGGTCTTCATGTGTTATTGCTCTCACTCACTTAATTGTACTATCCCTCACCATTCACACCTGTAAAGGGGAACTTGTTTGTGAAATGCTACCACTTGCTACAAAACTCCTTCCAGGGAGGAGTGAGGTTCTTCCTGGTCCAAACGTCTTCAGCTCACACAACTCAGAGACCTCCACCCACGGAAGTGTCGTTAGCTCTGTATAAAAGCAGCAGAGCTGCAATCACTAAGCTCCATCTCATGTAAACTATTATATACAGAATGGATAAACAACAAGGTCCTACTGTACAGCACAGAGAACTATATTCAATATCCTGTGGTAAACCATAATGGAAAAGTATATGAAAAAGAATGGATATATATGTATAACTGCGTCACTTTGCTATACAGCAAAGTGTATTTGCGTATTTGCTATACACAATATTGTAAATTAACTATACATACTCCAATCAAATAGATTAAAAAAAAACAAAGCTCCATCTCAGGTGTACATTTTTTGTTGTTGTTCCATTTTCAGTTAAGCTATGGAAATCAAAAAAGGGCAGAAAACACTTTTCATGGATGCCTGAATGACATTAGGTTCTTAGAGTACTCAGAGCCCTTAGAGAAAGGTGCTGATTAAGTATTAGCTTCACTCTGTTATGTGAAGTGCCATCAGGATGGCCACCTATCTTTTGTTAAAAAACTTTGGGCCAATTTATGATGAATGGTGAAACAGTTCTGCCCTCATCTTATTTGCTATAATCACTCTTTCTATTCCTCTTCCCTCAGGTACATTAGTGCTCACTTATACACACAACCTTGCTGTTAATAAAAAAGAATTACGTCCAAGTAAGATTTTATTCCTTCCTTCCATCAGATGTTTACTTAAGGAGGCTTTACTGCATAAAGTACTACCCTTACTGGGCGCACAAGCAGACTTATCTTTTTAAACTCATTTCCCATCTTTCCATACTTTAAATCTTAGTCTGTCATGGGGATTTCATTTAGTGCAGGAATTGCGACTTAACGTACTGTTTGTTTCATATATAGGATCTTGAAGAAAGGAGAAGTGTTAGACTATTACCGTTAGATGCCTAGAAACTGGCACAGCTGCTTCTCAAGAGGCAGAGAAAGAATGGTTTATTTAAAGATTATCTTTGGTACAAAAGGGCCTGTACGAATTGGACATTTCCTAACTGGCACAAATGTGGAAAACAAAGAGGTGATATATATTAAAATCCATAAAGAAAAGTTATGTCCTTTTCCCCAGTAAATCCCAGTAACATTATTCACAGATGTTCATTCTAGGAAAATAATTCAAAGTCAGGAAAATAAAACCTATCTGAACAGAGAAGCCCACTGAAAAACCAGACTTAAGAGCACAAAATCAGAGCCATACTAAGTGTGTCACAAAAGACACATGCAGCCCCCTCCCCACCAAGAGAGACTTCTGGATAAATACGTTGGGAAACACAAGAAAGGAAACAACACTGCTGTCAGGATGGTAGGAGAACAGGATGTAATTCTGGTCTTAAATCTCTATCACTACAAAACTGCTTTAGCAGCAAAATTTATTATAAAAAAGGAAATATCTTACCTGAAATTCTTCTTTCTACCTTTCTAAATTATATTCATTTAAAACACCCAAGTTAAGTTCCACTTTTACCACACACCTTTGATCTTTACTTCTTTGAAACCATATCAATTTCCAAACCAGTAGCTCTCAACTAGGAGTAATTTTGACCCCCCTCCCCCGGCAACATTTGGCAATATCCGGAGACAGTTTTGGTTGTCACGACAGAGGGCAAGCTACTATATAGAAGCTGGGGATGGTGCTCAATATCCTACAATACATAGGACAGCTACAGCCTGCCACAACCAGGAATGATCCAAAATGTCAAGAGTGCCAAGGTTGATAAACCCTGTATTAAACCATACAATTATTAACGTTTTTAAATATTTTGCAAAATAAGTAAACGAGAATGAGCAAAAGATCCGAAAAGACACTTAAACAAAGAAGATGCATGAAAGACAAATAAGCATATGAAAGGATGCTTAGCACCATTAGTTATCAGGGAAATGCAAACTAAACCACAATGAAATACCACTTCATAACCACTAGAATGGCTATGATCAAAAAGACAGATAATGACCAAGCGTTGTCAAGGATATGGAGAAACTGGAACTCTCCTACACAACTGGAAGAAGTATGTAAAACGGTCTAGTCATTTGGGGAAAATAGTTTGTCAGTTTCTTAAAACATTAGACACACAATTCCTATATAACTCAGCAATTCCACTTCTGGTTATTTACCCAAGAGAAATAAAAGCATGTCTACACAAAGACTTCTATGCACATATACACAGCAACTTCATAATAATCACTAGAAACAATCCACATGTCCAATACCTGGTGAACAGATAAACAAAAGATGGTACATCCCTACAATGGAACACTACTAAGCAATGAAAGGGAAAAAGCCACTTACCTGTGAAACAGCATAGCTGAAAATCAAGTGTTTAACATATAAGCTTAAGTGTTTCACAAAAATTAGAACAACTACCTCAAATGTCAAAGAGCTACAGTAAGAAAGTTAAGTGGAGAAATACTATTGTGATCTCAAGAAAGACACACTTAGTGCACACCTGGACATTCTTCAGGAGCCCAGAACCCACAGGGATTAATGCTCATTCCCATGAAACTGATATGGTGTTCAGGGCATGTTTGAAAAACGAATTGCTCTTAGAAGTTCACATTCTTTCTGTCTTGCTCTAAATTACCAGCCATCCACAACTCCATATAATAGTATTCAAGTAATCATGAATACATAGTTGTTTAGGAATGAATTTACTTTCTAAAGAAAATTAAACAAAAGATAAAGGAGGAAAAATAATTAAGTTAAAAAGTATGCAAATTTTTATTTAATCTGCCACACCCATAGAAAGGCATAGCAAGTATAATTATTTGGACCATTAGATTATATTCTAGGTTGTAAGATTAACTGTAACAGAAAATATTAGATGTTAACCACACTGATTCGCTTCCTGGGAACAAAGGAAGACTACATTTCCCAGTACCCCTTGGAGTGAGGGTGGGGTGCATCTGTCAGTGTCTTGGCCAATGGAACGTAGTGGGAAGAGATATAAGCGACTTCTAAACCGGAAATCAAAACCCTGCATGTTTGCTACCCTTACTGGGAATGGGGATGGGTAAAGACTGGGAAAGGACACAAAATTTTCTTCTACGTAAGAGTGTGACCAGTTGTAAAAATGCACTGAGCTGCACACTCATGATTATGCCTGTCTCTGTTATACTTCAGTAATAAGTTTATTGAGCATGATTTTACCTCCCTATTCCTCTTCGGTTTTTTTGTTTTGTCTGCATCGGGTCTTAGCTGTGGCAGGTGGGATCTTCACTGCGGCATGTGGGATCTTTTGTTGCAGTGAGTTTGCGGCACACAGGCTCTCTAGTTGAGGCACGCAGGCTCAGTAGTTGTGGTGTGCGGGCTTAGTTGCCCGACCAGGGATCAAACACGCATCCCCTGCATTGGAAGGCGGATTCTTTACCACTGGACAACCAGGGAAGTGCCCCCTGTTCCTCTTCTATGGCCACTTCTATTCCTACTTCTATGACCACATGTTCTGATGGCAGACTTGGGAGATAGAAGCAGTCCCTATAGAATGCCACGAATGGGGTTGGTTTGTTACTGCAGCATAGCCTAATAGGCTAACGTCATCCACTACACAATAGTTTGCCTCCATAGAGGGTATGATACCAAGGAATTACAAATAGTACTTGTACTAGTATCCTTCGAGATCCAACTATCAAAGTTTTAAGACAGTATTTTTTAAATTATGGTGCATGAACCATTATATCAGAAGCACTGGGGATGCTTGATTAAAATACAGATATTCCACACCAGAATTTCCAGGAAGGATAAATGGGAAACTGAATTTTTTAAATGAGTTCCCTAGGTGATTCTTATGCATATAAGAATTTGAGAACTATTATTATAGCGTGATGACAAAAGTCACAATAGCTGTTAAATACTAAACTCTTATTTTAATACCCGTAGGTGAGGGTATTAACACAAAGGTTTACCCTTTGTCTCAGTGGATTAAGCATGGGAGTCTGCTCCTCATTAGAGAATCATAGAGAAAAGCTCTCGACTGAGCACAGGAGAGCTAGATTCTAATTGTAGTTCTACTGTAATTCAATGTACGACCCAAGGAGAGTCATCCAAATTATTGTAGCTTCAGGTTCCTCATCTGCAAAACCTGAAGAGTTGGCCTAGAATCTGTGGTTTCAAAACAAAAATGTAAAACTAGTAAAAACTGGTTTAGTAAAAACTAAAAACTCATCATAAAGCAAATCTTATGTGTAAGGCAGTACATAGAAAACAAAGGGATGGCTGTTCTGCTTGGAAGGAGAGAGGGAGATACACTGACCCACCCAGGCCTCCAACTGCCCCAGCCCCTGGGGTGCCTCGTAGAACTCACAGAACCATCCACCCGTGAGCAGAGTTTAAAAACTGATCTAGTTCATCTCTTAGATTCCTTATACATTCTTGAAATTTTGACAGTCATGATTATCATCTGCAAAAGCCTTTAATTAAAGTCAATTCTACCATTTTGTTATTTTTAGAGCTGACTTATTTCCTCTACTCCCATTTGGGGAAGAGGGTGGGTTATGCTAGAACTAGAGAAAAATAAATTCAGCCGAAATCTATTAACCCTGATTATGGCCTCTATGAACTAGCACAACTAAACTCTCAGACAATTTTGCATTCTTTGGCTAGAAAGATCTCTACCCCTCTTTGAGTACAGTTCACCCCGATTTTGCATGGCAGTTCAGAGATGACAGCCTCTCCTGTCCATCAACCCAGGGCCTGTGTGGAAAGTCCGATAACCAGTCTGCAGGTCTCTGCACTGATATTCTGCTATTACAGTCAGGGAGTTTCAGTACTGCAACCATTTTTGAAAGTCACTGTAAATCTTTTCACAAATTTCTTTGAACCAAATATCATTGCATGTTAACAGGATGTTAATCTTAATTGCCTTTCCTAAAGAGTTCATCTCATAGATTTATAGGTTCTTGACCTCATTATTTCCCATTCTTTTGAGATATTTTTAAAAAATCAAGGATGTTCATGAACACTTATGACTAAAATCCTTTGTTAGAGAGTTTATTTCTCAGGTCCAATCAGACAAGGACCAAAATGAAGAGGTATCTTGGTTTCTCCTGACACTTCTATATTGACTAAACACACAATACAATGTAAAGTTAAATATAATCCTACTAAAATTTGTCATGTGATTCACTCTATTATTTGATATCTCCATAGGAAAAAAAAAATCAATAAATTAGTTTAAGTGGCAAGATATGCTTTGGGTCAGCAAACATTTTCTGTAGAAGTCCAGAGAGTAAATATTTCTCTTTGCAGACCAGCTACTCAATTCTTTCACTGTGGTGTGAAAGCAACCAGATAACATGTAAATGAATGGGCATGACTGAGTTCCACTGAAACTTTTTTACAAAAACAGGTGGAGGGCTGGATTTGGCCAGTAGGCCCTGGTCTGCTGACCCCTGACTTAGAAAGAAATTTTTATGCGGGAGGAAAAAGACGTAACCAAAATATTACTTCCTGAGACGAGCTAAAGATTATCCAGTTTGCCAGTTAAGAATATCAAGCTTATTATCTCAAGAACCTATGGGGTAGGACATTAGAAACGTTATTTCCTGTTTTTATACTTTTCCTTAAAGAAAGGAACTCATTTAAAAAGCAAAGGAAAGGGGGCTTCCCTGGTGGCGCAGTGGTTGAGAGTCCGCCTGCCGATGCAGGGGACGTGGGTTCGTGCCCGATTCGGGAGGATCCCACATGCCGCGGAGCGGCTGGGCCCGTGAGCCATGGCCGCTGAGCCTGCGCTCCGCAACGGGAGAGGCCACAACAGTGAGAGGCCCGCGTACCGCAAAAAAAAAAAAAAAAAAAAAAAAAACCAAAGTAAAGTTTCTTCTCTATTACCCACTATTACTGACTGTCTTGGGTTGAAGACCAGCAAGAGGTATTCCCGATCTACTTTTCTAACTTTCTTTTTACACTTCCCTTTCTTTTGAGAAATCTCAAAGCAGCCCTGCAGAAGTTTACTTTACAGAGACAATGACAAATTACACCTGGCAAAGAAGTTAGCCCAAAAATAAAGAATCAGTGGCAGAACCAGGGATGAAATAAAGACATCAACTCCACCACCCACAATTTTTAACTTTTTTTTTTTTTTTTTTTTTTGCGGTACGCGGGCCTCTCACTGTTGTGGCCTCTCCAGCTGCGGAGCGCAGGCTCCGGACGCGCAGGCTCAGCGGCCAAGGCTCACGGGCCCAGCCGCTCTGCGGCATGTGGGATCTTCCCGGACCCGGGCACGAACCCGTGTCCCCTGCATCGGCAGGCGGACTCTCAACCACTGTGCCACCAGGGAAGCCCCACAATTTTTAAAATACTGTCCATTGACGTTTTTTTCGTTGTGTGTGAAACACTTATACATTCAGCTTCAAGACAAGTCCCCTGGTCCCCCCCAGACACATATATTTCACATGTCAGAGAATGCCACTTGCACCCATTTCACAAAGAATTTCTGCAGACCCCAGAAAGGGGTAATGAAGATTTTCAATCTAGGGCAGAGCAGAGGCCTTGCTTAGACACAGGGAGGAAAGGCAGCACTCCCAGGTTGTAAGGTTTGATTCCAAGTCAGAAAAACAAACGCACGCATTTATTATAACACACATAAAAGGAGGAGAGCTAGAGGCTGGGAGTAACCCTCAGGGCTTAGGTTAAGAATTTGATGTTATTTGGGTTCTGGGGCCCAATTTCACAGTGTAGGGAAGGGAGTGTCCCCACATCAACGAGCAATTCTGAAACCAGCTGGGTGTCCTACAACCTGGTACTGACACCATCTACCCAGAGACAGCATCAGATTCCACAGGTTAAGGGCTCAGTCCCACAAGACTGCCCTCCACCTGCCACCACAGAACTGGCACCCTCTTCAGATGCCAGTTGCAAGCCCAGGCTGTTATCTGTGCTTCTGACCAATGGGCTATAAATTAGAGATTCCTATCTGCCCCTCCTTGGGTTCAATCCATTTGCTAGAGCGGCTCCTAGAACTGAGAAACATTTTACTTACTAGACCACTGGTTGATTATAAAAGGATGTAAGTCAGCAGCAGGCAGATGGAAGAGGTGCAGAGGGCAGGTACGCAGAGAGGGTGTCCGCCTTCCGTGCCCGCTGCAGGAGCCACTCTCCTAGCACCTCCACGTGTTCACCAACCAGGAAGCTCTTGGAACTCCGTCCTTTTGGGTTTTCAAGGAGGCTTCATCACACAAGCCTGACTGATTAACTCATTAGCCACTGGTGATTGATTCACCCTTGAGCCCCACTCCCCTCCCCGGAAATCAGGGGGTGGGACTGAAAGTTCCAACCCCCTAATCAAGGTTGGTTCCCCTGGCAACCATCCCCCCTCCTTAGGAGCTTTCCAAAAGTCACCTCATTAACACAAACCCGCTTGTGGTGGAAAGGGCTTGTTTTGAATAACAAGACACCCATTTCACCTTTATGGCTCTGAAGGGATTTCAGGAACTGAGGACAAGAGATCAAATATTATAACAAAAGACGCTCTCCTTCCTCCTATCCTCAGGAAATTCCAAGGCTTTAAGAAGCTGTGAGCCAGGAGTCCTGTATAAAGACCAAATATATGAGAAATACGTTTTGGTCATCTGAATGACCAAATATATATTTCTTATAAATCACAATATCTCAGATGTTTTCTACTAAGAGGATGGTTAACAGTGAAATGAATGTGACTACCACATACAAAGATGAGCAGAGATTTCAGACATGAGGTAGCATGTGGCACAGTGTTTGTGAGCCCAGGAAGCTAAGTGTGTTCCCAGTTAGGGTCCTGGAACACAGTAAGATGTCTAGTGTTAAAGACGGGTGGAGGACGGTGGTAGATTTCATATTCCAGACATGGTCACAGCAATATAGATTCCACCTCACACACACTTCTTACACTTTGACATTGGCTCCCTTCCACCGAGAGGTGAGGCTTCTAGCCACTCTGTTTGAACCTGGGCCTCTCTTTGTGGCTGCCTTGACCAACGGAATACAGTAGAAGTGACACTGCGCGGCTTCCAAAGCTAGTCAGAAGAGGTGCGACAGACAGCTTCATTCCCACCCGCTTGGGACACACAAATTGGATGACTGGATGCCTGAAGCTGCCATGCTGGAGAGACCCTGCTGCTCGGCCCCCCCACCCCCCCCATTAAATCTTCTGTGTTCTCATACCAGACATCCTGGAAAAGAAATGCTCTGCCCCATTGGAATTCCTGACCCACAGAATCTATGAACATGATAAATGGTCGTATTGCACCACTAAGATCTGAAGTCATTGGCTACACAGCCACAGTAACAAGCAGTTGGATATAAAAACTGTATTCAAGCCAAGGGTCAGTAAACGTTCTTTAAAGGGCTAGACAGTAAATGTTTGAGACTTTACAGGCCACGTGGTCCCGGTTACAACTTCTCAACTCGGCCTGGGTGCCAAGAAAGCACCCAGGCAAGATGTAAATGAATGGGTGTGAGTGTATTCCAATAAAACACTATTTACAAAATCACGTGGTGGAAAAAAAAAAAAAAATCACGTGGTGGGTGGGGATGGTGGGGGGAGGGCAGATCTGATCCGCGGGATATAGTTTGCTGACCCCTATTCCAGGCAAAGGAAGAAACCTGATGTTAGGCCCAGAGGCAGCAATGTGGCTGTTTATTCTAGAGATAACATAACCTACTGTGGAGGCCAAAGAAGGTACTCAGAGAGCAGGACGGCTTGGTACTTAGGCATATGGCCCGTGGATCCAGATGACTTCTGGGCAAGCCTCTTAACCGCTCTGGGCCTCAGTTTCCTCATCTCATCTTGAAGTGGAGAGACTAATATTGTATCTACCTCTTAGGTCGCTGTGATGGTTAGCTGACATATACAGGGCCTTGGAGGCCTGGCACAGAAGAAGCACTATTTAAACACCTGCTGCTATTTCTACAGCGGTTAACTAGGGGAGAAACTATAGAAAGAGAGAGAAGGAGACAAATGTGAGAAATAAGGCAGAAGAAGGGACCCTGCGATGAGCTGGACAAGGGGCAGGAAGGAGCCGAGGTGTGTCTGGGAGACCCTTAGCACTAGAAAGAGGCTAACACAGCCAAGCGGGACGGGAAGATGGCGGGATCGGAGACAGGCGGGGGCTGCCTTTTAGGTTTCATTTAACAACTGTCTTAGAAGTTTGTTCCTGATTAGAAATGCAATTCATAAAAACCTTGCATCATAAAGGAAACATAACTACGCTGAGAAAAATCTCATGCAGTCTCACTACTCAGAAGTAACAACTCTATTTTCCTGAACCATACAAAATTGCCATTTTTTCAGGTCAAAAAAAGGTTGACTCTCAGCCATTTTATATTGTTAGATTTCCCTTCTGACAGTTTATACACACACACACATATACATATACACATAAATATATCGAGAGGGAAAATAATATTTTACCTGTAATTGTTAATTTACGTCTAATAACAAATTAAATAATATTTTAAATATTTTACAATATTTTATAATAATTACCATATGTAAAGGAATGATAGAAATACAGGGGACTTCGCAGGCAGTCCAGTGGTTAAGACTCCGAGCTTCCACTGCAGGGGGCATGGGTTTGATCCCTGGTCCGGGAACTAGAATGCCACCTGCCGCGCAGTGTGGCCAAAAAAAAGAAATACATATAACAAAATTATGCGTCACAGATTTGTATATTTATCATTTTTTTTTACTTACACATTATCTCTTGAGCATTTTCTCATGAAATTAATGTTGCTTTTATAAGAAAGCCTTTTAAAGGATGCTTACCATTCCACCTACTCATTACTGCCCGAGATGTGCATTGCCATATACATCCCAATGGCATCCAAGTAAAGACGCAGCGATCAGTTCACGAGAAACATCGAGAGTTTAGGAGGAACATCTACTCTGACATGGTGCTCTACTTAAAAGGTGACAGAAGAATTCTGTGACATTTGTGCTACAGAGCCCTGTTTTTCCAAAATGACTGTTTGCCCTGAGGTCTCGTTTGACGCTTTGCTTGGATTTCTTACAAACGAACAATAAATTTTGTATTGTGTCTTTAGCCATGATTCATCGGTAAGTAGTTAAGCTGATGTACAACCGGGTATAAATCATAACAAATAAAAAAATATGTATAAATTGAGTTCCTTTGACAAGCTAAGTTCCAACTCTTCCCTACTCTGGAACTCAGGATCTCGTAAAGCGAAGTGACACAAGATTTTAAAACGAAAATTTTATGTTTACTCGATGGCAAGAGAATATCTTACTGCATTCAGCGTGAACTTCTTAGGCAAGCTTACCAGGCAATTTTAAAGGCCAATAATGAGGAGTAAGCTACATCAAAAATGCTAGTCACCAAGAAAAAAATACACGCAGAGAAAAACTTCAACCACTCATACTGCTGAAGGGCTTTTATTTTTAATTAACTTCTAACTTGATGATAAAGAACTTAATAAATCATTAAGTTCATATAACATGACAACATAGGAAAATTGCAATGTATCATAATGCTCCCTTAAATTTCAACATGCCAAAATAAAATAGCTACAGATTCTCAATAAATATTTCTAACTTCAATTTTGACTCAATTGAAAAGAGACGTGGCCCAAGGTAAGTCAAATAAATGTACCAGGAGAAATGTACTCTTCAATATGTACCTGAGTAAGACAGATAATAGAGGAAACAAATAACTGAGGACCGACACTTAAGTCATTTCCAGTTTCCTAAATAAGATGAGAAGTCACCTTCGAATATGGGTAAGTCATACATTTTTATCCTTTCTCATTTTACAGAGAATGTAAAGCATCCTAAGATTGCAGCTAAAAAGCAATACGCGAAAGCTTCTCTAAATATGTAAAGCCCACACTCTGAAAACTGAGGTGCAAGCCATTTTTCAAGGTATTCACTAGGTCAATATTCATCCAACAAGAAATTCAACTGAAAAATACCTTTCAGACGAAAATGATTAAATGCCCATCTGTCATTTGGAACTTATAGCAAACTCGAGCCACTCACGTAAAGCACTCTCAGGAGGTCAGTGCCTCTTTTGAGGAAAGTGTGTCCCAGCTTCTTTATGACAATATTTTCCATAAATTCTAGATGCTTTCCACCCATCCTTCAACCTTTACGTGTGAAGAGACCAATTTAATCTGGTAAAATGCATTTATATTTTATTTTTAAGGCCAGCAATGAGAAGTGTTTCCAAAAGTACGGCCTTATTCTTGTTTTCAAAAGCATGAAGGAGAAGAGAATTGACTTTTATTAAGCCTTTGCTATATGCCAGGTACTTCATCCTAAAGGGGACCATATCAGGACAGAATGGAGACTTGGGGGTGGATTCCATTCTGGAAATGAGATTGGCCAACACAAGCCAGAGCTCTAGAACCCGAGAAGTCTGAGCAAGCTATCAAAACTGAGGCTCAGAAACACAGAAACGAAGAAACGCAGCTGTAACCATGTCTGTACTGGGGTTGCCCGGAAGAAGGTAGTAAAGGAGGGCCTCAGGTCACAATTTACAATAGAAGGAACCAAGGATCCTTATGCCTTCTTCAGAGAAACCAGCCAAACAACCAAATACACAAAGCAAGGCTCGAAAAAATGTCATTGGGCTTTCTAACAAACTGTGAAGAGAATTTAAAAATCCAATGAAATAGCGTTAGAATTCCTTTAGACCTGGCTGAGGCGCAATATTTTATCCTGAAAATGAGGAAAAGATGAAAGCAACTAGCAATGACTAAAGAATTAGTTCACTTTAAGGACAACCATAAGGTGGTTATGAATTTTTGACTCACTAACCTGAGCTCCCCTGAGTTATGAAACCTGTCCCCTTAGAAAGTGGAATCGTTAAGAAATTGAATTGGCTTCAGGTTATAGTGACTTAAACAAGACAGAAAGGTATTTTTCTCTCACATAAAAGTCTAGCCTGTATGTCAACCAGGCTCCGTGAAGTTGCTGGGAGTGTCCTGGCATCCCGAGTGCCAGGCAGCCCAGCCTCTTTCCATCTGGATGCTCTGCCATCCCCACGGTGCTGGCCTTGACCACACCAAGACGGTGCCCCACTAGGTCTGCATTCCATTCCAAGGGAAAGAGGACAAAAATTAGTCTAATGGCTGCCTAGTTATGGGGAAATGTGCCCGCTAAAGAAATTGAAGAATTTTTAAATTATTTTAAAAATAGGAATAGGGGTCAACAAACTACAGCTCACAGACCAAAGTCAGCCCACTGACTGCTCATGGCCAAGGGGATAAGAATGGTCTTTACATTTTTTAAAAGCTGTTTTAAAAATAAACAAAAGAGAAATAATGAGACAGAGACCGTTTGTGGCTCTCAAAGCTTAAAATATTAACTATCTGGTCTCTTACAAAAAAAGTTTGCCAATGTCTGTTATAGAGGAAGGAACAATGGATACGGGGAGGAACTGGAAGTTTCTGCCTCAGCAGTTAATGTCTTTTCAACAATGAGAATACTTATAATTAAGTAAACAACTGAAATCACACAAGTTCATAGAATTTGTATTTTTTAGTAAATTCTATGAACAATCTACGTTTGTTATTTAAGTGATTTAAGAAACATATTAGTCTTGCCACTTTTAAGCTGGAAGGAATAAGAAAATTGTGTTTGCAAACAGAATTAGAACATTTCACAGGCTTCTTTGCTTTGTAAGTTTAATTTACTATATTTATAAGAGTACTTGTTTTTTTTGGCCACACTGCGCACCTTGTGGAATCCTAGTTCCCCGACCAGGCCTCAAACCCAGGCCCGCGGCAGTTGAAAGCACCGAGTTCTAACCACTGGCCCACCAGGGAATTCCTTATATGTACTTTCAAATCCTTAGAAAGCTTTTGATTATTTGCATATCCACTTGTCCTATCAGTCACTGGAAAACATTTCAAAGGAAAATATATTAAATGCATAATTGTAGTGTGACATATTTAAGACAATTTAATTAACTACCTTCAAAAATGGGTCTGATCATTTAAATAAGTATCCTTTGTTTGATCTGAGTTAATGAAATACTATTCAAAGAAGACGTGAAGGTGACTGTCCTTATTTTACTAGATTTAAAAATAGAAGGACATGGAAGCAACCTAAGTGTCCATTGACAGATGAATGGATAAAGAAGATGTGGCACATATATACAATGGAATATTACTCAGCCATAAAAAGAAACGAAATCGAGTTACTTGTAGTGAGGTGGATGGACCTAGAGTCTGTCATACAGAGCGAAGTAAGTCAGAAAGAGAAAAACAAATACCGTATGCTAACACATATATATGGAATCTAAAAAAAAAATAAAATGGTTCTGATGAACCTAGGGGCAGGACAGGAATAAAGATGCAGACGTAGAGAATGGACTTGAGGACACGGGGAGGGGAAAGGGTAAGCTGGGACAAAGTGAGAGAGTGGCATGGACATATATACACTACCAAATGTAAAATAGATAGCTAGTGGGAAGCAGCCACATAGCACAGGGAGATCAGCTCGGTGCTATCCCACCCTAGAGGGGTGGGATAGGGAGGGTGGGAGGGAGACGCAAGAGGGAGGGGATATGGGGATATATGTATACATATAGCTGATTCACTTTGTGATACGGCAGAAATTAACAAAACATTGTAAAGCAATTATACTCCAATAAAGAGGTGTAAAAAAATAGAACAATATGATTTATTCACTGAACTTCAAAACACAAGAACTGGGATTTTTGCAAGTGTAACTCTAATAAACTGAATATGAAATTAAAAGCGAAGTTACTATACATAATCTTTCCTATATGCAGAGGCTTCCCTTTAACATCAGAGAGCTCAGGGGCTGGTAAAACAGATCTATAAGCCAAGTGGAGCAAAAGGGCGCGGAGGATTTGGCACCTAAGGCAGGGAGGGCAGGAGACATCCCATGTAGAGAAGGTGCAGACTGCTTGCCCAATCTTCAGGTCCACCATTTCTGCCAGAGCTCCTCATGGAAAACTCGGGTAGAGCCAGAGGCTCAAGCAACCAGCACTCGTCGTCTTGGTGGATTCAGTCCTGTTAATGAGAACCACAGAACTGCCAACCAGCCCAAGCCTGTCAGGTTACATGGAGCCGATCTCTTCCAGGTCCTTGCGGAGATGGTAAAATAAATGCCATGAAACAATCACTCACTGAAATCAAACACTGTTTTATTTTAACAAAAGTACCTTTCAGAGAGAGATTCTACTTCGTTTTGTCACTTTGAAATTATATCTGTGGAATGTTTTTTTAAATGCCTAGTTTTGACATTTGAAAACCCTTATATTTCTGAAAGTCTAACATTTCAGTGTTTGATATTTTAAAATACAACTTACCATTGAATGCTGTCTCTTTAAATTTGGCGAATGTTCAGGCTGTCACTTTCTCTCATACATCTAAATTCAAACTGCAGGTCGTGTGGTTTTATTTAACCCTCTTTGGAGCCTGTGTGTGCTGGTGTGTGTGCACGAGGGGAGGGTTCCAACACTGACACGTGGTGACCGCCTGCAGCGCTTCCAGAACATCAGGCTGTGCTCACTCGGAGCACCGCCAAGCTCTTTGTAAATGTGTGTTAAGAAGCTACACTCCCTTGCCTTTTAGGAAAGATGAGGACATCCTTGTCTACCCTTTCTGCCTGGCCAGCCACTCCAGAAAGCCCTTCTCACGGGTCCATACCCCACACTCCCAATCAGATTATTGGCACATATTTAAATGGGGGTTATTTCAGGCTCCAGCGGTACCAGTCAGTGGAAACCAAAGTCCCTCAAATATGTGGATTTCTCTTTGCCAAATATTCCAATCATTTACAGAGAAACCCGGGGACAGCGTGAAGGCAGGTTCCCAGGGTACCCTTTGCTGCCCTCAGTAGATCACTGTTCACACTTCATGTCATTGGTGACCTCTCAAGACCAATGAGAGTTAGCTCAGAGGCTAACTCTCTCACTATGCTATATCCCCAGTGCCCAGCAGGGAACCTGGCACCACGGAGGAGTTCAAGAAACTTTTCCAGGAGGAAGAGAGGAAATTTACAAGGAACATTTACAGAAGGAAGAGAGGAAAGGAGGGAGGGAGGCGGCACTGAGGAACCGGTGGTTTGAAATGGCAGGGCACTCCACCACAGGGGCAAGGACACAGAACTCATGTGGCCTCTAACCAGTTCACACTGGTCTGTGCTAGCCCATGCCAGCTGGTGGTCATTCAAGCTGGCTTCTGCTGGTTCAAGCTACTTTTGCTGACCTGCACTCTCTCCCCTTCGAACTCAACTAATTTTTCGCCTTCATACTTGCTTCTATCATTTAGCTTACATTTTATCTTATGGTTTTGTGCATTTATTTAGGAACCGTTTTCAATCCTTTCTTGAATAAGGTGGGCCTTAAATACTTTCAATCTTTTCTTGAATAAGTGGGCCTTCAATACACGGATATGCTCAAAGTCACAGGGCAATAAGTATTCACGAAGGCACTACCACAGAAGGAAAACCAAGCACCTGTCACGTAAGTGAACTCTCTGAAAACAGGCAGCGGCTTTCATATTTCACAATAGCAACACGTGATACCGAAAGGCTTCATCTCGTTTCTTATAAGTGAAATGATCCTAAGAAATGACCAAATGAATATCCCTCTACACTGACTTCTCTTGTCAATTATTAAAAGTTAGGAGCAATGAGGAAATGGAAGAGATTCACCATTGTCAATAACTGAAAAGGACTACTAGTGGGGATTCTTTATCCTTTCTGGAACGAGGACACAACGGATAATCATCTGAAAGTTAGGAACCCTCTTCCCAGAAAAGAACCAATGTGTACAGATAGACACGTTTTTGCAAACACTTTCAAGGGACTCACAGACCCACCCACTGCCACCCATCAGGTCCAACCACTACACTGAAGCCCATCACACTACAGCGCGGTTTTCAAATGGTAATCTATAGATTTGGGTTAAGTGAGAAAGTATCCAATATTTCGCAGTGGAAAAAGGAAAATGAGATCTATGCGGTGTATATATAAATAGATGAGGCTGTAAAATGTCTACAGTCCTTGCTTATAGAGGATTTCCGTTTTTCTTCTTATTTTGGTTTCCTAAACTAATTTTCGGCTCTGTAAAATTATTTCTTTTAAAAAGTGAAGACAGTACATGGTATTGGTTTTCCATTTGCTATTTCAAATATCCAACACAGAACTGGCAAAATAATTAATCTCAAGAAATACACTTTTTAATACATTATTATTCTGTAAAATAAAAAAAGGCACGGGGATGTCTGCTCTTAGTTTTCTAAAACTCCAGATTAAAAGCCCCATACTACATCATATATATTTAAGGAAATATTTTATGACTAGAAATAATTTATATGTTCATTCAAGATACATTGGATTGATTCACAAGAGGGCTAAAAAAAAAAATACTTTAGCAACTAAACCAATTTAAAAAGTCAAAAGCCTATTAGAGTTTAATTGTGTTGGGTCTTGTGATCCCTAATCTCACAAACAGTTTTTACATTCAATAATTAAAATCAACAAATTAAATATCTTACTGAAAGCCAACTTACTTCAGTTAGCTGATTCTAAATAGGCAAACCACCCTACCAGAATGATTCGTAATCGTTGTAGTTCCTTCCAAGTATTTCGTAATTTTGCCAAATATTTCCTAAATAGAAGTTTTCCATAATTTTACTCTTTACATTTTAAATACAGGTATAGTAAATGCAACAGATAATTGTATTCAATTGAGTAGAGTGGCTTAAATGAAATAATTTGTTCAACTGTATTTAAAAATTACTTAGACACATTATTACTTTAATTTACTGTAAACTTTTATTATAGCATGGTAAGGTATAATCTGCCTGTTTTTATATGATTTAAAGGAGGAAATCTGAATTTATGAATTTAAAGGTATTTACCTTTTTAAATATAATTAATAATCAGCTATGCATAAACAATTTTATTTGGCATAAAGGCACTGAAAAGGATACCAAAATGAATAGGATACCAAAGATATAATTTTGATTTTTCTGTTCTAGGATTTCTATTTGGTTATTTTTTTAGAGTTTCCTTCACTCTCCTGAAATTCTTCATCATTTTACACATTACACCCATCTTTTCCTACAAAATTTTAAACACATTGCAGTAAGTGTTGTATTTTAAAGTCTTCACCTGCTAATTCCAACACCTGGGTGACATGTGAATCTTCAGCTATTGATTATTTTCCTTCTTGATTATGGGTTACATTTTCCTGCCTCTTATATGTCCAGTAATTTGTAATTATATACTGAAATTATTTATTTATTTAGCCATGCTGCACAGCTTGCAGGATCTCAGTTCCCTGACCAGGGATTGGACCTGGGCCACAGCAGTGAAAGCCCAGAATCCTAACCACTAGGCCACCAGGGAACTCCCTATACTGACATTATTTATGATATGTTCTATACAGTCCGGATTTTGTTATCTTCCTCTGAAGAGCACTGGCTTTTGTTGTAGCAGGCAATTATATGAGTAGAGAATCACTTTAATTCTGTGGATGCCTGGTTTTTCAGTCTTCTTAGGATGGATCTACTTCAGTTTTGTCCTTATTTCAAGGGCATAGTCCTCATTCCTGGGATACAGTCCTTACTCCTAAAGCATGTCTACTCTGGGGTTCCAATGAAAACCACAAAGTGTTTACCAAACTTTATCACTTCACAGGATTCACACTCCAGTCTTTGTTTTCCCAGCACAGGCATCTGGTAAAATCTCTGTTCAGGTCTTTAACTACCCAACTACTGCTTTCTGTCATGTTCCTTGGAGTCACACCTGCACACGTAGAGTGTAGTAGTCAACTGGGGATGTGTACGTAGATTTGGGGGTCCCCCATCTCCAAGATTCCTTCTCAATTTCTAGGTGTTTCGGCAGCCCTGAACTCTAACCTCTGAGTCCTCCACTTAATTAGAATGCCACTTCCTGCTTGAGCTCTACCCCTGTGTGCCACATGAGCTGGGAAGCAGGCTCGGCAGAGAAGCCTGTCAAGTGTGAATGTGCTCCTCTTCTTGGAAGGGTCCCATCTCCTGTAGTTTCTGCTTGTTTTGTTGTTCTCCAAACAGCTTTCCAACAATTGTTTATACAGTTTATAATTTTGAATTTATAATTGTTATCAGCAAAATGGTTAGCCAATGACGGTTAGTATAGTACCAGCTACACTGTCAGCCCTGGAACAAGAACCTTGGAGATTGACTTTTGACTAACTGTTTGTTGCTGTTTTTTAATTAAAGAGGTCTTTCTTTTTTCTAATTCACAGTCTTCGTTAAAATATTGAGAAATTTCTAACTATAGCAAAGAGCTTTGGGACAGTGTTTCCCTGGTGGTGCAGTGGTTAAGAATCCACGTGCCAATGCAGGGGACACAGGTTCGAGCCCTGGTCCAGGAAGATCCCACATGACGCTGAGCAAATAAGCCCGTGCACCACAACTACTGAGCCTGCGTGCCACAACTACTGAACCTGCGCTCTAGAGCCCGTGCTCCACAACAAGAGAAGCCACCACAATGAGAAGCCCATGCACCACAATGAAGAGTAGCCCCTGCTCGCCGCAACTAGAGAAAGCCCACGTGCAACGAAGACCCAACACAGCCAAAAATAAATAAATAAATAAATAAATATTTTTAAAAAGGGGGGCTTTGGGGCTTAATACTCAGGTTTTAAGACAGAATATTAATGAACAATAGTGAGGCATTTGTTTAATGCCAAAAACAGAAAGTCGGAATTGCCTTCTCTTTGCATACGGCATTATAGGTTTTGGCAGTTTTACAAGGTATATCTCCCATTCATGTAGATCTAGCATCAAAAGAATGGAAACTCTGGGACACTGTTATTTTTCTAGCAAGAAATGATGCTACAATAGAGGTGTTGGGCACAGCCATTTTGCCCTAGGAACTCTGGTCTGCAGTGCTGGGGGCAAGACCTCTGTATGGGGCACCCTGTGAGCAAATGAAACTAGACGAAGCATGGAGGAAAAGAAAAAAGCTTGCGGGATATTGATTCGTAAGCCCAGGGTCGGGCGGAAGCTCCTGCGGTGGGTGCTCTGAGTCTGAACCACTGCACTAACAGAGAACCTCAGACCCCAGGGAATATTCATCAGAGTGAGGTCTCACAGAGTTCCTCATCTCAGCACCAACACCCAGCTCTACCCAATAGCCTACAAACTCCAGTGTTGGAAGCCTCAGGCCAAACAACCACTAAAACAGGAACACAATCCCACTCATAAAAAAAAAAAAAAAAAAAAAAAAAGATGACTAAAAAATATGTCACATATGAAGGAGCAAGGTAAAAACCTACAAGACCAAATAAATGAAGAGGAAATAGGCGATCCACCTGGAAAAGAATTCAGAGTAATGATGATAAAGATGATCCAGAGTCTCGGAAATAGAATGGAAGCATGGATTGAGAAAATACAAGAAATGATTAACAAAGATCTAGAAGAACTAAAAAAGAAACAAACAGAGATCAACAACACAATAACGGAAGTGAAAAATACACTAGAAGGAATCAGTAACAGAATAATTGAGGCAGAAGAACGAATAAGTGAGCTGGAAGACAATATGGCAGAAATAATTGCTGAGGAGCAGAATAAAGAAAAAAGAATGAAAAGAATTGAAGACAATCTCAGAGACCCCTGGGACAACACTAAATGCACCAACATTCGAATTATAGGGGTCCCAGAAGAAGAAGAGAAAAAGAAAGGGCCTGAGAAAATATTTGAAGAGATTATACCAGAAAACTTCCCTAACATGGGAAAGGAAATTGTCAGTCACCCAAGTCCAGGAAGCACAGAGAGTCCCATACAGGATAAACCCTAGGAAAAACACACCAAGACACATATTAATCAAACTAACAAAAATGTAATTCAAAGAAAAAATATTAAAAGCAGCAAGGGGAAAAAAAAAACATACAAAGGAATCCCCACAAGGTTATCAGCTGATTTTTCAGTGGAAACTCTGCAGGCCAGAAGGGAATGGCAGGATATACTTAGAGTGATGAAAGAGAAAAACCTACAACCAAGATTACTCTACCCGGCAAGGATCTCATTCAGATTTGATGGAGAAGTCAAAAGCTTGTCAGACAAGCAAAAGCTAAGAGAATTCAGCACCACCAAACCAGCTATACAACAAATGCTAAAGAAACTTCTCTAAGGGGGAAACACAAGAGAAGAAAAAAACCCACAAAAACAAACCCAAAACAACTAACAAAATGGTAATAGGAACATACATAGCGATAATAACCTTGAATGTAAATGGATTAAATGTCCCAACCAAAAGACACAGACTGGCTGAATGGATACAAAAGCAACACCCATATATATGCTGTCTACAAGAGACCCACTTCAGACCTAGGGACACATACAGACTGAAAGTAAGGGGATGGAAAAAGATATTCCATGCAAATGGAAACCAAAAGAAAGCTGGAGTAGCAATACTTGTGTCAGATAAAATAGACTTTAAAATAAAGACTGTTACAAGGGATAAGGAGGGACACTCCATAATGATCAAAGGATCAATCCAAGAAGAATATATAATTATAAGTGTTTATGCACCCAACATAGGAGCACCTCAACACGTAAGGCAAATGCTAACAACCATGAAAGGAGAAATCGATAGTAACACAATAATAGTAGGGGACATCAACACCCCACTTACACCAATGGACAGATCATCCAAACAGAAGATAAATAAGGAAACACAAGCTTTAAATGACACAATAGGGCAGATAGATCTAATTGATATTTATAAAACATTCCACGCAAAAGTGGCAGAATACACTTTCTTCTCAACTGCGCACGGAACATACTCCAAGATAAATCACATCTTGGGTCACAAATCGAGCCTTGGAAAATTTAAGAAAATTGAAATTGTATCAAGCATCTTTTCTGACCACAGCACTATGAGACTGGAAATCAATTACAGGAAAAAACACTGTAAAAACACATGGAGGCTAAACAGTGCGCTACTAGATAACCAAGAGATCACTGAAGAAATCAAAGAAGAAATTAAAAAATACATAGGAACAAACAACAACGAAAACACAATGACCCAAAACCCATGGTACACAGAAAAAGCAGTTCTAAGAGGTAAGTTTATAGCAATTCAATCTCACCCCAAGAAACATCTCAAATAAACAATCTAACCCTACACTTAAAACAACTAGAAAGGGGCTTCCCTGGTGGCGCAGTGGTTGAGAGTCCGCCTGCCGATGCAGGGGACATAGGTTTGTGCCCCGGTCCGGGAAGATCCCACATGCCGCGGAGCAGCTGGGCCCATGAGCCATGGCCGCTGAGCCTGCGCGTCCAGAGCCTGTACTCAGCAACGGGGGAGGCCACAACAGTGAGAGGCCCATGTACCACAAACAAACAAACAAACAAACAAACAAAAAGCAACTAGAGAAACAAGAACAAAGAAAACCCAAAGTCAGTAGAAGGAAAGAAATCATAAAGATCAGAGCAGAAATAAATGAAATAGAAATGAAGAAAACAATAGCAAAGATCAATAAAACTAAAAGCTGATTCTTTGAGAAGATAAACAAAACTGATAAGCCCTTAGCCAGATTCACCAAGAAAAAAAGGGAGAAGACGCAAATCAATAAAATTAGAAACGAAAAAGGAGAAATCACAACTGACACTGAAGAAATACAAAGGATTATAAGACAGTACTACAAACAACTATATGCCAATAAAATAGACAACCACGAAGAAATGGACAAATTCTTGGAAAGGTACAATTTTCAAAGACTGCACCAGGAAGAATTAGAAAATATAAACAGACCTATCAAAAGTAATGAAATTGAAACCATAATTTAAAATCTTCCAACAAACAAAAGTCCAGGACCAGATGGCTTCACAGGCGAATTCTGTCAAACATTTAGAGAAGAGCTAACACTGATCCTTCACAAACTCTTCCAAAAGATTGCAGAGGGAGAAACACTCCCAAATTCATTCTACGAAGTTACCATCACCCTGACACCAAACCAGAAAAAGATATCACGAAAAAAGAAAATTATAGACCAATATCACTGATGAACACAGATGCAAAAATCCTGAACAAAATACTAGCAAACAGGATCCAACAGCACACTGAAAGGATCATACACCATTATAGGGTGGGATTTATCCCAGGGAAGTAAGGATTCTTCAATACACGCAAATCAATCAACGTGATACACCACATTAACAAATTAAGGAATAAAAATCATATGATCATCTCAATAGACGCAGAAAAAGCTTTTGACAAAATTCAACCCCCATTTATGATAAAAACTCTCCAGGAAATAGGTATAGAGGGAACCTACGTCAACATAATAAAGGTCATATATGACAAACCTACAGCAAGCATCATACTCAATGGTGAAAAACTGAAAGCATATCCACTAGGATAAGGAACAAGACAAGGATGTCCACTCTCACCACTATTATTCAACATAGTTTTGGAAGTCCTAGCCACAGCAATCAGAAAAGAAAAGGAAATAAAAGGAATACAAATTGGAAAAGAAGTAAAACTGTCACTATTTGCTGATGACATGATACTATACATAGAAAATCCTAAGGATGCCACCAGAAAACTACTAGAACTAATCAATGAATTTGATAAGGTTGCAGGACACAAAATTAATGCCCAGAAATCTCTGGCATTCCGATACACCAACAACAAAAAATCAGAAAGAGAAACTAAGGAAACACTCCCATTTACCACTGCAACAAAAAGAATAAAATACCTAGGAATGAACCTGCCTAAGGAGGTTTAAGACTTGTACTCAGAAAACTATAAAACACTGATGAAAGAAATCAAAGATGACATAAACAGATGGAGAAATATACTATGTTCTTGGATTGGAAGAATCAATATTGTGAAAATGACTATACTACCCAAAGCCATCTACAGATTCAGTGCAATCCCTATCAAAATACCAATGGCATTCTTCACAGAATTAGAACAAAAAATCTTACACAAACAATTTGTATGGAAACACAAAAGACCCCAAATGACCAAAGCAATCTTGAGAAAGAAAAACGGAGTTGAAGGAATCAGGCTCCCTGACTTTAAACTATACCACAAAGCTACACTAATCAAGACAGTATGGTACTGGCAGAAAAACAGAAATATAGATAAATGGTACAGGATAGAAAGCCCAGAGAGAAACCCACGCACATATGGTCACCTTGTCTTTGATAAAGGAGGCAAGAATATACAATGGAGAAAGGACAGCCTCTTCAATAAGTTGTATTGGGAAAACTGGACAGCTACAAGTAAAAGAATGAAATTAGAACACTCCCTAACACCATACACAAAAATAAACTAAAAATGGTTTAAAGACTTAAATGTAAGGCCAGACACTATCAAACTCTTAGAGGAAAACATAGGCAGAACACTCTATGACATAAATCACAGCAAGATTCTTTTTGACCCACCTCCTAGAGAAATGGAAATAAAAACAAAAACAAACAAATGGGACCTAATGAAAGCTTTTGCACAGCAAAGGAAACCATAAACAAGATGAAAAGACAACCCTCAGAATGGGAGAAAATATTTGCAAATGAAGTAACAGACAAAGGATTAATCTCCAAAATATACAAACAGCTCATGGAGCTCAATATCAAAAAAACAAACAGGGCTTCCCTGGTGGCACAGTGGTTGAGAGTCCGCCTGCCAATGCAGGGGACACAGGTTCATGCCCCGGTCCGGGAAGATCCCACATGCCGTGGAGCGGCTGGGCCCGTGAGCCATGGCCGTTGAGCCTGTGCGTCCGGAGCCTGTGCTCCGCAACAGGAGAGGCCACAACAGTGAGAGGTCCGCGTACCACAAAAAAAAAAAAAAAAAATTCCAGTTAAAAATATCGGTGGAAGACCTAAATAGACATTTCACCAAGGAAGATATACAGATGGCCAAGAGGCACATGAAAAGATGCTCAACATCACTAATTATTAAAGAAATGCAAATCAAAACTACAAAGAGGTATCACCTCACACCAGTCAGAATGGCCATTATCAAAAAAGCTAGAAACAATAAATGCTGGAAAGGGTGTGGTGAAAAGGGAACCCTCCTACGCTGTTGGTGGGAATGTAAATTGATACAGCCACTATGGAGAACAGTATGGGGTTCCTTAAAAAACTAAAAATAGAACTACCATATGGCCCAGAAATCCCACTACTGGGCATATGCCCTGAGAAAACCATAATTCAAAAAGAGACATGCACCACAATGTTCATTTCAGTACTATTTACACTAGCCAGGACAGGGAAGCAACCTAAATGTCCATCGGCAGATGAATGGATAAAGAAGATGTGGCACATATATACAAGGGAATATTACTCAGCCATAAAAAGAAACGAAATTGACCGATTTGTAGTGAGGTGGATGGACCTAGAGTCTGTCATACAGAGTAAAGTAAGTCAGAAAGAGGAAAACAAATACCATATGCTAACACATATATATGGAATCTAAAAAAATTAAAAAAGGTTCTGATGGACCTAGTGGCAGCACAGGAATAAAGACACAGACATAGAGAACGGACTTGAGGACACGGGGTGCAGAAAGGGTAAGCTGGAATGAAGTGAGAGAGGCATGGACATATATACACTACCAAATGTAAAATAGTTGGCCGGTGGGAAGCAGCCGCATAGCACAGGGAGATCCACTAGGTGCTCTGTGATGACCTAGAGGGGTGGGATAGGGAGGATGGGAGGGAGGCTCAAGAGGGAGGGGATATGGGGACATGTGTGTGCATACGGCTGATTCACTTTGTTGTGCAACAGAAAGTAACATGGTATTGTGAAGCAATTATACTCCAATAAAGATTTATTAAAAAAAAAAAAAGAAATGATGTTACAGTAAAGGTACAGTAAAGGAAGATGTAGAAAGTTTTAAAAACAAGAAATGAAAACTAATTGAGAAGGGATAATTCCAAGGGCCTATGTATGGTGAAGGGAACAGTCAGTCTCCTTGTTTGATAGCACATAAGACACCACTATATAACCAAACAAACTCATTACAATAATCATAACAATATTTTTATCAGTCAAAAGTTCAAGTTGTGAACAACAGAAACAGAATGTGGATAACAAGCTCAAAAGGGACTAATGAAAGGAAAGGTGGTTGTTCATGAAGGCTGTTCGCGGAGCTCGTGAGAATCAGGGCTGGAGGCAATGCCGCCAGGGCCAACATTAGAAGTCACGTTACAGACCAGCACACAAAAAATACCACCACTGCTGCCACTGAGGACACGCACGGGAATTTGCAGGGTGGATACCACCGACGTGGACTTGGGCTGCCTCTGCTGGAACTGCAGCAATTGAGACCTCTTATGACCAGCTACGGTGGCTACGGCCGACCTGACACATCAGCAGATGGATTCTGTGCGGCCCTTCCTTCTCCAAACCATGAGCGACTGATTCAAGGACAGATTTTGGTGTGTCTCATGGGCCACATGCCCCACTGCCAGCTGCAAGGAAGGCTGGAAAGGTGGGTCTGTGGCATCTCATGACTTGGGAGAGTCCGCATATGCAGGAAGGCAATTTTGATACCAGGAGGTGACCCTCTCCCAAAAGAAAGAATAAAAGTCCTTTACAATATACTTGAATCATCAAAGAAAGAATCCGGAAACAACATTTATTAAGTACCCACCCAGTACTAGGCCTTTTAGCTTAGCCCTTTTAAAGCACATTATCTCATTTAATTTAGTTTAATTTAATCACCACAATGATCTTTAAGGCAGGTATGAT
This sequence comes from Phocoena sinus, assembly GCF_008692025.1. Classification (NCBI taxonomy): domain Eukaryota; kingdom Metazoa; phylum Chordata; class Mammalia; order Artiodactyla; family Phocoenidae; genus Phocoena; species Phocoena sinus. The sequence goes on along the minus strand of NC_045784.1, from coordinate 9,400,876 downwards.
TTCTTTCCATTTGTAAGGATAGATTCTGAGGCTCAGAAAGATCATGCAGTGATAAAGACCAGATTTGTCACCAGGTTTACCTTGGTTCAAAGTCATATGTTCTTGAAGAATGCAGAAAGCATAATTATTACAAAGTTATGTACCAAATGCTTCCCACTGTATTTTACACACACTGCTGTCCCGGAGTCCATAGCCCTTCTCTGAACTTCCTTATGTACAAGTCTCATTTCCCCGTTGGCCTCTAAAGCCCCGTGCAGGGTGAGACAGCAACGTCTTCTCTCAATCTATAATTAGCCTACACGGTGCCTGAGCACACAGAGAAGCTCAATCCTTACTTGCTGAATAAACTGCACAAATCTTGAAAGTTCATTTCTGCGGTGAAAGGTGGAACACTGAGGCAGACAGAACTGCCCTGTGAAGTTGCATAGTTTAGCAGCTGCCCTGTAGCAAGTTACGGAGGAAACAGTACAATGCACTAGCTTAATACAGAAGGAGAGAGGATGCCTTTAAGGAAATAAACACCCCAAGTATGAGTCATCTTGAGCTTTTGGCATTCTAAGTCAGCTGCGCAGTACCCGCCTGAGAATACAGAGGAAGAATTAAACTATTTTTCTTACTTCATACGGTCTGCCGTCTCTTCGAGCTACTCATTTCTTCTGAATTCCAATCCCCTCGCCAAAAGCCCTACCTTGGCAATTTTTTTTTTCAAATAAAAATAAAAACCCTGTTAACTTGAAGGGAAATTGTACTATATAAATTTCCTACATAGAAAGAAAATCTTAACTCACAATTCAAAATTTATTACTATAATTTTTACACAATGTTGATTCCTTAAGAGGCAGGAGATTTAGGTTAAATAGAGAAAAGGCTTTCATAACTGGGTAGTTAATAGCTGGAACAGGTTGTGAAATGTTCCTCTCTGGAAATCTTTGAAAATTGGATTGATGCTCATCTATCTTGGATGACTGAGCCTGCTTGGGTGCACAGGAACAGGCTTCGCGGGCTTCCAAAGTCCTTCCAGCCTGGATTGCCATCACCTTCATCATCAAAAAGGCTTTCTTTAGTATCTAATTACCTTCATCATCAAAGAGGCTTTCTTTAGCATCTAATTAGCCCTGCTTTGGTGTCCACGCTGGCTGAAGAGTACTGCAGGGACCTTGTTTGTACCCTCTTAGAATTTCGTCTTTAGTAACCCAGAGAAGTGACTCTTCCAGCATTAAGCAAATGAACAAAATCAATACAATTAGCCCAATTCACAAACGGGGCAATTTACAACCTGTACAAATTCAGGGCAAGTACCCTGAGCATGAGGGATCACACATATATAAATAAGTGGGGTGGGATTTGGGGAGAAGAACAGATTTTTGTGGCATCAGCTTTTCTCCAGCTGATGTAGAAAAGATGAGAACATTTAAAATGTCAAGACACAGACCATTTGGCAAAGGGCAGGGGTGAAGGGGAGAGTGCTAAAGGGAAAAGAAGAGAATGGGCCTTCTAGACATGTGAGGAGACTCTGAGACCCTTCAGAGGATCGGGGGCAAACTGCAGACGGGCTGTTTCCAGACTGGGAGGAAGAGGCTTTGAAAGAGAGGGGATCTCAGAATGGAACAAAACCAAAGAGCCGTGAAACAGGAGGGCACGCACTGCCAACACCCTGGTTCTGAATTGGGTGGCCAGGGAGCCCTTTCGGCAGGAGACCTCAGAGGACACTGAAAGAGGTAAGGCAGTGGACAGTCAAACAACACCGGTGGCAGCAGCGTTGAAGATTACCTGAGGTTAGAAAAGGGTCACAAATAATAAAGATCTACCTCACCTTTTCCCTCTAAACACATACAATACAAGAGGAGGGTTTCTCAACTGTGGCATTAGTGACTTGGGGGCTGGATCATTCTTTGCTGTGGGGTTGCCCTGTGCCCTGCAGGATGTTTAGCAGCATCCTTGGCCTCAACCCACTAGATGCCAGTACCATCCCCCCACTCCAGCTGTGAAGACCAAAAATGTCTCTGGACATTACACAATGTCCCCTAGGGAGATAGGGGGGAAATAAAATTGCCCTGCTGAAAGTCACTAGTAATAGACAATCGAGAAGACTTTAACCATTCAACCAGAATGAATCCATCTCTCATTTACTTCCTTGTATAAAAACAAAAGAATATCAACCAAATGTCATTTCACACACAAAGAAAAAGCCCAACTGGATTAAAATCCTCAAAAGGATTTTAGATTTCCACCTAAAATTTATTTGTATCTCTGAGGACCCCTCAGGAAACAGTTTTGAGTCCTTGTCCCAACTAAATGTCAAATAAATGGATTCACTTCTTTTAATTAAATCTTTGATCTTGTGAAAGTGCAAATTGTCCTGGGAGAAAAGACATTTAAAGCTATCACTCATCCTTAGTACATTGGTGTAAATGAATAGATTATCAGAACCTTTCAGAGAAGCAAGTACTTTTGTTCTTGTTTTGAGGGAAAGGAGTTAAGATGAGTAAGCAGGACATCATCTCCTGTATTTAGTTCTGCCCCTGCCCTTCAACACTCTCTCCAGGGTCACGGGGACTGAAAGGCTGGAGACTACATTTCTCAGCATCCCTTAACAGCAAGGCTCCCGTCTACATCCTGCCACTGAAAGTCATTCACAGAGACCTGGTAGGAGAAGACAGAGAAGACATTATTCACTGGTGGCAGTGGGAGTCAGATGTGTGGGCATCAACAGATGATATATGCAGAGTTTTGTTGGGGGCTTCCAAGCAGCTTCTAAAAAATGATCCCATTAAGTGCTGAAGGCTGCTAAGATATCAGGCAGTGGTTTCTTGCTTTCCCTGCACCTCCTAAGTTCTTGATAGTACGAAGGTTTCCCTGACCTTCACTACCTAATTCCTCCAACAGTGTGTGAGCAGGTCATTCTCTATATTCAATCCCTTCCCGATCGATATACCTAGAATGGTTTCTGCTTACCTTACTCAATCTTAGCTAATACATGGATAAACCCATAAGAGAAAAGCACCAAATGCCAGGGAGTGAGAGACACTAAGAAAGAAAGGGAAACATCGCCATGAAGTAGGGGACACTGTGTTAGTTTCCTAGGGCTGCCATAACAAATTACCAAAATTTGGGTGGCATAAAACAACGGAAATTTGTTCTCTCACAGTCTGGAAGCTAGAAGTCTGAAATCAAGATGTCGGGAGGGCCATGCTCCCTCTGACGGCTCTAGGGAAGAATCCTAGATTAATAATCCTCCCTTGCCTCCTCCTATCTTCTGGTGGAGGCCGGCAATCCTTGGCATTCCTTGGCTTGCAGCTGCATTACTTCAATCTCTGTCTCCATTGTTACACGGCGTTCTTCCCTCTGTGTATCTGTGTGTGTGTCTTCACATGTCCTTCTTACACCAGTCATTGGATTAGGCCTCCACTAATTCTATAGGACCTCACCTTAGCTTTACTACATCTGCAAAGACCCTAGTTCCAAATAGGGTCACAATCACAGGTACGAGAACATAAAGTTTAGAGGGACATTATTCCACCCAGTACAGACATCAAAGACCAAATGTGCCTCTTGTTTCTTCTCTCCCAAGGCCAATCCTGCCTTAAGGGCTGCTGCCCTGACGAGATGTAGTGTTGTTCTTAGAACTAAACCTCCAAATCAAATGTGAGCACTGGCCCCCCCCAACCCCAATGTTTCTTACAGGTGAAGTTACTCCTTCTGAAGGCAGGATGCTTACATAGTCACACACATGGCTACTCCAGAAAGGTGACACACAGCTTGATATAAATAAGCATTGTTCAGTTCATTCAGTCAACAAAAACATTTTGGCACCAACATGCCCATAGCTCTGAGGTAAACCTAAGAAGAGCAAGAGACTATTTAATTACTGCTGTGCTCTTAATCATTTTCATACAACAGGTGACGAATATAACCTTCTAGGGTTATCCAACATGTTCCACGGGCACTGTCAGTAAGACACACACTGTATTGTACCTGTGGGCCAACTTCTCTGCAAATCTCTCATCAGTCAGGGTGAGGATTAGAAGAAAAACCTGGCACCCAAAAGGAGCCGCAGTTTGGCAGGCTGTAAGGAAATGAGGATTATAGCCAGAAGCACAATGGCATGAGAGGGGAAAAAAACACCCAGAGCAGAGAAAGACAAAAAAATCTCTAAGCAATGATCAATACCTAGGCAAATATTATGGAATAATGTAAGCCATCAGCGCGTTTATTATCTCTTTACGACTGTAAAACTGGGGAGAGAAACAGCTCTGTTTAATTTTCAAATCAGTTCTATAAATAAATAAGCACATTAACCCGAGGGGGGTTGCATGAACTTGGAAACATCTATTCGTTAATAACTGTCATCTTCCCTTCTGACACGCCACGCTGAGCCTCTGGCCTCCTCCCCTCTTCCACCAGAGGTTGCTTGGTACTGAACAGGGCTTTTTCCTGACGCAACTTACAAAGGCACAGAAAACAGTAGCACCTGCGGGCCACTTTACTGAGTGAAAAGCCAAAAGCACCTCTGATGTGCCAACGCACCTCGATTTCACCACATCTCTTGTAAATGAGGCTATTTTAGGCCTGAACACAAAGCAATCAATTAGAGGACCAACCAGAAATGGCAGCCAGGGGATTGTTGACCACCCGACATTCTCTGGTCCCCCTCTCCTCCTATTATCTTAATCACAGTACCCTTGCTTTTGTTGTTGTCCTTGAAGGATTTACTAAAAAACATGAGAGGATGCCTTGTAATTGTTTTTCAATAATGAAGTGGGTTTTTTTCTGGTTATAAAAAATATTACATGCTCATTTAGAAATGCTGTGAAAATACAGAAAAATAGGAAAAAATACAAAAATAATAACACAAAATTGCACCATCCACAGATAATTGTTTTTCTGTTCCCATTCCAGACTTTAATATACACATACATGTAGGGAAAATGCGTTTTAAGGGAAAATTTATGCATTGCTTAGGCTCTGAACCGTAGAACACACCTTTCCAAGTTCAACGATTCTGATTGTATGGTGGCTCTGCACCTTTCATTGCCTTTGAACTGTTTTGCAACTCCATCAGTTGTAGATAACTGACAGCAATGCAAAATAATACTTGTCTATAGACAAGTAAATAAATTCTGTAAGGTGGAGGTGCAACTGACCACGTTCCCTGTTGAAGAAGCCACTTTTACTGCGGATTCATTTTAACATTCCTGATCTATACACGTTTGTTCTTTGGATTCTCCTTTAAACCCTTCTACCATCTTACCAGTCCCCTCACTGATAATGACTTAAGCAAGACCTTTAACATGTGTTCATTTTATACCTGTATGAGACTCGTGATTTCACTTTGCTTTGAAAATTGCACTTTAACACACACATTATTTATTATTTTGCAATAATGTGATCGCACCATAACTACTTCTTTGTAGGCTGCTTTATTCTTTTAGCAATACATCATAGCCCTTCTCCAGGATGATTAATATAAATTTGTACCGAATGCATATTATTCCACATGCAGGCATGTTCCACATTGATGGCTATTTAGGTCATTTCTAGTATTTGCTACGGTCAACAATACCACAATGAACATCCTTGAAATAAATTACACAGCTGTCCAATTAATTCTTTGGGCAGCTTTCTAGAAGTAGAATTGCGGGGTCGAACTGCCTGCACATCTAAATACAGAAACCTATTGTTGGCAGGCTGTACACAACTGCACTCCTTTGAACACAAGAGAGGAGCCATTTCTAGTAGGGTAGCAAGCCCAACAGCCTAGGACGCCGGCAAGGTAACAGGGATGTGTTACTCAGGCCTCCTGTAAGACCACACAGAGCACTAATCTCTGATGGGAACTGAACAGTACTCACTGCTCAGTGCTTGCTCCCAAACTCTCAACGCCCAAAGCATTCAAAGAAACACACACACACACACACACACACACACACACACACACACACACACACACACATTTTCCTAAAGTTTACATTGTCTACTTTATCAAGTAAAGAAATGTTAGAGAGAACTTTGGCCTGGCGTTAGCTAGTTTAAATAAAAAGCTCACTCTGTGAGATGCCTTGCTTCTCATAATTGACAGAAAAAGTTACCCAGCAAGCTGTATTCCTTGACAATCAAATAAGGACTCAGGGGGAGGGGAGAGGAGGTACAGCCATTATGTTAAACAAACCCCCCCAAACCTGCATCTGTAATAATATCTTCAATCAATACAAAGTATCTAGAAACAATCTAAAAAAATCATTTAGACATAGGAACCAACTTTTTAAAATGCTGTACCTTATTTTTTAATTTATTTTATCTTTTTTTTTTGCAGTACGCGGGCCTCTCACCGCTGTGGCCTCTCCCGTTGTGGAGCACAGGCTCCGGATGCGCAGGCTCAGCGGCCATGGCTCACGGGCCCAGCCACTCTGCGGCATGTGGGATCTTCCCAGACCAGGGCACGAACCCGTGTACCCTGAAATGGCAGGTGGACTCTCAACCACTGCGCCACCAGGGAAGCCCTGTACCTTATATTTATAAAACTCAAGAGAGTTCAAGTTATCACTCTGGCAACCTTATCCCCTGGTCCTTTAGGATTTTTTTCTGGTGAAATATATATATATATATATATATATATATATATATATATATATTTTTTTTTTTTTTTTTTTTTTTTTTTTTCCTGGCTGTGCTGTGTGGCATGTGGGATTCCCCGACCAGGGATGGAACCTGTGTCCCCTGCATTGGAAGCGCAGAGTCTTAAACCTTGGACCACCAGGGAAGTCCCATCCGGTGAAATATTTGTATGCAAGTATTTCAAAGCAATCATTAAAAAAAAAACAATCTTTTTTTCCCTTTAAATGAGTCACAGCAATTTTAATCTTCAAGGGTTCTTTTAATTTTTTGACCACAGAGACACAAAGCCCTGAGAAGTCTGCAGAGCCTAATAGGGATTACATTTGAATGTCTCTTAGTCAAAGAAATGCAAAACCAATCACACTGTGAAGGAAGCTAGATATCTCCGTGGGAGAGGAAGTCATCTGCAAGCAGATGGAAGAACTAAGTAAAATGCCCCTTGAACTCAAATGTGGTCTCCGCATAGCAACTGAGGTACTACCTGGGAGCTTGTGAGAAATGCAGAATCGCAGGCCCACCCAAACCTACTGAATCAAATCCTTCATCTCAGCAAGACCCCCAGGTAACTCGAATGCACATTAAAGATGGAGAAGCACTGGTCCAGAAACAGGGATGTTGACAGCGATTGGTATATTTCTCATCAGTGTCACAAGTAGGAGTAAAGACCAGGCCCATGCCTCCCTGGCTGAATCAAAAACTTGGTGAATGGTGACGGGAGCCCCATCTTGCCTTGGTGAGAATACTTTTTTTCCCTACTGGATGTCTTTTAACCCCAGAGAAGTTTAGAATCAAGTACAGAAATGATGGAATAAATCAATCCCAGGGTATTATTTTTGTATTACGTTTACAGTTAATCTGTACATATTTGATATTATAAGCGCTCTATTTTATTTAAGAGAATTTGGCACAGAGAATATCCAGTAAGTTAGCCTTGGAATTCTAATTTAAAATGTGTACTTGAGAAACTGGTTTAGATTTGGGATTATATGTTAAAAGACAGTTTGTAAATGAGGCGGGAATGTTTAAGAGAACCAAACACTTGTATCTGTAAGTTTAAAACATTAGCTTTATAAGAGTAATTTAAATACTTGGTAACTTAAATACTTTGTTATACAATTGAAGGACTTTAAAAGAAATACAGAAATGCCATTCTAAATGTTTAAGGGAACTGAATTCATTAAGTCCTCATAAAAGTGTGAAGTTTTGCTAGATTAAAAAAATTTTTTAAATAAGGAAGAAACAGGATTTTGAACAGGTAACTTGAATACACTAGATATCAAGTTAGTCCAAAACTTTCCCTTAAATAAAGTTTTCTGCATACAAAAGTCACCGTCAGCACACACACAAGAAAATCATATTTACAGCCAGATAGTAGGGCAAGGTCTTTGGGAGAATCTAGAAGAGCCACCATCAAGCTGACCCTTGTTTGTGCCTTATTTCAGCTTCCAGTCAACCTATGTGCTTGCTTCTCTTTTCCACGTTTTCCCAACTTCCCTGTTTCTATTCAGCAAGCAATCAATGGAAACCTAGCACAAGACCAACAGCAAGCATATTTCTGGGGGTTTCAGAGGGCTCATTGCTAGTCCTATGACAATAGCAGTCATCTCGTACATTATATTAGTATTTTACAGTTTGTAAATGAGTCTCTGCCTCACTGGGTCAGTATAACGCCGTTTCATGGGTGAGGAAATGAAGTTTAAAGCATCATGACTAAGCTCATGTTGGGGTCACCCCTGGAATTCCAGCACATTTCTTTTGCTGTTTTCCAAGACCCATCTGTGCAAAGTATTACAGACATGCTCCCCACAATCAGAGAAAACCCCAATAGTAATTTTTAATTTAAAAAATACATAATGAAGTATATGCTTTTGAAAAGAGGGGATACATGTGAAACATACATGCTAACCTTTGTTAAACCATAATATGGGAGAAACTGAAAGCAGCTCTTTTCCCCTTTCCTGTTTGCCCATTTCTGTTCCCCTGTAACCTTGAAAGAGCCTAATTGTAGGGATGAGATCACTAGGCAATTTTTTTTTTTTTTTCTGCACTGCACAGCTTCTGGGATCTTAGTTCCTCAACCAGGGATTGAACCTGGGACCTCGGCAGTGAAAGCGCAGAGTCCTAACCACTGGACCGCTAGAGAATTCCCCTAGGCGATTTAAACTAACTCCTGACTTATGCTCTTCTGAATGTACATCATGCCTTGCCTAACCTGTTGATTCTTTTCCTAGAGTAAAAGAAGTAAGAAGGAAGAATTAAGTAGTTAAAGAAAGACTAACTCCCTACCCCGAGAAAACCCCCTTAGCAATCCTGCAGGCAGATCACACAGGCAAGATAACATCTGAAGAGAGAGTCAGCCAGTCTGCACGCAATGAAGAATGATGCGGAACCCAACCTCCTGCCTCAATGATTCACTGAGATTCTCCCCCCACCCTCTTTCCCTTTAAAAACTGTCCTGGCTGAGCAGAATCTTTGGAGTTGGTCTCAGGACATGAGTCCACCTTCTCCCTACATTTCTGGCTTTTCTGATTAAAGCAACTTTCCTTTCTCCTGACACTTGCCTTTTGAATTACTGGTTTTTGAGCGGCGAGCAGCCAAACCTGAGTTTGGTAACAAAACTAGTGTTACATTAATTAAATAAGGAGACCATTATATGGAGGTGGCTCTAATGCCCTGGTGGCCTATGTAAGCAAACCAAAAAAAGTCTAAGCCTGTAAAGGCCTCTGGGTTAGGAAATCAATACCTAAGGGCGACCAATCACAAACAGCCAACTAGGTGTGATGCTACAGCCAATCAATCATTTCCTTTCTTTGCCTCTGCACCTTCTCTATATAATTCTTTCCCCTGGCTTCTGTCTGTGGAGGGATCCTAACCACATCTGGTTTGGCATTGCCCGATTTAAATTGATTTTTGCTCAAAAAACTCTTAAAATTTTTACTATGCCTCAATTTACCTTTTAACACTAGACGATTCCAGTCCATAACAGTCCAGAACTTCAACTGGCCCAGATGTGGTGGATAAACAGCCATATCCTCTTCTTTTATCTCCTGTTTTCATCCCCGATATCATTACTGTGACCTTCTGCCCTAAAGATAAGCTCTTCCTGGTGATAACCATTTATTCCATCCTAACCCGGAAGATGAATGCAGTGGCAGTAGAGATTGGGGCAATACGGGACAGCTCTGTGTGAACCACCAACCCACCACGACCATTCTCATTCTGGGAGGTGTTTATGATCATTGTCGTACAACTGACTTGGAAGTTGGAAATTATATAAAACAGTATTTAGTAGTTAGCTTGGAGAGTCTAGAAATGAGGTCATCCTAAGATTACTGTGGCCAGGCTGCCAGAATTCTGTTCAGAAAATGAGAATTTTATCATCTATAAATTATACCCACAGTTAAATGATAATCTAATTAAGTATCCAACTTTTAATTTACACACAGAACTAAAATCCCACTTTCCGTTGATGCATTCATTAATGTTTCCAGAACATTCCCAGAATGTTTCCAGAGATACTCTTTGGGCTTCCCTTCACGCAACCTGTCATTCAGGTGCCATAGAAACATGAATAGAGGCTAGGACTTCTGACCTCAAGGAGCTGATGATCTGACGTATTTATTCAAACAAACATACATTTATAGATGATCACATGACAGATACTACAAGAGCACTTAAAAAGTATACATCTCTGCAGGAAGGGGTTACTCTCTCAGGCCTAGCTGTTATCTTGAGAAAGATATCTTGCAGGGCTGGCCCTTAGCTGGCTTCTGGGAAGTCAGCTTCTGAGAAGTTCCCTACATTAGCAGGTTGCTTTCCCACCTGGAGCACAAAACACCTGGTTCCAGGGACTTCTGAATTTCAGTAATTGTGGCTGGTCCTTGCAATGATGTGACCAAACGTCAGTAAAAACCCTGGGCCCTGAGTCTCAGACAGGCTTGCTTAGGCGGAAACGCTGCAAGCGAGTGGCTGTGTTTCTGCACTGGGGCAGGGAGCGCTCTATGTGGCCTCATTTGGGGACCACGGGGGACGCCCGCGCATGGATTCCTCCAGACTCAGCCTGTGCCTGTTTACCTCACTGATCCAAATGTGGAATCTTGCTCTTAGCTGTAATAAGTAAATATATAAATGAAACCAAAACCGGGGCTGTATGCTGAGTCCCGATGAGTCCTTCTAGAAAACTGCCAAATGAGTGGGTGTTTTTTCAGACCCCAAAACAATCCCATTATCTCAACAGTCTACCATTTGGCTTGGTATTTATACATCAGTGCCCTTCCAGACAACTGGTCACTGAATTTGAGTTGGGGGGGGTAAAATAAAATTTTGAAATAGATGAAATAAATTATTTTGCCAAGTTCTTTTTAACTTTGCCTCACCTATCTGTGTCATTGGCGTTTTTAAAAACCAGAAAATCTATACCGTATTTAACACACACCCACATATGTAACATACACATATATGTTGTCATGTCTTTGATTTCAAAAGTGTCAGTTGAACATCAAATGACTTAAACAGAAAGGACAGAATGAAGCCAAGGGCAACATGGCTTCTCTTAACCTTTCAGCCACAATCTTTCATTCCAGTTGTTTGGCAAATTAACTGATCTTGAATAAAAGGGGCAAGCCGGCACTGGGAACTTTCATTTCGGGTTGGCATTGTTTTCAATAATTATATGCAAGGCTTGCTATCATCACTACCCAAGTGTTGTGCTAGGAATAGAAAAGTGTGAAAAGAAACAGTCCTCCCTCTGCAAAAGTTCCATCCGATTTTACCAGCATGCCTTTCCCCTCGTTAGCTCATCTGCCATAGAGAATCTAAAATCCTGGGTCTTCAAGACGGAATTAGAAAATGTCACAATCATTTTCATAACATTTTCTTAAATACTAACCTAAATCATACAGAGATACCCAATTTTATATAACAGTAAACACTAACAGTCCCCAAATTTCTTTCTCTACCCCCAACACCTGTAACTTGTACACTTGATAATGGAGAAACACTCCCCAATTTTTTAAGCCCCTCAGTGATTAACCTGTAGAATCTTATACCTCACCTCTCTTAACTGCTTTATATAACTGGAACAAAACAGTGATATATGTATGGGTCCATAAGTCAATGTTCACTCATATCCTAAAGACAATGAGGTCATATTTTAAAGGCCCCTAATCAGGAATCCACACTTCAGAGGCAGGCAAGGCAAACACTTCAAATGTGTTATCTAAATCTGCACTAGTGGGTTTGTTCATTAGCATAAGAGGTGTCAGAAATCATTTTTCGTTGAAGAAACGGGTGGTTTTCCAGAAATGTGGTAGCTAGGAAAACTACATAGGCCCTATTGCCCTTGCACGAGGAAAGAATAAGAATTGAGCCAAACCAGCAGCTGAACACCCAAGAGTAAATCCTCTGAATTCTGCCACAGCATCTGGTCTTGAGCCCTCACCCTCACCCTAACCCACTGCCCACTTGACAGAAGACTCTGTGCCCAGTCCAGCTAGACACCTGATACCATCTCTGTTTCCAAGACAGCTCTTCAGGCCAGTCCTGCCCAGGGACTCCACTGACCTCACAAGAATAGGTACTAGGTCTGTTCTGTTTTCTTTTTCATTTGTTTTTCTTTCTTTTTGCCAGCTCACTAATTAATATCCATCCAAACTCTGATCTGAGACTTGCTTTCATGTTTGTTTACATTAGAATGGAACACCCACTAGCCAGGTCATGGAAAAAAGAGATATAGATCTCCCTTACCTCTATTTCTCAGACTTTTACCAAAGAAACAATTTTTTAAACTATCCAGTTGGCATAAATTCCCTCACAACTACTTTCACCTTATTTCACACTGACCCAGGGCCCTATTTTCTCCAAAAGACATATATGTCTGTTTCAATAACTGAATGTACAGCACCTAGATATTTTGGGTATTAAAGGAATGTTTGATAATATTTTGGAGGAAAAATAGGAGTTACCAACAATTTAAGAAGACCATCAAGCCATATTCAGAAAATGACAAAGCTTTCAAAGTTAATAGATTTCTTTTAGAAGCTTATTAGGTGTTGCATATAAGGCAGGCAGGTAGCACAAAAAAACCATCTAACAATCCTGAGATGGACAAAATAGATATAGAAACATGAGAACTGATTTGGAACCAGGCAGCAAAAGTTCCCATTTCTCATATTTGACGTGGCTCTCCACCTCCAGCCGGCTCTTGTTCTTATTTCATACCATTTTTGCCAATGCCTTAAAAGGAAGTTGCACACTGTAGTTTTTTTTTAATGTGGAACACCCACTACATTTTTTCCAAGATAAAATGGTCTGAGCTATCTATCCATTTAAAAAAAAAAGTCAGAGAAACACATACTGCTCTCTGGTGTCTTTTACACCTTCCACTAAGTTCTTCCTTTGCTGTTCAGGTGGGCCTCCTTCTAGAACAGAGGTTCTTAAAATGTGGTCCCTCCATCAGCAGCATCAGAATCGTGTAAACTTGTTAAAAATGCCAATTCTCAGCCCCAACCCCAGACCTAATGAATCAGAGGCTCTGGAAGTGGGCCCTGGTAATCTGAAAAGGAAAAGCCCTCCAGGTGATTCTAATAAACACTAAAGTTTGGAATCACTGTTCAACATTTGGCACACACCTAGTTAAACTTGGAAACACTGACTACAGATGTACCCAAGCTGTCATCTTTAGAGGGAGAGGAAGCAGATGGCAAAGAGGTTCATCCTTCTGTCGTGCGTGACTGGCAAGGTGAAGAAGTGATCATGCAAAGTTCACAAAATCCTTCTTACCACCACGAGACCTCACTCCTATATCAATGCAGCTGCCATCTTTGCGCACGCTCTCCAGTTACCAGCCTCCCTTGTACAGCTTGCTACGGGCGAAGTTTCAAAACACCCGTTGGTGACTAAAGAATACCACCTCTTCTCTATACTACTAGGGAAATAGCAAAAGCAAGCTAATTAAATCATCACAGATGTCCATGTCCCATGGTATTCAGTGGCATGGAGGCTGGTCACAGCAGTGCTACTACAGGGCTCTGAGCCCCAGTTTGAGGAATGTGCCCAGAAATTTTGGTTGTGTTTCAAAATGTGACAAAGTTGCTTCAACCAGCAGAGAAGAGACAGCTCATTGAAACCAAACACAAAGCAGAATAGTGCCTTAAGGGGAAGGCTCTCTAGAAAGAAAAGAATTTTCATAAGAATTTTTTGGCTTAATAAATTTTTTAATAGACTTTATTTTCTAGAGCAGTTTTCAGTTAACAGCAAAACCGAACAGAAGGTAGAGAGTTCCCATATGAATGGGTGTTGGGTTTTGTTAGATGCTCTTGGGGGCATCTATTGAAATAAAAAAGATTTTTCTTTTTTAGCCTGTTGATGTGATGGATTGCATTAATTTTCAAATGTTGAACCAGCCTTGCTTACCTGGGAGAAATTCCACTTGGCCATGGTGTATAATTCTTTTTATACACTGTTGGATTCAATTTGCTAATATTTTGTTGAGGATTTTTGCAACTATGTTCATGAGAGATAATTGATCTCTAGTTTTCTTTTTTGTAATGTCTTCGGTTTTGGTATTAGGGGAATGCTGGCCTCATAGAATGAATTAAAAAGTATTCCTTCTGCTGCTACTTTCTGGAAGAGATTGTAGAGAATTGGTATAATTTCTTCCTTAAATGTTCAGGATTCTTCCTTAAGGATTCGCCAGTGAACTCATCTGGGCCTGCTGTTTCCTGTTCTGGAAGGTTATTAATTATTGATTTGATGTCTTTAATACTTATAGACCTATTCACATTGTCTTGTTTCTTCTTGTGTGAGATTTGGCAGTGTGTCCTTCAAGAAATTGGTCCATTTCATCTAGGTTGTCAAATCCGTGAGCACAGAATTTCTCATATTTCTTTATTATCCTTTTAATGTGCATGGGATCTGTAGTGATGTGCCCTCTTTCATTTCTAATATTAGTAATTTGTGTCTTCTCTCTTTTTTACTTAGCTTCACTAGAGGCTTATTAATTTTACTGATGCTTTCAAAGAAACATCTTTTGGTTTTGTTGTGGAAGCAAAAATAAATTTAATCCAGTTCTACTCAAAAGCAGCTCGTACTTCTTTAGGGAGACTGACTTGGAAACAACTAAAATATAATGCAATATGGTTGATAATGTAAAACACTTATGAAGGGCTATTGTAAAATATATGGGAGTGGGGAGGAGTCAGGGAAGGCCCCTCAAAAAACAAAGTGACACTGGAATCTAGTTGAGAAGGATCTGCGCGAATGGGATGGATGAACAAGTGTATTCAAGGTGGAAGGACCTAGGTATACTTCTCTTTTACTCTCAGGTGGTCAGTGTCTTCTAAAACAGTCCCTTCAAAAATCATATTTACTTACATCATTACCACCTTTTCCACTCTGATATTTTCTTTCAACAACTAGAGGAGAGAAAACTATGCTGCATTGCCATATATGGGCAAGATAAATTCAGGTTTTCTAGATGCCCTCCAAATACTCTTCATGTATTTGGAAGAGTATTTGGAAGTATTTGGTGTAGCTCGCTATGCCCTCTGCTGTAAACGGACTTCGAGGAGATACAAAGGGAAGGTTACAGGGAAAATATGAAGATGTGTCAACACATTAGTGGATATACTCTTCTCCCAAAAGTTGAAGAAAAAATATTGTGCAATGGTGCAAGTGGACAGAGAGCGAGGAAATCACATTAAAAGGACAGTCATGGGGCTTCCTTGGTGGTGCAGTGGTTAAGAATCCACCTGCCAATGCAGGGGACACGGGTTCGAGGCCTGGTCTGGGAAGATCCCACATGCCGCGGAGCAGCTACGCCCGTGCGCCACAACTACTGAGCCTGCGCTCTAGAGCCCACGTGCCGCGACTACTGAAGCCTGTGTGCCTAGAGCCCGTGCTCCGCAACAAGAGAAGCCGCTGCAATGAGAGGCATGTGCACCACAACGGAGAATAGCCCCCGCTCACCCCAACTAGAGAAGCCCACGCACAGCAACAAAGACCCAATGCAGCCAAAAATAAATAAATTAGATTAATTAATTAAGAAAAAAAAGACAGTCATAACATAGTTTTCTTTCCTTTCCAGAATTCATTCTATGAATGAAAGCATTATTGTTTCTTTTCTTCCTAATGAAATTATCTTTTTATCATCATGCCACAGGCTGAAGACATATTTGAGCCTCGGCTTTATTTACTACTTTGTTGTTAGGAAATCACTATTATCTATTTTGAAGAGCAAAGGTATCAAAACATATTAATTCTGTCACCATCAAAAATGATTTGTCCTCTTTTTGTGATACTATTGTATAATTACATGACGTATAATAAGTAAAACAGTAAGAAACAGCAGCAACAGGCACTTTGGGAGATTCCATTAAAAACTTAAATAATTATAAGGAGCCATTTGGGTTTTTTTTTTTTGCGCTATGCGGGCCTCTCACAGTTGTGGTCTCTCCCGTCGCGGAGCACAGGCTCTGGACGCGCAGGCTCAGCGGCCATGGCTCACGGGCCCAGCCGCTCCGTGGTATATGGGATCTTCCCGGACCGGGCCACGAACCCGCGTCCCCTGCGTCGGCAGGCGGACTCTCAACCACTGCACCACCAGGGAAGCCCCTAGCCATTTGTTTTCAACTGAGTTATCCCAGTCACTCTCAAGTACTATGAAAGTAAGAGAGCAAGAAGGAAGAATGACCCATCTCTGCTTTCTTATTCGATAAGTGTGCTGCGCTTCATGACAAACAAGCATTCTAGGTTAGTAGCAGGAAGGAATCTAACTGATAAGTTTTATGCTCAGGGTGTTGTGTGGGGCTGGTGAGATTTTGAAAAGGTATTTTACGTGAAGCAGAGAGTTGAAATGCCTTGGGGTGGAGGCAATTCAAGGAACTGTATGCAAACAATAAAAGACATGAAAAGTGCAGATTATTCGCCTTTAAAATTATTTATGATGTGAGGTCCTGTAATTGTACCTGTGGATTTCCTTTATAATCACTTAATCATCTTTCATATGTGAAATAATCGGCAGTCAAAAACATCATGTCCAAGGCTGCAGATCATCTGTCATTCTTTTTTTTTTTTTTTTTTTTTTTAAATTTTATTTATTTATTTATTTTTGGCTGTGTTGGGTCTTCGTTTCTGTGCGAGGGCTTTCTCTAGTTGCAGTGAGCAGGGGCCACTCTTCATCGCGGTGCGCGGGCCTCTCACTGTCGCGGCCTCTCTTGTTGTGGAGCACAGGCTCCAGACGCGCAGGCTCAGTAGTTGTGGCTCACGGGCCTAGTTGCTCCGCGGCATGTGGGATCCTCCCAGACCAGGGCTCGAACCCGTGTCCCCTGCATCGGCAGGCAGACTCTCAACCGCTGCGCCATCAGGGAAGCCCTGTCATTCTTTTTAATCAGACTGGACTTGACAGCCACGATTTCTTAGAAGGAATTTTATGACCCCAGGTAATGGAATTCAAAAACTACCAAAATGTAATGATTTCTGGTGAATAGGCAATAAAGTCATAGTAGTGATATTTGATGAATGGAGCTCCTGGGAATACATCGAGTTCCTTAAACTATCACAGCCATTGGCACTCCATTTTCCCCCCTTGTTTCTTATGTGAGGCCAGAAGTGCTTACATCTGCAATGACATTTCAAAAATGACTCAGTGAACAGTTTGCCCCTTGGAGATGTCTTCTACTCCAGCAATTGTGACAATGAGTAAGTCAAGAGAAAAAGAAAGGATGGAGAGGGGAAGCTGGGTGATTCTGGCTGTACAGGACTATTGGAAGAGTCGGCCCTGGCTTCAGGTCGACTGGTGGGAGAGAAAACCTTGGCCTCATCTTGTTCCACTCATTTCAATGAGATTAACTCACAGGTGCTCTGTGTACCCAGGCCAGAACACCAGCCCCAGAATTCTGGTTAGGTGGGTGTGGGCTGGGGGCTGGGCCCCCGGCACTCTATAAAATCTCCACAGGTGAGCTCTTTGCTCAGCATGGTGGTCCATAACCGCTTCCATGGTGACTACGCACGCACACCCTTTATCTAAGACATGAACGAATCCTTTTAAGTAGGAGCTGAGTTGGGTGTTGCTTCACCTGTTTGGCCATGAAATACTCTTATGTAATGCAGACCTTAGTTTCGGCCTGAGCACTTGCTGGGGTAAATGTGCAACGTTGGTGCATGCTCTGGCTCATGGAAGGAAAATGCACTGGCAGAACTCATTGTAATTCTTTATAGCTCTGGGTGATGCCTTTTATTGCAGTTTGTCTCAAGGCTGAGCATGTCGTGGGGGTATTCATCCCTTTCAGTATGTGAGTGGACACCACTAGAGACATAGACTTGAACTTTGAAATCAAGCTCCATGCAATGTAGGTATGTCCAGGAATTCACAGGAAGCTCAGTGCAGTCTCTATATATCTAGGGAGGTAAAAATTTCTCAGAAGTCTTCCCTCAAATGTGTACTTGTTTGGTGTTCAGGATTTTTATTCCTGTTCCCTAAAGCTGTGGTATATGTTAAATCAGAGTAGTTCTGTTCGCAAAGATGGGAAAGTAGCTTGGGACTTAAAAAATCCAACTATGGGGGCTTCCCTGGTGGCGCAGTGGTTGAGAGACCGCCTGTCGATGCAGGAGACACGGGTTCGTGCCCCCGTCTGGGAAGATCCCACATGCCGCGGAGCGGCTGGGCCCATGAGCCATGGCCGGTGAGCCTGCGCGTCCGGAGCCTGTGCTCCGCAACGGGAGAGGCCACAACAACAGTGAGAGGCCTGCGTACCACAAAAAAATAAAAATAAAAAAATAAACAAATAAATCCAACTGTGTTGCCGACTACTTTGCTAGTGAATACAAACATAAACATGTATTCTTTCCCCCTTTCATCCATGTTCTTTACCCAGGTGGTATGCTCCATTTTCAATATGCAATCCTAGTAAAGAACAATTTAAAATTATCGGAAATTGGTTCCCTTCTGATTTTCAGGGAATTTAAAGAGAACATTTCCTTGATTTGTCCCAGGAGACCTGCCATTTCAGAGAAAACACTGCAAGACTTAATGAGCTAAACACAGGCACCTCAGCTCAACTTTAATTTCTAACTTAGTTTGGGGAAGTCAATTTCGAAAGCTCCAAGATATTTTCAAGGCTTCTATTTATATTCGGAAGAACACGAGACTGGTACGCATGTCTTAAAAAGCCATGGACTGTGAATGCCTATCAGTGGGAAGACCTGTTAAAGTTCCCTCCGTGGAAGATAGCAGGAGGGGATCAAGCCCTTACACTCTACAATTTATAATAAGAATCTTCAAGACCAATCAAAGCTAAGCACAAACCTATAAACTAGAAAAGTCCAGGTATTTGGGGGAAAAATTCTTTGATGTAATTATTAGACCAGATTTCAATCTCTAGGTGAAAGATCAGAAAATTGAGTCTTCCTTAAAATAGCTTTTCTTTTTCCGAAAGCTTTAGGACTTCTTTCTTCTAGTGAGGACTTGTTTCAGATAGGGAAAAGAAAGCAAAAGAGACCATCCTCTTGGACTTAACATTAATGTAAATTTATGCTTCATGGATTTGGGTAGGATGAGCCCTGCAGGTTAAGGACAGATTTTGGGTGGAAGTCAACCCGTGTAAATATATATACTAATATATGCTTGGCTAAGCATGTTAGTAATTGATAACGTGTTTAAATTAAGAGGAAGTCAAGGCATTCCCTTCTCACTTCTGCTCTAACATCCTAGTTGAATGACCCAGAAAAACACACCATGTGAATCTCAGCAGGTGTGGGAGACCTCGGGAAACAAGCACTTCTGTTATTTTCCTGGTGTGGGCTTAGACATAGATAGCAACAATGGCATTCCTACAGATGAGAAAAAGGAAGCTCAGAGAGGTAAACTGGCCCAAGGAAACATCGCTCATGAGTGGCAGGACCAGGCATCCAACCCCAGAAGCCTCTCTCCAGAGATCTCGTAGGGTTTTTGTTTTTGTTCTTTAAAGATATTTATTTATTTATTTATGGCTGCGTCGGGTCTTAGTTGCAGCGTGGGCTCTTCATTGCAGCATGCGGGCTTCTCTCTAGTTGTGACACGTGGGTTTTCTCTCTCTAGTTGTTGCGCGCAGGCTCCAGGGCGCGTGGGCTTCTGTAGTTGTGGCACGCGGGCTTAGTTGCCCTGCGGCATGTGGGATCTTAGTTCCCGGACCAGGGATCAAACCTGCATCCCCTGCATTGGAAGGCGGATTCTTTACCACTGGACCACCAGGGAAGTCCCCAGAGATCTTGTGTTTAACTTCTACCTCTGTATGGCCAACTTCAGAAAAGTGTTCTCTGTCAGCTGCATGGAACCATGACAGAGCTGGATCGTAATTAATTGTCCCCTGCCTCCCCTGATAAACTGACTGTAATAAAATGGTTAATTCAGATCCCCCAAAGTGTCAAATTTGACAGGAAAAATAAGGTCAGATCTCATTGGATTGGAATGAATATCTTGGCTGAACTGATTTGTGTGGGTACTCAATCCATTACAACTACAACTCTCCAGGGGCCTGGCGCTCCCTGGTTCTCTTCTACTTTCCAGGCATTAGACTCATGATTTCACCCAGAAAGTCAAGTTTTGAGCAGAGCTTATTAAACAATATGCTGCTTCAGCAGAAGGACTGGCCAAGACAGAAAGTGATCGCTCACACACACACACACACACAGAGATACATGCTTCCCCTCCTAAATAAACGAACAAAGGTTTGGATGAAACTTAGGCTTGAGAAATAAAATGAAGTTCCAGGGGAAAATCATCACTGAATTAAAATAATTTCCAGGCGGGGCAATAAGTGTTGGATCTCAGAGTCCTGACAGTTTTTAGGTAGCTCATGCTAAGAATACAAACACTATACTGAATATACATGAGACAGGAAAAATCTTGCCTGCATACCTGAGAAAACCAAAATTTAAAATTTAGAAAACCCTTTAGAGTGAAAGGAATCTGTTTACTTATGGACAAGATCTCTGGATTAAGACTCTTTCTTACTTTGAGTCACTTCCTCATTATCGCTCAGAGAGTCTGTTTGCTAAACACAGTAGGTATTTATTACTGGACTACCCTGCATCTATTCTGCCTTGATGAGGTTCCTCTACCCTGTTTTTCATTTTGGAGCTATCACTTTCTCTCTTGGTCCTTATGGTGTCAGTAGACCTGACTCTACTCTCAGGCACGTCACCCAGGCCTGGCCAAAGGGAGTGCCACCATGTATTTGGATTCAGAGATGAAAAAAAGTTTATTAGAAATTATCTGGTACCATTTGCTGGTGTCACCAGGGGAGAGGAACGCTCTTTTCCAGCTATAAAATACAAGCCTTGAGCTGCCAGTGAGGAAAGGCTGCCTGAAAATGAAACTAACCCAGAGAGAAAGAGAGCTGAGAGGCAGAGATAGACTATAACCTGAAGACAGGGCTGGCTTCATGGGCATGCAACTTATGAAGTTCACAGGGCCACACACTTGGAAGGGCCCTACCCTTGGTTTAAGGCTATGCTGTCACCATTTTGAGATTCTTAATAATTTTCGAACCAGGGGTGCTGCATTTTCATTTTGCATTAGGTCCCACCAATTATGTAGCCAGTCTCACCTGAAGACTTTGGTAAGACCTCTGGATCCAGCGATGTCTGAAGTCAGACCTATCCTGGGACCTTTCAGCTGTATGAGCCAAGAGATGCTCTTGTTTTATACAAATGAGTTTGGGTTGAGACTTCTCTACATACAATTTAGTTCTAATCTGATAATATAACAGCAATTTAGATGATAACCTTCCACTCAATTCTAGAACAAACTCTTCAACCAGCTCATAGATAATTATCCATCTTTTTTCTAAAACCCTTCAGTTGTGGGAAGCTACTTTGTAAAGTAGCCCATTTTGAAACAACTATAATATTCTTAAAGTTCGCTTTTATTAATTTGTACTTATTAGTTCTATTTCTAATCTCTAGAAATATTCAGATAAGTAGTACCTCCTGCCACATGGCAGGATGTCAAATACTTGAAGACAGCTATAATCGCATCCCCCAATAATTCACCACTGTTAATTCAGACCCCAGTTTCTTCCATTATCCTTTTATGCAGTTTCCAAACCCTTGAACATCTCGTGTAATATCCAGATTGTCACTATCGAGATCGAATGCAAACTCCTACTGTGAACTGCAATGGAATTCTTCCTTTCCTGACCTTGGATGGAACGTGTCTATTAACACAGGCTAAAACGACATCACCTAAGGCAACTGGCCCAAACTGACCAAGGGCAGGAGTCAGCAAAATACGGTGACAAAAACCCAGCCCACTACTGTTTTCTGGTAAATTAAATTGTACTGGAGCAAAGCCACGCTCAATTTTTTACATACTGTCTAAGGCTGCTTTCATATTACAATCAGAGTTGAAAGTGGCTGGCCTGCAAAGTCAAAAATATTTATTATCTGGCTTTATAGAGAACAAGTATGTCAAACCCTGATTTAAACCAACAGTATAAGCATTTACATTTATCCTTGTTAGCTTTTATTTCATTAGTTTGGGCCCTTCATTCTAGTTTGGTAAGATTTTCTTTAAGTCCATCAATAGGTAACCTATATCTAAACTTTTAAATTCACAGACAAAAAGTCTCAAGCAAAATCGTACTCTATTCCCTATCCGTAGTCTCTTTCTAAAATCTATGCTAATTGATCTGTAGTCAATTGCAATGGGTATTTTAGATAACAAAGGAAATTACCCTTCACCCTTAATTTTAATCCACAGCATGGAGACCTAACACTGGCATTACCAGTTTTATTCTTAATTGTACAAGAAATATAGGAGCAGGGCTACCCACTGCTGTTCCACGTTGATGGAAATGTTCTACACGTCTGCACTGTCCAAGACGATAATCACTGGCCACGTGTAGCTACTGAGGACTGGAAATATGACTAGTTCCACTAAGGACCTCCATTTTTAACGTCACATAACTCAAAGAATTGAAAATTAAATATAAATATGCACATGTGGCTAGTGGCTACTATATTGGAAAGGACAGCCTTAGCGAGTTAAGAACACTAAGAAACAGGAAAGTTCCATGCTCGTTTTCTTGCTCAGGGCTCTTCCAGGGCTCTCATATATATAACTGCCTCGAGAAAATTTGCTCATTTCTCCGATATCCAATACCAACAGATGACTGGCAGGCTGAAGCCCATCTTGTTCATGATAGTTAATGGCAAATTAGGGCTTTGAACCCAGCTCATGTTTGAAAGAATAATGGAAAAGAAACAAATATACCATGAAAAAAAAGGGCTAGGTTAGCAAGACAGCAAGCAAACTAGAACACTACAGAAGCTACTTAGGAATTCATTAAGTTTTCATTTTACTACAAATTCTTTATTGAACATAATAAATCCCTGGGTGGGCACTGAACTTTGTGGTTATAGGACTGGGAAAGAAAGCCAATTTGTTGACCTGATGTACATAGAATCACTTCAGGAAGTGAGCTTGGACTCTTCACTCCTTGGGGAGTTCTCCCACCCAACATTTCGGGGCATCTCTTTCATGCATGAGAATTGCCATTACTGCATGTGGAACATATGGAAAACTGCCCCCGTTCCACAGAGGAGTCTGATGTGCAGTCAGGATTTACAATAGTATCAATAAACACTGATAATTTCCAAATGTCTGCCTTCCATCCAAATTACTCTCTTGAGATTCAGAAGCATCTATGCAACTGTGGTAGATTACAAAATATGGCCATGGATTCTTCCCGTGCTGTGTGTTTGCAAGGTGCCTTTGTTGCTCTTCCCTTTCAGAGGATGAGTCAAGGAACTTCCTTGGCGGTGCAGTGGTAAAGAATCCACCTTCCAATGCAGGGGACGTGGGTTCGATCCCTCGTCGGGGAACTAAGATCCCACATGCCAAGGGGCAACTAAGCCCACGTGCCACAACTATTGAGCTCACACGCCTCAATGAGAGAGCCCGCGTGCCGCAAACTACACAGCCCACGCGTTCTAGAGCCTGCACCCCGCAGCTAAAGAGAAGCCCAAGCAGACCACTCACCGTAATGAAAAGGTCCCACGCGCCTCAACAAAGTCCCCGTGTGCCGCAACTGAGACCTGACGCAGCCAAGACAAACACGGAAAATAAACAAATAAAATAAATATTATAATTAATTAATTTTTTTTTTTTTAAAAAAGAGGATGAGTCAGTTTCCCAATCCCTCAAACATGGGCTGGCCTTGGAAATTGCTTGGCCAAAAGACTGTGGTTGAAATGACATTATGCATCTTCCAAAGCCAGACCTAAAAGGGCCTTGCTTCTGCCTCCGCAGACTTGGAATGCTGCCCTGAAACCATGAAAGAAGCCAGCCTAGTGTCCTGCAGGATCAGAGACCATGTGGAGAAGAACCAAGGTGCCCCAGCCAACAGCCAAGAGCCCTGCCAAACAGGTACAAGAGGCTCTCTTGGACCTTCCAGTCTAGCTGCTGTCCTAGATGGATGCAGCCATATGAGTGAGCTCAAGCAAAACCAGCAGTGGAACTATTCAGAAAACCCACTGAATTGTGAGAAATAATAACTTGTTATTTGAAGCCATTAAGTTTTAGGACGGTTTGTCACGCAACAGTAGATAACGGAAATTCCAACTCTCTCCAGGACATCTCCATGTGCACGTCTCGGAAGCACGTCAAATTTACAAGTCCATAAGTCAATGCATCCCCAGCCCCTTCCAGGTCCCACAAGCATTCCTTGATCTCCCACCCCCAGCTTGGTGAGGTGCTCTTGTAAATGCTTCTCCAGCTAGGACAGGGTATTACAAACTCCTGTACCTTCTCCTAGCTCTCAGAGCATGCACCATATTTGTTTTAGACCCTGTATTCCCAGCTCCTAGAATAGGATTTGGCACATATTAGGTGCTTAATAAGTATTTGTTAAATGCCAAAAGAACAAATCATGCATCTAGAAACCTCAGCTATCTAGAAACACAGAAACATAAAAATAATTGGTGGGGTGGGACTGGGAGTCAGTAAGGCAAGACACACCCAAGCACAACTCAGGAATTTACTCAAAGCCCAGGGTATCTCATATTATACACATTTATAACAAACCTAGTGATCGTATCATGTAGATTATAGCAGCAATGACCTGAATGCCGGGCAAGGAGGCATAAACAGATTAATTGAAAAAAATCACTCACAGTAGGCAAATTGAAAGGTAACAGAAGTGACAATTCAGAAGGAGAAAGGAGATAAATGAAATTAACTCCAACGAACAGACAGGAGAGCCGGGAAAAGTATAGCACTCTGAGCTATTTGGGGTCTCTTCTCACTCAAAGTCCTCACCTAAGCCACCCTAAACGTCTCAACCACCAGAAGAAGTGAGGGCCAGGAGGGCAGGGAGTTTTGTCTCCTTTGTTCTGCGCTGCCCCGGCTCCTAGCCCATCATCAGTATTCAGTAAACATTTGTGGATTGAACGAACAACCTTCAATCACCAAAGACAACCCAGAACAGACTGATGTCTAAAGTGAGAAAGAGCTGAGTCATCGGGAAAAGGTTAAAATATATTCATTACACCAAGTTTAAGAACACAGGGCAGGAGGTAACATATTGGAAAAAGTTCTACTAAAATTGCTTTTCAAAGTTTGGACAAATATAAGCGGTAACCTTCATTCATCTGTAAAATGTATGAACACGGACGGCCAGATACGTGAGTTAGAACGTGTCTATTTTTCCTTGCATATTGAGAGCTCGAACTGTCTCTTGCATTTTTCTGTATTTTCTACTATGCCTAGCAAACCAGGTATAAACAATAAAACTGTAATTAGTATCTTAAACCTTTTATTATGGAAAATTTCACACATACATAAAAGTAGAGAATAAGTTAATGCAACTCCATATGACTATTACCCTGCTTCAATATCATCCACTCTTGGTCAACCTTGTTTCATGAAAATCACATCTACCTTCCCTCCTCCACACTATACAAACATTTTGGAATGAATAATTGGTTTAAGATCCAGTTAATTACCATCACCTATAATCTAGTAGGTGAAATTTCTAGATTTATTTGTATTTAACGGATACTAATTAATGGCATCTTTCATCAGTGATGATTTCATCTAAGTATATGAAGAATAACCCACTCATGATAGCTTTTTTATTTTTATTCATCCATAGAAAACCAAATGTCATACTAAAATAAATTATTCATTTTTATTTTAATCAATTTTTTATTTGTTGCTCTCATTAAGCCATTTTTCTTCCCGAGGATCTGAGAAATGGCATTTTTCAAACATGGCAAGCCAACTAAAAGAAAATCACCTTATGGTTTACGTTTTCCCAGGTACTAGACTTTTCAAAATGTCACATTTCTATTTCCTGTGCCTTTTACGGATTATATATCCCAATTGTAGTTTATTCTAACGTTCAGAATACAAAACATTGCTGTTTTGCTTAAGTTCAGATACCACATTAATTAAAGGTTTAGAATATCTGAATCCAATTTTAAAACAAATGTAACACCAATCATTGCCCTGCAATACACTTGCGTAGTGACAAGACAACGCATCTTGTCTCAAACATAATATTTTATGATCTAAAATTTTGGTTTAAATTATTGAATGTAAACTAAATTGGACTTTAATTATACAGATTTTAACATGACATTTAGTCCTATACTCACACGAATAAAATTTGGGGAAATGCACAGAATTCTTACAAAACTTTTTTTCTTTATTTGAAAATCAGTGACTTCCCTACAGAACCTGCTACGTCACCGCATAGAAGAGATTAAAACAAAGGAGTGGGAAGTATTCTGCCCATGGCTGAGAGGAATTACATTCACTAAAAAATTACTTCACAGGTACTCTACTGAAGTTGCTCTCAAACTTTGCTCCACGTGGAAATCACCTGGGGTGCTTCTAAAAAATCCTGATGCCCAGGTCACAACCTGGACCAAATGATCTGGATCTCTGGAGATGGGACCAAGATGTGCTGAAGCCAGCTTGGCTCCCAGCAGCTCCTAAGAGCCAATAGTGCACATGTCTTCCCAACTCTGTGTTTAGTGACACTTGCGGTAGTCGCAGGGAATTGGCAATGGTGGGAATATTTACACCACAGAAATGGGCAGACACTATAAATCAGAGCTTTTTATCTTCCAGGGAGTCAACTGTTCACCATTTACCAGCATATCACTGGAGTGGAGGCACGGGGGGGTACACAAGTATCAGAATTTTTTAAAGCTCCCCAGATGGTTTCAATGTGCAGCCAAGTTTGAGAACCAGTGGTCTAGACCTGGTGTTTGCTAAACTTGAAGGGTCATCAGAATCACTTGCAGGACTTGTCAAAACAGGGGCTGCATTTCTGATTCAGTGGATCTGGGCTAGAGCTCCAGAAGCTGCATTTCTAACAGGTGAGGCTAATGAAACCTGTCCAGGGACCACATTTTGAGAACCACTGGTCCGGGGCATCTAATGAACGTGAACCAACAAACAAGTGCAATGATTAGTCTTAGAAATTGAGAGGAGGCAAAATCAGCCCAGATAGATCACTGCTCACAATAAAAGCTGGGGAGCAACACCTAAACACTAGAAATCTCTCTTTATCCAATGCCTTTCATGTCCTGCCCGTTCCTTATCACTTGCCCCCATTCTCCAGGGATATTCATTCATTCATTCCTACCACCATCTTTTATTGAGTCTATATTATATGTCTGGTAGAATAGGAGGTTACAAATAAAAGATCAAGGAGACAAGGTCCAGGCTAGAAGCTTACCTCCCGGTTGGGAACACAATCACCTAGATATTCAATCAAAGTAAGGCCCGGTAATTGTGCCATCATAAAGGTGTATGCAGCTTGCTTCAAAAGCTCAAAATAAGATAGGGACCAGGGGGTCTTCCCAGAAGCACTACTAGTTGACATACATTTTTACAAGATAACTAAGAGTCAGGTTAAGTGGACCAGAGGAAGGAAGGAGATAAACCAATACAGGCAAAGAGAACAGCTGCTTTAAGGGCAGGACAGCACAAAACAACATACTGATGCCAATGGGTCTCAATATCAGGTGGGCATCGGAATCACTTGGGGAACTTGGTGAATATACGAAGCCTCAGGCCATCTTTGGGGGCCTCTGTGTCCTTTACTGGCTCTCTCCACGTGAGCTGGAGGACCACTGACTCAGAGAATCATGACCAGAATGATGTGCCAGAGTAGCACCAAGGGTCCCTGAGGGAAGGAAGAGCTGGATTTGAGAGGAGGCCAGGGCCACCCTGCAAAGAGCGATTTGAAATTTTGTTTAAAAAAAAATGAGGGGGGGCTTCCCTGGCGGCGCAGTGGTTGAGAATCTGCCTGCCGATGCAGGGGACACGGGTTCGAGCCCAGGTCTGGGAGGATCCCACATG
This sequence comes from Phocoena sinus, assembly GCF_008692025.1. NCBI lineage: Eukaryota > Metazoa > Chordata > Mammalia > Artiodactyla > Phocoenidae > Phocoena > Phocoena sinus. Next base: position 9,372,906 of record NC_045784.1, on the reverse strand, counting down.
CCGCGGAGCAACTAGGCCCGTGAGCCACAACTACTGAGCCTGCGCGGCTGGAGCCTGTGCTCCGCAACGAGAGGCTGCGACAGTGAGAGGCCCGCGCACCGCGGTGAAGAGTGGCCCCCGCTTGCCACAACTAGAGAAAGCCCTCGCATAGAAACAAAGACCCAACACAGCAAAAATAAATAAATTAATTAATTAACTAAAAAAAAAAAATGAGGTATTGTTTACATCTTCTCCTCGCCATTTGGGCATCCACTACCCCCGAGGAGAGTCAAAAAAGCTTTGGTTTTCCAAAGCAGGGGCCAACAAACTGCAGTCCCCTGGCATATGGGGCCCACCACACGCTTTTGTACCATGCAGGAGGTGAGAATAGTTTTTACATTTTTAGATGGTTGGAGAAAATAAAAGAATAATATTTTGTGACACATGAAAGTTATATGAAATTCAAATTTCAGTGTCCATGAAACAGTTTTACTGGCACAGCCCAAGTCATTCATTTATGAATTGTCTGTGGCTGCTTTCACGTGACAACAGCAGAGTTGTGTAGTTGCAACAGAGACTATGTGGTCAGCAAAGCTGGCCTTTACAGAAAGGCTTACTGACCCTCCTTCTTTTTTTTTTTTTTGACCCTCCTTCTAAAGGCTAAGCCTGTGAAGGTCTAGAGCTGGAGAAGCGACTAAAGGACGAGGAAGAAGAGAGCGACCCAGACCAGGAAGAGTTAGAGTCCCCCAACTGGTGGCTTCCACATACAGTGGAGCCCTGGAGACGCAGACCTGGTCTCAGCCCCAGAGGTAGTAGGTGTCTTCTGGGACCATCTGGACAATGGCTTAGTGAGAGGCCACCAATATCTGTAGCCCTCTGTGTTGCAGGGACGGTGCAGAGGCCAAGCTTAACAGGAGGAAGAGATGCCGTCAGCAAAGGCACCCACTTTCAAACGCCAACATAGGCCCCGAGCATCGCAGTTGCAGTCATGATGAAATGAAGACCAGAGGCCCCACTTTAATGGTCCTGGCCTCCTTAATCCCTGGAATTCTAAATAACCCTAAAGGTAGGAGCAGGGACCCTTTCCCCTGCACACTCCTCCTGTCAGGTGGGTGGTGGCTAAGCCAGGTGGAATTTGATTTAGGAAAGGACAGAAATGGGGCATTTCTTGATACCCCTTAGTTCACAACATTCTGTTCGTACTTCAGATGCCCTTCTCTTCGCTTGGCTCTCCTTGAATTTGAATACCAAAGCCATTTTTCTTTCTGGTTCCACCGACACACAGCCAGAGGGGAAAGCTGGTGATCCCTGGAGCAAGATGCCTAAACGCACCTGTGGCTTCTGTCTCAGCACAGCACCCCACTGTGGTTGGTTGCAAGGAGGCTGTGCCATGCTCCAAATATATCTACTGGAGAACAGCCCAGATTTAATTTACTACTATACTCTGGGTGCGGGATCTGTTAATATCTTCCAGTTACCTGCCTCATACAACCATAGCTATTTTAAGCAGAAGTCACTTAAGGCTTCCTCATCATAGAAAACCTTCCCTTTTCCAGAAACTTATGGTCAGAGAAAAAGTCACAGAGACCTTGAGCTTGGGTTCAGCCCAAAGTTTGGATTTTATATCTTTGGAACCAGGAGCTGCAGCAGTTTGAGGTTCTTCTGGGTAGAAGGGGAATATACGCTTTGAACAGAGGATTACTTTAATTGGCAAAAGCTGTTTGAATGGACCATTTAGTTTTGCAAATGTAAAGTGGGGACTATAATTAGTGAAGGAAAGGTCTGAAATGCTACAACGGCAATAGTGGCAAATAAAAAAGTGGTTGTAGGAAGAGTCACACCCCTGCAGATAGAGTTTGCCTTAAAGAACGGTTTCTTATCAGTGGTGGGTTTGGTTTCTCCTTTATCCACAGCTTCTAGATTCAACTTTTAGAGGCCATCTGTATTCCCGGCCCACGGCCCTTTCAAACCCAGCCCCGTGGGTCTCTCTCACCTTCCGTCTCTTACTCTCCTTTTTCCAGCTCCTACTCATTCTTCTCTTGCTTTCATGCTCCAAGCGTGGTCCTCAGAGCAGCGGCAGCAGCGTTTTCGGGGAACTCCTTTGAGATGACAGATTCCCAGGCCCCACCCCAGACCCAACCAATCTGAACCCCTGAGAGTGGGCCCGGCAATCTGCATGGTAACAAGCCCTCCGAGGTGACTCTGATGCGCACACAGGTGAAGGTCTTGCTGAAGCAGTGTCCAAGGGCAGAGCAGGAGCGAAGGTACGGGAGATTTGAACTTCACTTGGCTCTAGAGAAGAGGCCTTAACAAAGGAACTGGAGCCTGCTGGTTCAGCATCAACCCAGACAATTCTACAGACATCCTGAGCTTCGGTTAAGACCAGACTAACACCCAGCATCAACCATCAGACAATGATGACCTGATAGGGCACTACCGTCTATGCCAGCAGGAATTCAAGGGAAGAGAGTGGCACTCGATAACCAAAGGGCATGGCCAGCGCACGTCTGTGTTGGGGGTGACTGGAGGGTAACTGGCAATGGGGACTCATGGTACGACCAGGAGCCAAGCAGAGAGTGAAGCCCTAGGGCCAGCCTTTTGAGCCCTGAGCATGGCCCTAGCCCAGAGCCAGGTTGGGTTTCGCTCTCGTTAGGCCCTTCTTTTATCCCCAAGTCTCTGCTAACTGTTGATATGACCTTCATCATTTCCCCAAGTTCATGAACCCAAGAAGCCTCTGGGTTACCCTTCAGTCATGGTGACCAGGTGCTGTGAGCTCCACGCTCATCAGCTTTACGGAGAACAGTTCAACCAGGTTTTGGCCCCTGAGTCTCCAACAGGTTTCGCTTGCTTTTGTTGGGCTCTGAAAATTGAATCTGGAACCACCGCAAGCCTGCAAACCTGCCTTTTATCTCCAGTATCTTGCCAAGTTGTAAGGTAGCTCTTCAACTTGAGCAGGTTCGAAGCACACACACCAAGCTCTCCTCTAAATGACAAACGATTTTTCTGCTGTGTTTTTGCTGTGGGAAATGGCCTTGGCTCTTTCAAAGGCCTCCGGGAGCCCACCAAAGCAGAGGAAAATCGAAAGCTTGATTTCTCATTTTGAAAGCTGCTTATATAACCATATCTGGCATTAAAGAAAAAAAGAGAACTTGCAGCCCAAATTGGGACGTACCATCAGTAGAAAGGCCCCGAGGTCAGCCTGTGGTCCTTACGTGGCACATTTCCAGGCCAGCTGCTCTTGCTAGCACCCCCCCTCCCCTCCCTGTTGGCTTGAATCATTTGCTTTTCTGTTTGCAGGGTCTCAACCACAAGAAGAGTTCTAGAAATGAGCAGCCCTTCCTCCACTGTACTTGGGGTTACATAGTATTATGACCCCAACTGCCAGGGAAATGGGGTTTCTAGACCCCAAATGTTGGGGTGCCCTGAGACCCAGAAGAAAAGAGTCTCAGATGCTTCCTAACCACCATTCGCTGCGGGAAACTTCTCTGCAGTGCAACCGCAGCAGCTAGAAATCTGAGACCAAGTGGAAACACTTGCTCATTAGGCCCAACTCTTTTGAATCACACCAGTGAATGGAAAGCCATGCAAAGAATGATCTCACCTGTTAACCCAACAAGGGGTTTCTAGACATTCACAGGACACCGAAGTTACGCACAGGACAGAGGAGAGGGGATAAACTGTAAAGTTCCCAGTCGGATCCTGTGGCTGCTGAGGCGGGAGCTGGATTTAGGCTCCAGGGCCGAGCTGCCCGAGCCCAGGGAGCGGAGCGCCCCTGTCAGCACCGAGCACCCCTGCCATCAATCTGAATTATTGTGGCCCCTGGAAGAGTGGGGAGGCTTAAAATCCAGAGACTCATGAAGACCGTTTCTGTGCAGTTTCACACTGAGCCTTGGTAAGAAGTCTACTTAGCTTGATAAAGTAAAGCAAAGAATGAGCAGAACATTTCAAGTTACAAAAGACCTGCAGAAGCACCGGACTGCATCCTCCTTCTCTCCCATCAATTAACCAGAAACTGAGCCATTCCCCACCTGCTGCGAAACAAACAAGCTAACACATTTCATGAATTCTCAGAAGCACAGGCCTTTCACATTTTCAAGTCTCCAGGTTCATCTTATAATGAATGGCAATTTGGAATTCCTGTCTTCCCAGGAAGCACAATTCGTTGATTATTCTCAGGGTCATGATTGGACAGTCACAATTCGTCCCCGTTTCAGCCAAAATCTATGTAAATTCCATTTGAGGAAGTAAAGAGGAGACTTCATGGTCGCTGAAAAAAATTTCTGTTGAAAATTTCTGGGAACATCAAGAAAGGGTCTTGCATCAAAGCACGCAGAATGCGTTTAAACAGCTAGAAAGAAAATCCTAGGGGCAATAATGAAGTACTCATTCAAGAAATGCTGCATCACCAGTGCTATCCATGGCACCAAGGAAAATATTTTGTGGAAAATCATGGACATCAATTACTGCATTGAAAAGTGATTCATACGGGTCAAGCTTTGTGTTTTATATGTACAAAAGTTTAAGAAATACCTTAACTAACTTGTTTGCTTATATTTCACTTTTTTGTATGCACCAGAGTATTATATGATTACAATCTAAGCTTAAGTCTCAAAGTTAGCTCAAGAAATATAAAAGTATAAGGGTTTGCCACACTTTTTCTGTAAAGGGCCAGACAGCAAACATTTTCGGCTTTGTGGGCCATTCAGTCCACTACTGCAACTACTCAGCTCTGCCACTGTGGCAAAAAGGCAGCCACAGACAACGTGTAAATGAATGGGTGTGGCTTTGCGCCAATAAAACATTATTTATAAAAACAGGCACTGGGCCAGATTCGGCCTACAGGCCAATTGGCCAGCCTATGATCAAAGTGATAAAACATGTCTTCCTTTCATAGTGGACACATATAAAGATGTCTAGCAACTGATGAACTCTTAGACTCCATGAAATTTGATATATATGCCAATGATACCAACTGTTGCTCAGTCGAGGAAAAAACCCAACACCTTTGTTTCCCACCACCTCTTTCTTTCCTATTCAGGGGGCTCATACATATAAAGTGCTTCCCCTTTCTTCTAGATTTCATTAATCATCACTTACCTAAGCAATCTTCTGACATATCCATATTCCTAGCCTCTTTCTTTATTACTTTCTCTTCTAAACTTCTTGTCTATTGGCATTAGAAAGCTACCTCCACATGAGTCAAAATGCAAGGCTCATCATGAATAATAAGTTTAATAGCTGTATTAGGGATGTACTTTGTCAAAGAAAATGAAAGAAACACTTTGAAGTGAAATAAGGTAATAACGAACCAACCTCTTTACCTTCTAAAATTCTCAGTAGGGTACAGAATAACTTTCAGAAAGTTACATCTCCTTACTCTCTAATAAAATCTATTCCCCCTGCTTCAACATGAACATTTAAAAAGCTTTCTCAATTTTACTCTTGTACTGTTTTGTCTCTGATGGCATCCCAACAAGGTTGGGCACCATTCATGTAAGTTGCATGCACATGGCATTCTGATCACACCACGGGTGAGAGAATTGTTTTCAGTCTAGCTTTGAATCTCTATGACAAGGAGAGGCTATCTGCCACACAAAACAATCCGAAAGTATCAGTGGCTTTATTGAGCCGAAGTTAGTTTTCACCATCCCAGTCTAGGAAATTATAAAGGGGTGGGGGAGGTGTGTCGGTGTGTTTTGCTCTACACAGTTGGTCAGGGTTCTAGGCTTCTTCCCTCTGTGGGCTCTGACTCCTCTAAAACTTTACACCAGGATTTCTCAGTATTGGCAGTGCTGACTTTCTGGGCCAGATCACTCTTGGCTGTAGGGATATTGTATCCCTACAACAGGGATACTGTAGGCAGTATGCCTGGCCTCTACCCACTAGATACCAGTAGCACCCTCCACCCCATTGTGACAAACAAAAATGATGTCTCCAGATACTGCCAAATGCCCCCACACTGAGAACCAGTGACTTATTAAAAAATGTTATTATCACTCATTAGAGATTATGTGCTCTATTTATTCCTGGGAGACTAATTTATTTACTTTAACAGTTCTTTTTAATATTAAATCAAGTTACCTTTGTTTATGTAGTACACATGGAACATGATTCCAATAGCTGTTGGACACAAGGTGCTTCAGCTGGGAAGTCCATTATATCATCTTCCCATAAAAAGCAAGTGCCAGAGCTTCCCTGCTGGCTCAGTGGTTAAGAATCCACCTGCCAATGCAGGGGACACGGGTTCGAGCCCTGGTCCAGGAAGATCCCATATGCTGCGGAGCAACTAAGCCCGCATGCTACAACTACTGAAGCCCGTATGCCTAGAGCCCATGATCCACAAGAGAAGCCACCACAGTGAGAAGCCCATGTACCACAACAAAGAGTAGCCCCTGCTCGCCGCAACTAGAGAAAGCTCGCGCGCAGCACCGAAGCCCCAACACAGGCAAAAATAATAAATCAATTAATTAAAAAAAAGAAAGCAAGTGCCCTGTCCCCCTGCCTTGAATTATTTCACAAGCATTTCAGAACCATTCCACTGGCCACAGGATCAACTGCCATCCATGAGTCACATAAGAAGTCTTTAAAAGCCTGAGTAAAATGGGTTCCCTTGGGAGTTTTTCCAGACCTCGGTAGGTACCCTTGATATTAATTCCCTCTCCCGTTAAAAATCCACCATCCTACCAGCTTCACTCCAATGGAAGGCAACAGTCTATGGACAAAACCACTTGCGCAAGTGAAACCAAATCCCATGAGATTGTAAGAAGGACTCTTACAAGCCAAATGGTGGGTCCCCTAATAGTTGCTTACATTATCCTAATTCCCTTGAAACAGTATTACCTCTCATTCTTGCTGATGCAAAGCTGCTAAAAAGTAATCGAAGGCAGGCCTGTGTCTTTTGGATGTACCCATCAACATTTAGTGGTTGCTTAGGAAAGAGCAGTGTAATTACAACAGACAGTGTTTTCTCTACAACTGGCACACGCTGGAGCCCTTGAAGCCATTTTTTGGAAAGTGCTATCTTAGAGGAGAAAGGAAGAGTGCGTTGGCAAACGTAAACACGGCCTGGCACTGCACTAAAACCCTCACGGCTACAATTTGCCTAGGTCAGGAGACTTAGACTGAAGGCTGCTATCAAAATCAAACATTGAAGCCACAAGGTCTAAAGCACCACTTTTTTTCCCCAAAAAGGACGTTGGAAGCAATAAACCCAATTGTGAAAAAGTATGACAATCAAGAATGATCAAATAATGGGCACATGAGTGAAAGCAGTAATAATATAAAGCCCTAAGAGTGGTAAACATGGGGAGAAACACTACTCCACAGAAGGAGAAGGCATAACTGGAAAAGTTCATCCTGCCCAAAGTCCTGGGAAAATCTCACCAACACATATCATTAGATCCTAGATATCTCTGTTGCAGGCCACCCACATACCAGGGAGGTCAAAGCCACTAACTGGAACCTAATGGCTCCATTTGTCATTTGGAAAGCATCTTCTAACAACAATCTATTTCATTTCACCAGTGCACCAAAATATGCCCTCTCTTCTCTCCTTCCTCCTCCTTTCACGATGTGACCTGAGGAGGAGGCATCAAAAGATGTTACTAGTGAGAAATTCACAATAAGAAGAAGGAAAATTCTTACTACACATGATGAATCTGGACATTTCAGTAGTGGAGAAATTCACAGAGGTGAATTCTGTAGCTGGATAAGGCCTATGGCTCACTGTAACATTTGAAGTTAGAGGGAAAAGAAATCTATCAAATTTCACCATTTTGCAACATAAGCAGATTGTGTGCTGGGTCAAGATGGAATCTCCCTGACCTGAAAATGCCACGTTCAACCACAGGGGAGGGGACATACCACCTGCTAAGGATGGAAGCGGAGGAGTCTTCCCAGGTTTGCCTGGGACTAAATCCCAGATGCTGCTGTTAGGGTGTCTGTGGTGGGCAGTGAATCCCAAAGCATATGTCATCACCACTGTGACTCACCGTTACACAGACTAATTTTCCCCGGCACTTGTGGTCCTTAGTTTCAAGGGCACTAATTGTAAATGTCATTGAAAATGATAAACAGGAAGCAAGTCACTAAAAAAAAAAAAAAATGCATCTGCTTATAGAACCGTCTGAATTCGATTTACTCTTGCACTGTGAGTGGGGAATCTGGTCTTCAAACTTACTTGCCTCATATAACCATATCTGTTCCAAGGAGAACGTGCTGCAGTAATTTCAAAGCCACTGTTCCTATAAGGCTCTTTATCTTGTTCTTAGACACTACCAGCCCCTTTCACTGGGGCTTGCTATGGTGTTACCCAAAATGGACCAACACAACTCCACCTAATTAATTCTGAGTTCTACATTGTTCCAAACTGGATAAACATTGTTAAATATGAGAAACCTGTTCCCACTTTAGAGTTAATTATACATGCCACTGAGAATTCTAAATCAGACCCTCCAACAATTATTCCAGGAGGAAAATAACTAGTTTTACCTGCAATTTCAGATTACCTCCACAATGCAGACGTTTTTATATTCTCTGACATCTCATGACAGCTACTGTTCTTCTGAGTACACTGTATCCATTTATTTCAGAAACAAAATGTACAAAAGCAGTAGAGGTTCAAAAGAAAGAAGGGACTATGTAATGGGATGGTTATCTAGACAGAAAGCTACTCGTGATTTTTGGAAAGCCTAATTGCTCTATTCCCTTTGGTAGTGATGATAAAAATCATACTGCATTAAAAGAGAGGGAAGAAACCACTTTCATTAATACCCACATGGTTGGAAGTGAGACTATTACCTCTGGAAATATATAAAATACGAAGAATAGGAATATTCTCTTTGCTATAAGATGGTATTATTATTTAAAAAGGCACCTCCAGGGACTTCCCTTGTGGCGCAGCGGTTAAGAATCCACCTGCCAACGCAGGGGACACGGGTTAGAGCCCTGGTCCGGGAAGATCCCACATGCCATGGAGCAACTAAGCCCGTGCGCCACAACTACTGAGCCTGCGCTTAGAGCCCACGAGCCACAACTACTGAAGTCTGTGTGCCTAGAGTCCGTGCTCCGCAACAAGAGAAGCCACCGCAATGAGAAGCCCGCGCACCACAACGAAGAGTAGCCCCCGCTTGCCCCAACTAGAGAAAAGCCTGCGTGCAGTAACGAAGACCCGATGCAGACATAAATAAATAAATAAATAAATAAATTTATTTTTAAAAAAAAATAAAAAAAATAAAAAGGCACCTCCATGTGATCACAGGAGGCAAATGATGACAGCACACCAAAATGGCATTAATTTCTGCCATATACAAAGGAGTTACAAGTGGGGACTCTGAAGTGATGGTCAGATACTGAGTCTGCTTCTTCCTTGGATAAGTTAGTTACTGATCCTCTCTGATCCTCAGTGTTCTCCTCTGCAAAGTGGGACTAACAATAGAAGCTATCTCACTAGGTTCTTCTGAAGCTCAAATAACAGAGCTACTGCTGAGAAAATGCTTATCAAAGTGCCTGGGACAAAGTGAGCCCTCAATACATTTGAGGTAGTTGTGGGAGTAGAAGCAGCAGTGGCGGCAGTAGTAGTCATGATAGCAGTAGTAGCAGTAGTAGTATAAGGGGGTAGTTAGGAATAATATTATTCATAGGTTTCGGAAGTGGTAAAATAATTACTAATATAAATAGTAAGACGTGTTATTTGTAAAATTGCAGAACTAAGTAATATTAACATTACTGCTAATATTATTAGTAACCATATCAGTAATGCTCTTATTAATACTAATATTAACATTTCTAATAACAGCATTGGTGGTTGGCAATACAAAGAGCATAGCTATTACCAGTACTCATAATTATACTAATATTCTAGGCCCTGAAAATCACTGCAGTCAATAAAAATAATGCAATATAAACTATTACAAGAGACAAAGAAGGACACTATATAATGATCAAGGGATCAATCCAAGAAGAAGATAAAACAATTGTAAATATTTATGCACCCAACATAGGAGCACCTCAATACATAAGGCAAATGCTAACAGCCATAAAAGGGGAAATCGACAGTACCACAATCATAGTAGGGGACATTAACACCCCACTTTCACCAATGGACAGATCATCCAAACTGAAAATAAATAAGGAAACACAAGCTTTAAGTGATACATTAAACAAGGTGGACTTAATTGATATTTATAGAATATTCCATCCAAAACCAACAGAATTCACTTTCTTCTCAAGTGTTCATGGAACGTTCTCCAGGATAGATCATATCTTGGGTCACAAATCAAGCCTTGGTACATTTAAGAAAATTGAAATTGTATCAAGTATCTTTTCCAACCACAGCGCTATGAGACTAGATATCAATTACAGGAAAAAAATCTGTAAAAAATACAAACACTAGGTGGCTAAACAATACACTACTTAATAACCAAGAGATCACTGAAGAAATCAAAGAGGAAATCAAAAAATACCTAGAGACAAATGACAATGAAAACACGACAGCCCAAAACCTATGGGATGCAGCAAAAGTAGTTCTAAGAGGGAAGTTTATAGCTGTACAATCCTACCTCAAGAAACAAGAAACATCTCAAATAAACCACCTAACCTTCCACCTAAAGCAATTAGAGAAAGAAGAACAAAAAGAACGCATAGTAGCAGAAGGAAAGAAATCATAAAGATAAGATCAGAAATAAATGAAGAAGAAATGAAGGAAACGATAGCAAAGATCAATCAAACTAAAAGCTGGTTCTTTGAGAAGATAAACAAAATTGATAAACCATTAGCTACACTCATCAAGAAAGAAAGGGAGAAGACTCAAATCAATACATTTAGAAATGAAAAAGGGGAAGTAACAACTGATACTGCAGAAATACAAAGGATCATGAGAGATTGCTACAAGCAAGTCTACGCCAATAAAATGGACAACCTGGAAGAAATGGACAAATTCTAAGAAAAGCACACCCTCCAGAGACTGAACCAGGAAGAAATACAAAATGTAAACAGACCAATCACAAGTACTGAAATTGAGACTGTGATTAAAACTCTTCCAACAAACAAAAGCCCAGGATGAGATGGCTTCACAGGCAAATTCTATCAAACATTTAGAGAAGAGCTAACACCTATCCTTCTCAAACTCTTCCAAAATATAGCAGAGGGAGGAACACTCTCAGACTCATTCTACAAGGCCACCATCACCCTGATACCAAAACCAGACAAAGATGTCACAAAGAAAGAAAACTACAGGCCAATATCACTGATGAACATAGATGCCAAAATCCTCAACAAAATACTAGCAAACAGAATCCAACAGCACATTAAAAGGATCATACACCATGATCAAGTGGGGTTTATCCCAGGAATGCAAGGATTCTTCAATATACACAAATCTATCAATGTGATGCATCATATTAAGAAACTGAAGGATAAAAACCATATGATCATCTCAGTAGATACAGAAAAAGCTTTTGACAAAATTCAACACCCATTTTTGATAAAAACTCTCCAGAAAGTAGGCATAGAGGGAACTTACCTCAACATAACAAAGGCCATATATGACAAACCCACAGCCAACATCATTCTCAAAGGTGAAAAACTGAAACCATTTCCTCTAAGATCAGGAATAAGACAAGGTTGTCCACTCTCACCACTATTATTCAACATAGTTTTGGAAGTTTTAGCCACAGCCATCAGAGACGAAAAAGAAATAAAAGGACTCCAAATCAGAAAAGAAGAAGTAAAGCTGTCACTGTTTGCACATGACATGATACTATACATAGAGAATCCTAAAGATGCTACCAGAAAACTAGTAGGAGTAATCAATGACTTTGGTAAAGTAGCAGGATGCAAAATTAATGCACAGAAACCTCTTGCATTCCTATACACTAATGATGAAAAGTCTGAAAGAGATATTAAGGAAACACTCCCCTTTACCATTGCAACAAAAAGAATAAGATACCTAGGAATAAACCTACCTAAGGAGACAAAAGACCTGTATGCAGAAAACTGTAAGACACTGATGAAAGGAATTAAAGATGATACAAACAGACAGAGAGATATACAGACAGAGAGATATGGATTCGAAGAATCAACATTGTGAAAATGATGACACTACCCAAAGCAATCTACAGATTCAATGCAATCCCTATCAAACTACCACTGGCATTTTTCACAGAACTAGAACAAAAAATTTCACAATTTGTATGGAAACACAAAAGACCCTGAATAGCCAAAGCAGTCTTGAGAAAGAAAAACGGAGCTGGAGGAATCAGGCTCCCTGACTTCAGACTATACTACAAAGCTACAGTAATCAAGACAGTATGGTACTGGCACAAAAACAGAAATATACATCAATGGAACAGGATAGAAAGCCCAGAGAGAAACCCACGCACATATGGTCACCTTATCTTCGATAAAGGAGGCAAGAATATACAATGGAGAAAGGACAGCCTCTTCAATAAGTTGTACTGGGAAAACTGGACAGCTACATGTAAAAGAATGAAATTAGAACACTCCCTAACACCATACACAAAAATAAACTCAAAATGGATTAAAGCCCTAAATGTAAGGCCAGACATTATAAAACTCTTAGAGGAAAACATAGGCAGGACACTCTGTGACATAAATCACAGCAAGATCCTTTTTGACACACCTCCTAGAGAAATGGAAATAAAAACAAAAATGAACAAATGGGACCAAATGAAACTTAAGAGCTTTTGCACAGCAAAGGAAACCATGAACAAGATGAAAAGACAACCCTCAGAATGGGAGAAAATATTTGTAAATGAAGCAACTGACAAAGGATTAACCTCCAAAATTTACAAGCAGCTCATGCAGCTCAATATCAAAAGAAACAAACAGCCCAATCAACAAATGGGCAGAAGACCTAAACAGACATTTCTCCGACGAAGATATACAAATTGCCAACAAGAAATGCAAATCAGAACTACAATGAGGTATTACTTCACACAGGTCAGAATGGCCATCATGAAAAATGTACATACAATAAATGCTGGAGAGGGTGTGGAGAAAAGGGAACTCTCTTGCACTGTTGGTGGGAATGTAAATTGATGCAGCCACTTTGGAGAACAGTATGGAAGTTCCTTAAAAGACCAAAAATAGAACTATCACGTGACTCAGCAATCCCACTACTGGGCATATACCCTGAGAAAACCATAATTCAAAAAGAGTCATGTGGGCTTCCCTGGTGGCACAGTGGTTAAGAATCCGTCTGCCAAAGCAGGCGACACGGGTTTGAGCCCTGGTCCGGGAAGATCCCACATGCCGTGGAGCAACTAAGCCCGAGCGCCACAGCTACTGAGTCTGCACTCTAGAGCCCGCGAGCCACAACTACTGAGCACACGCGCCACAACTACTGAAGCCCGCGTGCCTAGAGCCTGTGCTCTGCAACAGGAGAAGCCACCGCAATGAGAAGCCCGCGCACCGCAATGAAGAGTAGCCCCCGCTCGCTGCAACTAGAGAAAGCCTGAGCGCAGCAACAAAGGCCCAACGCAGCCAAAAATAAAATAAAATAAATAAATTTATAAAAAAAAAAAAAAAAAGAGTCATGTACCACAATGTTCACTGCAGCTCTATTTACAATATCCAGGACATGGAAGAAACCTAAGGGTCCATCCACAGATGAATGGATAAAGAAGATGTGGCACATATATACAATGGAATATTACTCAGCCATAGAAAGAAAAGAAATTGAGTTATTTGTAGTGAAGTGGATGGACCTAGAGTCTATCATACAGAGTGAAGTAAGTCAGAAAGAGAAAAACAAATACTGTAGGCTAACACATATATATGGAATTAAAAAAAAAACAGTTCTGAAGAACCTAGGGGCAGGACAGGAATAAAGACACAGACGTAGAGAATGGACTTCAGGACACGGGGAGGGGGAAGGGTAAGCTGGGATGAAGCGAGAGAGTGGCATGGACATATATACACTACCAAATGTAAAATAGACAGCTAGTGGGAAGCAGCCGCATAGCACAGGGAGATCAGCTTGGTGCTTTGTGATCACCTAGAGGGGTGGGATAGGGAGGGTGGGAGGGAGATGCAAAGGGAGGGGATATGGGGATATATGTATACATATAGCTGATTCACTGTGTTATACAGCAGAAACTAACACACTATTGTAAAGCAATTATACTCCAAAAGATATTTAGAAAGAAAAAAAGAAGGTATGTACTAATCGGAACTTTATTACCAAGAAGAGAGGACACTTTGCATCTACCTGTAACTACCTGTACTATCCTGGTACAGTCAGTTCTGCAATTTCACACTCACACTCACTTTGTAAATGTGAATTTGTGTCAACAGGATTGATACATTAGGGAACTATTTGAATACGGTGCAAATTTCCCGTTTGCTGATGCACAATTTCATCAAGGGGAAGGACGATGAATTCAGAAAACTGCATCCAGCTGAACAAAGCCACACAGGATCTACAAAATGTGCGCGAACATACCCCCCCCCCCCCCGCAAGGTCTACCGCTCCCTCAGTTCATAGGTCCTCACCTGCTGGTGCAACCTCCCCCCTGATTTCAGATCGCCTTCCTCCACCCCTTTGCAGTAACACCCAAGCTGCAACCCTGCCTATGGCCACATCCACAGGCCAACTTCAGGGCTTTTCAAGGGGAAGTGACATAAGTACTGTAGTATTTATGTATTTCCTAACCACTTAACTTGTGTAAAACTGTGCTAGCATTTTTACGAGGTTTTTATTTTTTTTTTTTTACTGTGTCACTGACAATGTTTTTTAATACTTTAAGTGCCATACTCTTCACCCATTTTCCCCCAAAGCCTGGCAGGTTCTTATTACACGACTTTGCAATCGTGCTGTAATTTCAAGAACACATGTCGCACTATAGCAGAACTAACTATATCCATCATCCACATCTTCCTCAGCCTGAGAGAGATACGTTACTACCAAATGTCTATAACAGAATATAGAGCACGGAGACACACTGTGGTGGCCCAGGGCAACTGTCGAGGGGAACTGTAGCAGTCCCTAGATCAAGATTTCTGTCACCCCTGGGATGAGGAAAAAGTACTGAGAAGACAGGGAGCTCTCAGTTAAGTATGAAGGGGTAAGTGAGAATGCTCTTGCAATTTCAGAAGTGACTCTGTGGCAGAGACTGGCCAGCTGATCACCAAACCTGTTTCTCCTCTTCATGATACCCATGACACTACAATTCCCAGTGTCTCACGTGGTTAGATCAGCCTCAGAACGTGTTCTGACCTACAGATGAGAGCAGAGGGGTTACGTGTGCCTTCTTGTCTGCTCCGTCTTCCTTTCAAAATCAGCCTGCTTTACGCACACGAACATGATGTCTTGGAAGCTACATACTGAAGATCACACTGGAGATGACAGATCCACAGATGGAAGGAATTTAGGTCCCTATATCACCACTTGTGTAATAGGGAAGAACAAATCTGACTCCATATTAGATCTGTTTCTTTTACTTTAACCTTTATATTCTGTTGCTTTGAGTTAAGAATGTTGCCTATAGCCTGAAATATACAAAATAGCCCATTCTCAAGGCTCTGACCTTAAAGGGTATAACACTTTTCCATTCCTATGGAGATAAAATGTTGCAGAGCGAAGAATAACATCTGTCTCGGAGATTTACAGCAACATGGTGACCTGACCTACGTGGACAGCTGCGAGAACAAAGGATTCCAGCACCAAGAAGTTCGCCACATCCGACCATGCTGCCCCCCTCGCATGGCCTTTAAAATGCTTTGCTGAAACCCTTCAGGGAGTTGGCGGTTTTGAGGGCATGAGCCACCCATCTCCTTGCATGGCCCTGCAATAAACCTTTCTCTGCTCCAGACTCCGACGTTTCAGTTTGCTTGGCCTCACTGTGCGTTGTGCACAGGAACTTGCGTTCGGTAACACTTGGAGACCTTATGAGAGCAAGACATAAAGGACTGTGGTATTAGAGACATCACACAAGTTTGAGTTACTTTGTCACAGTAGCTTTACCTTAACTTATTAAATCCAGATAGGCTGGCCAACCTGTCCTGCTCCAGCTTAAATGTTATAGGGTTAATGCAGGAGCACTTAATGCAGAGCAGGGGTGTTTAAGAAGCGTGTGCCTTGGATGGACAACAAAGTCCTACTGCAGAGCACGGGGAACTATATTCAATGTCCTGGGATAAACCATCATGGAAAAGAATATGAAAAAGAATGTATATATATATGTAACTGAGTCACTTTGCTTCACAGCAGAAAGTAACGCAACACTGTAAATCAACTATACCTCAATTTAAAAAAATAAATAAAAAAAAAAGAAGTCATGCCTTTTCTACACAACAGCTTCTCTACTGCTTAGGGGTTAGATAATGGTGAATAAGACCCTCTCTCCTTTCAAGGAATTTACAGTCTAGCAAGAGGAGAGAGAAACATGGGTGACCATAAAAGACAGTTACAGAGGCAGCAATTCTATCTACTCCAAGCAATATACACAACAGAAATCTGTCCATCAGATCATCCTAAGAAGGCACAAGAATGATCAGGACAGCTCTGATCAATGTAAAAACTGCAAATTCCCCAAATAGCCATCAACAGCAGAATGGATACATCAATTGGGGGTCTTCATGTAATGGAATACTCTACAGCAAGGATACAGCAGACGACCACTGCACACGAACAGCCAGACACATTCATATGATACCGTTTATACTACGTTCAAAGACAGGCCAAATGAACTGGTGGTGATAGAGGTCAGGATGGTGACTAACTTCAGGAAAAGGACCCAGAGAGGGTCACTGGACTTCAAGTCATATCCTAGTTCTTGAACTGGGTGGTTGTTACATGGGTGTACGCAGTTTGGGAAAATTCACTGAGTATACACACTTATGATTTAATTGTACACGACTATTATGCTTCAATAAACAGTTAACAAAATCACAAGTGTTACTGATGTCAGGACAGCAGTGTGGAGAACGTACCTCAGAGACTCGAAGATTCAATGTGTCCGCAGAGTGAACTGCACTCATTTAGGCAAGTGAGAAACAAGGATTTTTTTCTGGTGCGATGTTTACAACTATTAAGAACCTCTACGTACTTCCTCATCTTGCAGCCCAGTCCGATAACCTCCGATTCAAACAGCAAATCTTTTTTAATTTGCTATCTAAGTACACCCTCAAGCCTTAGGCGTCCTCAGGAGTCACATTTACACAGATACTAAAAAGAGTACAAGCAGAATTACAGGGGAAATGGATTTCTCCGCTAATGAGAACATCAATGTTTTTTCAATAAATCTCTCCCTATCTACCCTCCGTCCTTTTCTCCCTCCCCCTCCTCATTTTTGCCCTCTCACTCTCTATCTACACATGTGACCACATGCGCATACATATGTACATACACATAGGGGAGAATCTACAAGATTCTAATGCAGTCACACCTCTTGACTCACTGAGGCAAGCACTGGCTGTGGGGTTCAACAGGCTCAGGCTGTTCCCGTTGCAAAAGAAGATTCTTTGCCCATCAGGTCCTGTTGAATCAATGCATGGCCATTTCCAGGGCTCACCATTTCTGTGTTGGTTGATGTGTATTACTTAAAGCCCTGTCAGGACAGAAACCATCTTAGACTAGATGAAGGAAAAACAAAATACTGGCTTGTATAAGTAAACCCACCAAGGTATACTAGCCCCTGGCATGGCCGAATTCAGAGCTCAGATGCCACCAGAGTCCTTTCTCCCAGCCTCTCACTAGATGCTGACTCAGGCTCTTGGCCAGAGGTCCTCTGGGACTGGCACGTATGGCTACAGGGAGCTCTGGGATTACATTCTTAAAGGTTGTCCCCATCGAGGAACAAAGCCCTTCCTTGCCAGCTCAATTCAAAAAACAGTGGGCGGGCTTCCCTGGTGGCGCAGCGGTTGAGAATCCGCCTGCCAATGCAGGAGACACGGGTTCGAGCCTTGGTCCGGGAAGATCCCACATGCCGCAGAGCAACTAGGCCCGTGAGCCACAACTACTGAGCCTGCGTGTCTGGAGCCTGTGCTCCGCAACAAGAGAGGCCGCGACAGTGAGAGGCCCACGCACCGCAATGAAGAGTGGCCCCCGCTCGCCACAACTAGAGAAAGCCCTCGCACAGAAACGAAGACCCAACACAGCCAAAAATAAATAAATAAATAAATTAAAAAAAAAAAAAAAAAAAAAAAAAAACAGTGGGCGAGAGCTCTCATTGGCTCAGCCTGGGTCACAAGGGCTGACAACCAGCAGCCGTGCCTGGATATTATGGTTGGCGTGGGGAAAGGGAAGTTCCCAAGGGAAGAGAAGTGATGTTCCAAGAAGAGGGAAGAGTCTCAGGAGGTGGAAAATCACACATCCACAGCCCTAGTATTTTTCAAACACGGACTGCAACTTATTTGGGGGAGGGGGTCGTGAAACTAATCAGTGAGCTGCAATCAGCAGAATTTAAAAAAGGAAAAAGGATAAAATAGAACAGAAACAGACTGTATCCAACTCAATATTACTTAGGGAAACTTTTGTTTTAATTATGTGTATGTGTGTGCGGTATATGTGTGTACTAGGTAACAATGGAAAACAAATTTCTTACAGTGGGTTTTGGTTTAAAAAAATCAGAGTAGTACAATACTCTAGGCAATCATCAAACATCAGATCTGTTTAACATGTATGCATGTACACCTACCTACTCATGGGAATACTTAGTATATATTTCATACTTATCCCCGTGTCTTCATTTAATGTGATTACGGCTATAGACAATACAAAAAAAGTTTAGCTGAGACATTTTTTTTTTAACATCTTTTTTTTTTTTGCGGTACGTGGGCCTCTCACTGTTGTGGCCTCTCCCGTTGCGGAGCACAGGCTCCGGACGTGCAGGCTCAGTGGCCATGGCTCATGGGCCCAGCCGCTCCCCGGCATGTGGGGTCCTCCCAGACCGGGGCACGAACCCGTGTCCCCTACATCGGCAGGCAGACTCTCAACCACTGCGCCACCAGGGAAGCCCTAACATCTTTATTGGAGTATAATTGCTTTACAATGGTGTGCTAGTTTATGCTTTATAATAAAGTGAATCAGTTATACATATACATAGGTTCCCATATCTCTTCCCTCTTGCGTCTCCCTCCCTCCCTCCCACCTGAGACATTTTTATTATGAACTATTACACATTATCCAATCAATGAGAAATTAACAATAAGAAATGCACAATTGTAAAATTCTTTTTAATGACACCCAAACAAAAGTGCCTAATAAATTAATTGGTTTTATCATAAACACCAAGAAAAATTACTTTCAATTTACTTAATTGTTTATAATTATCTTTACAAACTTACTTTCAATCACACTATTAATACATTCTTCTTGGAAATAATGTGTTCATTACAGAACAGCATGAAAGAAAAGACCTTTCCAGTTTGTGTAAACTCAAATCCTGTCGTATAAGGAACACAGGGAAGCACACACCCCACTCACGGAAAACTCCGGCCCTGTGAGCTGTTCCTCATGAGGGCAACCACCGTCATCAGCCTATGAGTCAGTGGGTAATTACTAGTTATCCATGTAAGCATCCCTTTCTGGAGATCAATTTAGCAAATCCTCTCTGCTCTCCAGAGCTGGCCTAACCAACAGTCATTTCCTCTCCTTCTTTCCTCCCAGAGTCTCAGTTTTGCAGAGGCATCAGATGGCTCTGTGCTGGGCTGCGGGTGGGATGGGCGTAGTGGGAGCTGAGGTCCTCTCCCACACTAGAAACTGACTCTTAATTCAGAGAAGCCACTGCTATTTTGAGTGAGACAACTCTTCATTATACAGAACTGTTTTGCTCACGTTAGGATGTTTGGTAGCCCTGGTCCCTTACTGCTATATGCCCATAGGACCCCTGCCCCTAACACTATAAACAGTTGGAACCCTCATGACCATTGCCCAACAGCTGCCCCCCCCCGGTTGAGAACCACTGGTCAGAGAACCAGGGGTCACCAAACTTTCTCTATAAAGGGCCACTTGTTAAATATTTTAAGCTTTGTGGGCCATATGGTTTCTGTTGCAACTACTCAACTCAGTCACTGTAGTACAAAAGCAGCCATAAATTATACGTAAATGAATGGGTATGGCTGTGTTCTAATAAAACTTTATTTACATAAACAGGTAGCAGACTGTATTTGGTCCACAAATCATAGTTTGCCAATGTCTGCGAGTCTAAACCAGCCACGGTGATTCCCTTCACCAGGAAGATTTAAGAAAGACATGAGACACCATGATAATTCTGGACAATGCAAGATCAAGGAACTCTGCTATGAGGTTTTGGGGAAAGTTTCCCACACTCTCAAATAAGGGAGGCATGGAAGAAACATATCCTGCTCCCTTCTCACCTTTGGCCTTTTTTTGTGTGAAGATATGATAGCTGGAGCTATTGCAGTCACTTTGCAACCACAGGAGGTACAGTCTATATGCTGAGATGGCACATGAGAAAAACAACAAAACCCAGAGCCCTGGAATCCAGTTAACAAACCCTAAAATGGCCCTACCTCTGAATTTCTTATGTGAGAGAATAAATTGGCCTCCTCTTTAAGCTATGTTAGTTGTGTTTTCTATTGCTTGCTGATGACAGCATCTTAACGAATACACTTTGAATTTGATCATAAAGCAGCAAGGGTCATATATTTCTGCTGGAATATGAGTATAGTGTCCACATTGACACTTGTTAGCTACCTCCAAATTTCAAGTGTTTATTCTGGAAACAGTAGCCTTGTTGCTGTTCTCCAAGTGCAGCTCTGAATAAAACAGAAAATACTGGAGAAGAACTACATGTTGATTTCTTCCTCAACTTCTTTTCCCTTCTTTCTCCATGCTACTAGAACCCTAATTCTGAGCATTAGGATCTCTGGGAAGGTGAGCCAGAAATGAACATCTCATTGCCCTTTGCTAGATGTGGCCATGTGATCCATTCTAGTCAAGGAGACTCTAAGGGAAGACCCTCAGCTTCTGCAAAAGATGTTCCTCCATTCTTTAAAAAAAAAAAAAAAAAAAAAAAAAAAAAAGCCACACACGGAAAATGCTCACAGTACTCCAGCCACGCCCTGTTTCCTGACTCTGAAGCCAGTCATATGATGATGTGATGCCTGGAGCTGTGGCAACCACTTTACACCATAAGGTAATAAGCACAAAGCTGGTGAATCACAAAGAAGGACAGAGCTTGAGTCAATGGAGCCCGATCCAGGAACCACCTTCCTCTAGGAATATACTGTTTAAGCCAGAGTTAACCAAGCTTTCCTTTACTTGTAGCTAAAATATCCTAACCAATAAACTCATAATAAGAAAGCATTAAAAGGATGACATTTTTTAACCTTAAAACATAGAAGCTATTTAGGTTATACATGAAGTACTAAATATAGATGTCCCTAAATAAGCTACCCATGGTGTAGTGGAGTTTTGATATCCACCTCCTAGGAAGTAGACATGGTAGGATAACCCTGTAGGGCTGGCCCAGGGGAGCCACATCCTCTTCTGTTTCTTCTTCCTCTAAGCAAGTCTACTTTTCCAGTGTGGTTTCTACACTTCCCTTCAAAGCATCCACCCATCATAGTAATGCAACCAGTGGACAAAGGGGAAAGAGTTTATCACCCTCTTGCTTTGAATCCTTTACTACGTAGCATGTAGGGGTTATTACATCTTCTTTGTGGGAAAGAAAGCAAGCACGGCAGGAGTATATAAACATTTACAACACAATTCCTATTCAAGTTGTTTAAAATCTATTTGGGAAGAGAAAATACTGTTCACAGTAGGAACATTTATACAGAGAATCATCTGTAAGTGCAAAGTGATATTATCTAATTTCTCCTTTATGCAGAATTTCAAAAAAAGCCCGGAAAGATAAAAATATTTATATATCTAAATCTGTATCTACATATTCATTTATGATTGTCTTTCCATCAAGAGCTACTTTTAATGATATTTGATGACATAGGACAGGAGTCAGCAAACTTTCTATAGAGGGGCACCTGTTTTCAGCTTTGTGAGTCATCTGGTCTCTGTAGCAATGACTCAACTCTCCCACCATATCGAGAAAGCAGCCATAGACGACACATAATGGGTGTGGCTGTGTGCCAATAAAACTTTATTTATGGACACAAATTTGAATTTCATATAATTTTCACGTGTCATGAAATATTACTCTTCTTTTGATTTGGGGAACCATTTAAAAATGTAAAAACCATTTTTAGCTTTATACAAACACAGGCTGCAAGGGTTGGACTTGGCCCATAGGCTGCAGTATGCCAACCCCTGACCCCTGACCTAGGACACAGGAAAAATTTAAAATGACTTCTAGGTCAGCATTAAAACTGAGTTATGCCCAGTATAGTTTTATGCATGTATCTTCTTGTGTTTAGATGATCTTTTAAAAATGTTACCATGGGCTTCCCTGGTGGCACAGGGGTTGAGAGTCTGCCTGCCGATGCAGGGGACACGGGTTCGTGCCCCAGTCTGGGAAGATCCCACGTGCCGCGGAGCGGCTGGGCCCGTGAGCCATGGCTGCTGAGCCTGTGCGTCTGGAGCCTGTGCTCCGCGACGGGAGAGGCCACAACAGTGAGAGGCCCATGTAACGCAAAAAAAAAAAAAAAAAAAAAAAAAAAAAAATGTTACCACATATACCTATAATGGCCAGACTCTGATTAAACATATCACTATATTCCAGAGAAATGGAAGTTTATGGAGCTATACATGACCACATCAGTACCAGAGTGACATAAACGAAAGGAGTAAACAGTAGAGAGGCACCAGGCACTTTATTGCCGCCTACGCGTGTTTCATCAACTTAGTCAAATAGCACTCTATTCTTCAGCCTGTCAACATGATCTCAACCGGAAAGCCAAATTATGAACTAATGGCATCATAATCAAATTACAGTCCTAATGGAAACATCCATCAATATATCCCCAGAACATGGTTCTCCAAAAACACCAAGTTGTCCTCTTTGGTGAACAGAAGATAGTCAGAGGATACAATTTTTAGGATTGCTGTCAAAATGTGATAAAATTTAAGGTTAAAAAACTTATACTATTCTTTGTTGGGTGGTGGGAGCCAAAAGAAAAATATTTTTTCTGTTTATATTCCTATCAGAGAAAGACCTATCTAGATATTAAAAACTGAAGGAATTTTGTGTCAGAGTACTCAATTCTATACAAAAAAAGCAAGAGATCATTTTTATAATGATATGATTTTTCCAGTTTTATCTTAATTTGCTAACAAAAATTGCTATTAAAATTTTATGTATCTGAAATTTCTATTACACCTTGTTGATATATATCCTTAATATAGTAAACCATCTCTTATGCTTCATTCATCGTAAACAGAGAAAACTAATTACAGGTTAAAACTGTTTGAGTCAGCAATTTAACTTCTCATCCAGGGCAGATTTTTCAACATTTTATCACATTTTGGGAGATCATACTTACCTAATTTTTGTTCTTTTGTCTCAGTAAACTTTCTTCCCCTCCCCAGCTCCCCCAATCTAATAACACTTTTATTAGTTTCTTATGTATCCTTTCAGTATTTTTTAATGTAAATAAAACTGTACTGTTGTATAATTTTCTATGTTCACTTAATAAATACTTCCTGGAGATGGTTCTATACAACTGCATAGAGTGTTCCCTTGTTCTTTATTTTTTATAGCTGCATAGCGTTTCACGCTATCTTAATCTATGTTCTTATAGATGCATTTCTTAGAATTTGCTTATTCTATGGTAAAATTATGGAAGTTTAGAAATAAATTAAATTTAGAGGGAATATCACGTAATTTCCCCATTTTACAAATGTGAAGAAACATAGATCTGACTTGCTGGAAATCTACTGAAGTTCCTACCACCATTAATCAAGCCTTCCATCCCCAAATGCCTCAAATTTTCTCATTAGGTTAACTTCTATGACAAATGCTGCTTGTCAACTTTAATACCTTTGAGGAACCAGAATGCCCACAATTTTAGCATAAAATTTAAATATCATTTTAATGGCATCTCAAATTACCTTGTGACTTTTATGAGTTTGGAAATACTCAGTATGCTATTATTGTCATAAAAAGTATTCTCATGAAATCCAAAGACTTCACTGTAAAGATATTCGTTACATTATTATCCAAAGCAAAACACTGGAAAGGATCTAAATTTTAATTAAATAGGAAGTCATTCAGTAAACTGTGGTATATATGGCTGTTTATTTCATATTTATAAAAACATTTTAATGAAATAAGAATATAATATTTTTAAAAATTTAAGTATAGAATTGTGTCTACAGGATATTAACTATGTAAAATAGATGGAAAGGTTAAAGAAAATAGACAACAGTGATTATATCCTGCTGGTATAATTTCAAATATTTATATATATATATATATTTTTTTCCTTTATATATTCTATGTTCTCAAAGACTTTTTACAATAAAGTTATCTTCTATAATCAGAAAAATCATGTTAAAATCCTATTGATATTATTTGGACTCTTGGATTTATGTGGGTACCCTATCTCACTTTTTCGAAATTCAAATTTGTTAATAATATAATCCTAGGGCTCAAAAATCAAAAGAAAATAAAAATATAATGTGTGGATGGGGACATGGGAACCCACCCGTGTCTCCTATCTACCCGGTCCCTCTCACCCATAATCCCCTGTAGCCCTAACTTTACAGAGTTAAATACTGTTCTTAGTTTTTTGTGTATCCTTCTGGTCATTCTTATGCAAACACAGTAAATATGTACATTAAATTCCCCTGCCTTTTTATACAGCTTTGTACCTTACTATTTTCACGTAACAATAAATATATGAGAGATCTTTGGATGCCACTGCATATAGAGCCAGTCCTGTTCTTTTTCTCCACAGCCATACTGCATTTCATGTTAATTTTTCAGCCAACTTCTCATCATTCAGTGTGATATTTGAAAAGAGCAATATAAAAACTAACCCTAGGTCAAATATGTGCACTTCAACAAGACAACGCCTTTCCTTCAGTATAGTGACGATTCCACTTGCTAGTTCTTTATTTCCTTTTCCAAATACACTGTATGCAAGATACCCTGATCACATTTTGTTTTGTTTTTTTTAACTGAAGTATAGTTGATTTACAATGTCCTGTTAGTTTCAGGTGTACAGCACAGTGATTCAGTTATATATATGTATATATATATTCCTTTTCAGGTTCTTTTCCCTTATAGCTTATTACAAAACATTGACTATAGTTCCCTGTGCCATACGGTAGGTACAGTAGGTCTTTGTCATGGATTATTTACTATCACATTTAAGTACCTAAAACTCTCATTATCAAATCTTTAAGTATGTTACAAATATTGTGTACAATTCTTTCCTAGCAGTAGAGAAACAATGTGTATAACTGGACAAGACTAGGATATTCAGGACTAGAAGAAAGGGAAAGAAAACAAATGTGAGACTATTGAGGATCCAGGCTCAGATGGAGGGCTGGGTCCCAACCTGCAGGGTTAGGCAGTGGTTCACTGCCAAGTGTCCAACAGGCACGATGAATGAGCATTGACATCAGATCCTAAAAATCAGGAGCAGTCCGATCTGCTGAATGAAGTACAGAAGCAGGCATATCTGTGATAATCAATACTTGACTTCATGAGGAATACAGCATGCTTTCACTCTGATTCATTCATAATTCATCAAATACTTTCTCAATATGTACTCTGAACCAAGAAGTTTAGTAAAAGCCCCCTTTGGGGCTTCCCTGGTGGCGCAGTGGTTGAGAGTCCGCCTGCCGATGCAGGGGACGCGGGTTCGTGCCCCGGTCCGGGAAGATCCCACATGCCGCGGAGCGGCTGGGCCCGTGAGCCATGGCCGCTGAGCCTGCGCGTCCGGAGCCTGTGCTCCGCAACGGGAGAGGCCCGCGTACCGCAAAAAAAAAAAAAAAAAAAAAGAGATACAGTGGCAAACTGGACTCAATTGTAATATCATATGTACCAGTCAACTACTGCCATGATAACGCCGCATAACAAACCTCCCCAAAACTCAGTGTCATCCAATAATAAGTACCTGTTTTCATGATCACAGGTTTTCAGGATGATGCTGTGCCATGAATCTAGCTTCTGGAACCAGCAGGCCAACCCAGGCAGTTCTTCATACAGTAATGTTATAAGCAAAAAAGAAATGCACACTGCCTCTTAAGGCCTTCTACCCAAGCTGATGCTCTGACTCCTGCCTGTGTTCTATTGGCCAAAGCAAGTCACAAGGCCAACAGCAATAGGTCAGGGAAGGACATTCCACCTCTAACAGGAGGAACTGTAATGTCACATAGAAAAGGCTTGGATTCAGGGAAGGTTTAAGAATTGGGAACAAAAGTGCAATCTACCACAGTGAATAAATGCTATGATAAAGTTAGGGCACGTGATGCCTAGCAGAGACTGGGTACACAGCTAGACTAAATTTCCTAGCCACTCTCACTTTTAGATATGCCCAGGGTTCCAGTTAATGAAGTGTGGGTAGAATGATGTACTTCAATTCCAGGCATGGTCCTTCAAAACCTCCCATCCAGTCTTCTCCCATTTCTCTCCCCTCATCTGTCAGCTGAACCTTGGTGGGCAGGGCACCCTTGAATTGCATACTGAAGAGGAGAGAGCCTCCATCTTCTGGGTGCTCTGAGTGTGTGCAGCAGAGCTCCCGCAATCCATCAGGAAGCCCTATTAGGGGCTCCAAGTGATCAAGAAATAAACCACTTATTCTCAAATTGAGGGGTTAATCTGCTAAAGCACTTAGATTATTTTAACTAACAAAAGATGCTAATCAAGCCATTTAACCCAGGACTGGGGAGTTGGAAAGGCTACATGAAACAAGCATAGATTACAAACTACAGACAAATGGTCGTTTTCTAGGTAAAAAGGGGGCAAGGTAAAGATTGTTCCAGACAAAATGACGAGTATATTTAAAGGCTCAGAGGTGTGACACCATTTAGGACTCCTAAAAAAGTTCAATATAGTTAGAGGTAGGGTGTGTGTGCGTGTGCACCTGTGTGTTTGGGGGTTGAATAGGAAGTTAATTAAGGCTAGGGCAAAATGACATATTTCCAAAAATAAGACACCCAAAGGAAACGGGGGCCAACCCCAAAAGGGCGGAGATAAAGACTGTGGATTTTCCCCTAGGGGCATTAAGGAGCAAGGAGATAGAGAGGATCAGATCTGCACTTTAGAAAGCTTCTAAATTCACCTCCAAGTCGTATAGTAAGTGCTAACAACAGGTAAAGACCCCAGAGTGGGCGGGCAGGGCTGGCTGGGTGCGGGGTGTCTCCCCAGGCACAACTCCCTTTCCACCTCCTAGCAAAGCAGGCAGACACCCAGGGTACGGCTCTAGCCACAAAGGGGAACTTGAGTCCTGGGCAGAGAGCTCAAGGAAGAAGAGTAAAATGCTCCTGTCAAAGGCCGAGAGCAAATATTGTAGGTCTTGTAAGCCACGTGGTCTCTGTCATTACCATTCAACTCTGCCAAAAGCAGCCACAGACAACACGGAAGCAAATGAGCATGGCTGTGTTCCAATAGAACCTTATTTACAAAAACTGGCAGGAAATGAGTAAATGAAAATAGAAGTAAACATATCAGGGCTTCCTTGGTGGCGCAGTGGTTGAGAATCTGCCTGCTAATGTAGGGGACACGGGTTCGAGCCCTGGTCTGGGAAGATCCCACATGCCATGGAGCAACTAGGCCCGTGAGCCACAATTACTGAGCCTGCGCATCTGGAGCCTGTGCTCCGCAACGAGAGAGGCCGCGACAGTGAGAGGCCCGCGCACCGCGATGAAGAGTGGCCCCCGCTTGCCACAACTAGTGAAAGCCCTCGCACAGAAACGAAGACCCAACACAGCCAAAAATAAAATAAATAAATAAAAATTTAAAAAAAACAAAAAAAACTTCAATGCTTTAAAAAAAAAAAAAAAGAAGTAAACATATCAGGTGGACTAGAGCGTGCCAACCTGTGCCCTAGGCCACAGAGGGAGGCCACAGAGGGAGGCAATGCCCTGAGCCCTGAGCCATAATGCAGGTGGACAAAACTAATCCCAGACTTCACCCTCTGTGTCCCTGAGACTGCCCCTGCCCCTGCCTTGACCCTAAGACTGGTGATGGGACTGTGATTTTCATAAGACACGAGCACTCTTCACTCCAGTTAGAGGGCCGTTGTAAAATCACCATGGTTAGATGTATGAGCCAATGTAGAACAGTCTAGAGTTGGCCAGATGGCTTCATGCTCTCCACTACAGCAATCTTCCACCAGTTAAATAATCATGCCAGTTAAATATATAAATATACTCCTTCCTACATTCGGTGGGTGAATTTTAACATTAATTTGAAAAACTCTGGACTATTGTGTTCTTTAAGGCTCATCTTTGTGAGATAATTATCATGTCCTTATCTTCAGTTAAGCAAATCTCACACAATCTTTGAAACATATGAAAACAACCAAAATAAACATTAAAACCCTATAGCAATTTGGAATTGTAGGGAACTTGCTTTTCCTTTGCTTTTCGTTTTCAAACTTGAGATACATTTCTTTCATAAAAATAACAGTATTTTCCTATCATTCAAAAAGGACTTCCTAAAATAAAAACTTACTGACACCTATAAAAACTCATTGTAGCATCATACTAATTTTGCTTGTTGAGCTTATAGCAGTAAAACACAGAGTTCTTAGAAGCCCAAGCTGATGACTTTTAAACCATTAATCATAGAAAACAAAAAAACTGCTTCAAATGTCAAAACAAAAACAGCTGATTTTCTGAGAGCTAGTCTAAGAGCAGGCCATTTATTTTTAACTTGTACACTCCTTTCCACTCCTGAGTTACTGACCCTGATCACTGTTCAGCTCAACAAGTTACGATAATTCATTTGTAATAAGTATTAGAATGGGTTGTACATGACTTTACTCACTTATTACTTAGTATAGAGTATTCATTGTATGCCAAATTCTGTAACCATACTTGAAAATGCATTTCTAAAACAAAAGTGCAGGAGGAAACCTTCTCATCTCTTTGCCAGGAAAAAATGGGAATGTTAACTTTGTTATCTAAAACTAAGGCTTAGGTTTCAAGATACTTTTCACAGCTTAAGTACATAATGACCTAAATTGTTCAGAAGCGAGGTTGCATACTTTTGATATGTCTTTGCTATAAAGAACTAAAGGCATATAAGTGATATCATATGATATTTGTCTCTCTCTTTCTGACTTACTTATATAATCTCTAGGTCCATCCATGTAGGTGCAAATGGCATTATTTCAGGAGGGGGGGCCGGGGAGGGATGGATTGGGAGTTTGGGACTGGCCAATGCAAAGTATTATATATACAATGGATGAACAACCAAGTCCTACTGTAGAGCACAGGGAACTATATTCAATATCCTGTAATAAACCATAATGGAATAGAAAAAAATTTGAAAATTACAAAAAAAGAACTAAAGGCAGCCTAGCTTTTCATTACAATGCTCTCAATCAAATCATAAGGAAGTCGGGTTAAACTCAACTGCAAATTAATACAGCCTACCTCAAGTCCTCTGTCTACAAGTAAATCCACTTATCTAGTTTTCTTTCCATGTGGAAAAAGATTAATGAAAGTCATGAACAATTAGGAGCCGGTGGCTCAAGTGTACGGTAAGGAAATACCAGGCCTTCTCCTGTGGACTTATCAGCTCTCCGCGCACGTTGGTTGAGGCCATACAAGTACCGTTGCCCATTCTTTTTCCATCCATGTCAAACTAGAAGGTGAAAGGCTTATGGAAGGCAAGTATCACTCTAACAAGTATCTCTCCAGCCCAAAGACAGTGGGTCAACTTAGTGACCAAAGAATAAGCATACAAAGTTGTCCCGAGTGCAACGAATACCACTAGGGCAATTATGTGCACTTCTGACGGTCAGTGCCCCTACAGTTAAGTAAGTAATTTGAGATCAGAAGTTTAATAAAGATAAGGGCTACATTAACGGTGAATGTACACTGGTGAATGCACGTATTTAATATGCTAAATTTAATAAGTGTTGACAAAGTTTCTCTCCTTAAAACAAACTCTAGCCAGGCTCCTCTGAGCTCTCCCTCAACTATGCCTCAACCTTGGCCTTTAAAGACCTGGACAAACAGTAACTTAGTTTCTTACAGCTCAAGGCTACATCCCTACAATGACTCCAACTCCCCTGAAAGTGCCTGTTGGAGAAAATTCAAGGCTACCAAAGAAGTGACTATTCCAGTCCACACCTGAAGATGGGGCCCCTGTCTCCCAGTCTCTGTGGGACGGCAGGAGTCTAACTTCGGTAACAGCCAGTTAACAAAGCTAGATGGGTTTCACATGGGCCAGCCCCTTCTTGCTTTTTGTAATTTTTCAGTTCCTTGCCCGTACTGAGCCCCAGCGCTCTCCCTCCCTATTCCCTCATTCTTCCTTTAAAATGCCCAGTCGCCTGTGTACAATTGGAAGTCATGTTCACACCAGCCTCTTTTCCCTATTGTAATAGTATATTACAATAGTATATTAGTATATTACTTAGTATATTACTAAGGTAGTAATACTTGCCACTTTAGTATCTGGCTCTGCTGATCTTTGACACTGTGTATTTGCTTATGCTTCTGCCCACACACACGTGCTGACAATATAAAGAAGAGAAAATAGGCAAAGGCACTGTTTCACCCAGGAGTCAGCAAACTGTTTCTGTAAAGGGCCAGATAGTAAATATTTCAGGCTTTGCCGGCTATAAGGTCTCTGGAGCACCTATTCAACTTCGCCGTTGTAGGGAATTCCCTGGCGGTCCAGTGTTTAGGACTCGGCGCTTTCACTGCCGTGACCCGGGTTCAATCGCTGGGGGAGCTAAGATCTTGCAGGCTGAGCAGCGTGGCCAAAACAAACAAACAAAAAACTGTTGTAGAGCAAATGCAGCCGTAGACAACCAGCAAATTCATGAACACAGATAGTTGTGCTCCAATAAAACTTTATTTATGGACACTGACATTTTAATTCCATATTATTCTTATTTTGATTTTTTAAACCATTTAAAAATTTAAAAGAAATTTAAAAACCATTCCTAGGGCTTCCCTGGTGGCGCAGTGGTTGAGAGTCCGCCTGCCGATGCAGGGGACATGGGTTCGTGTCGCGGTCCGGGAAGATCCCACATGCAGCAGAGCGGCTGGGCCCGTGAGTCATGGCCGCTGAGCCTGCGCGTCTGGAGTCTGGCTCCGCAACGGGAGAGGTCACAACAGTGAGAGGCCCACGTACCACAAAAAAAAAAAAAAAAAAAAAAAAAAAAAACCATTCCTAGTTCACAGGCTATATGAAAACACTCAGCAAGCCAGATCTGGCCCACAGGCCATAGTTTGCCAATCCATGGTTTAAGGTATTAATTTTCTTTCCTTGCTATGACTAGCTTTCAAAGTTCAAGATTATTTGATGGTAAGAGTCGTAGATTTAAGGACTGTATTTCTCAACAAACTAAAAAATGCTCCTTATTTTTCTCATTGAGCCAAATATGAAATTAGTGGGTTTAAGTCCATTCCTTAAAGATAAATTTCTAGTTCACCAATAATGGATATTCTCTCATAGTTAAACATCCATGCAAACTCCAAATGGAATAATAAAGTTGAAGTCTGTGTGTGTATGTAATTATTAGAGAAATGCAAATCAAAACAACGAGATATCACCTCACACCCGTCAGAATGGCTGTCATCAAAAAGTCTACAAATAACAAATGTTGGCAACAATGTGGAGAAAAGGGAACCCTCATACACTGTTGGTGGGAATGTAAATTGGTGCAGCCACTATGGAAAACACTATGGAGGTTCCTTCAAAAATTAAAAATAGAACTACCATATGATCCAGCAATTCCATTGCTGGATATATATGTGCAAAAAAAACTGATAACACTAACTCAAAAAGATACATGCTCCCCAATGTTCATAGCAGCACTATTTACAATAGCCAAGATATGGAAGCGACCCAAGTGTCTATCAACAGATGAACGGATAGAGAAAGAAGATGTGGTGTATATATATACGATGGAATATTACTCAGCCATAAAAAAGAATGAAATTCTGCCATTTGCAGCAAAGTTCATGGACCTAGAGAATATTATGCTAAGTCAGACATAGAAAGACAAACACTGTATGATATCATTTATATGTGGAATCTAAAAAATTAAAACAAATGAATGTATAAAGCAAAACAGAAAAAGACCCACAGATATAGAAAACAAACTAGTGGTTACCAGTGGAGAGAGGGAAGGGGCGGCAGGATAGGTATAGGGGATTAAGAGATACAAACTACTATGTATAAAATAGTCAACAAAGATATATTGTATAGCACAGGGAGTTATAGCCATTATCTTGTAATAACTTTTAATGGAGTATAATCTGTAAAAATACTGAAACACGATGCTGTACACCTGAAACTAATATAACATTGTAAATCAACTATACTTCAGCAATAGAGGGAGAAAGAGAGAGAGAACGAACAGGTGGAAAGTTCATAAGCAGAAAGAGAATTTCCCCGTCATGCTTTTAAATTACAAGTAAGTTTCACTTCATCTAACAATCTGTATCAAATTCTGATAGCAAGAAGGTAAATTCACTTGCCCCAAAGAGAAAGAGAGTGATGCTTGAAATGGTACATAGCCTGAACTAGACATCTTCCCCAGTACAGCTAACGACTAGACTTTCACAGCTGCAAACTAGCAACCCCCGGGAAAGTAGAGTTAAATATTCCTAAAACAGGAATCTAGTTCTGTTATGAAACTGTTCATCATTTCACCTCATGACAGCCACGAAAATCAGGAGAACTCAGAAAGGACTCAGACGATGAGCAAGTAGCATTTTTAATAAAATTCAAATCCAGAGTCTTTGGGAGTTTTTCGTTGCTAGCCTCCAGAGTCACTATTATCAGCAACATTAATGCAATTACTTGGGTAAAAGGGGAGATGGGAAAAATCTGACCTTTGCATTGCTTCTTTTTTTTTTTTTTTTTTTTTTTTTGCGGTACGCGGGCCTCTCACTGTTGTGGCCTCCCCCGTTGCGGAGCACAGGCTCTGGACACGCAGGATGTGCAGGCTCAGCAGCCATGGTTCACGGGCCCAGCCGCTCCGCGACATGTGGGATCTTCCCGGGCCCGGGTACGAACCCGTGTCCCCTGCATTGGCAGGCAGACTCTCAACCACTGCGCCACCAGGGAAGCCCTGCATTGCTTCTTTAACTTCCCTTTTTCCCTAGGAAATATTTAATTCTGAACAAGGTAAAGGTAAAAAAAAAGTTTAGTAGTCTCTAAAAAGGTTTTACATAAAATCTGAGGAAACTATACATATATATGTATATATATATTTTTCTTCCTCAAATGTATACTTGGAACAAAATTAGCACACTGTATTATTTGTCACTGCTATATACCACAAAACCCATGCAACTGTTAAGACAATGTAAAATAAAGCAGCCCCCAAATTTACCTAATACTACAAGAAATAATCTTCACATTAATAATTTGGACCAAATCATCATCTCAAAGTGTGCCATTTTGCTTAAAGAAATCTTCATTTTCTCAATCCATGAACGCACTGCTCAATTTAATAGCACCCCTATGAGTTTTGGGTCTCAAATTTCTTCCCTCAGGCAAAGGGGGCATACTCATATGCTTTTCTACTGAACTGCATTCTTCTATAAACATTTCAAAGAGTGCATCTGCTTCACAGATGAAACAGTGGATACAAAGAACAGTAACAATAAAAATATATGCCTACTTTGTAATGCTCTCATCTACAAGGATGGAAAATGATATATAACTGTTACCAAGGAAACAGTGAAGTAAAATTGCATGTATCAAGCAGTTTAATAACCAGAAAATTAAAAGAACAAGGAAAAAATCATCTCCAGATAGAACCATGACACATTATGCCACCCACAATGGATGCAATCAAGGGTCACAACTCAAAAAGATGATGTAAAGGGTCCCAACCTGCCAGCTATTCCAATGCTTGGCAGTCTTTTTTTTTTTTTTCTTTTCTTTTTTTAAATGATGGTTATAAGATGTAACTGGATTCTTGAGGGGCAATTTGAATTCCGACTTTTCACATAATTAAAAGAGCATAGATTCTGGTAACAAGTGGTTAAATGTAGGTCCTTTGAAAAGTCAAAACATGCTGTTTATTTATTCCAGTGTGGATTAATTTTCTCTTGGAATTCTCTGTAATTACCACTTTCTTTACTCACCGGTGGGACAGCAAATATCAGACAGCAAATGCTTTCTGAATTAACATTTAGAAACTCGAGTTCAACTCGCTTAGGAACCAAAGGCAAGGCTAAGGCCCGGGATAACCGTGTGCGTTCACCTCTATCTAAACCAGGAGAATTTTAAGCACTCAAGTAACCACGCTGATCAAAGCTAAATCCTTTAGGAAGATTATCCATTCTGAAATCAGGAAAATCCTGCAGTGTTAGCACTTTTATACTTCACCTTTGAGAAAAGAACTTGATTTCTGTAACGGTGTTTAAAACACACACACAAGACTTTATTCCTTCAAGAGCAGAAACAAGCAGCTGCAAACATGTGTTTCTGCATGCTGAAGACCCTCCAAAGGTATTTCTATCTCAGCTTGGGGACAATCGTTGAGCTCACACTGAGAAACAAGAAGAATTCTTAAGGAAGGGAGATTTCTTAACCGGCACATAAGCTCAGAACATGTGCAGCTTCTCTCTTTAGAATAAACACTCTATTTGGATCACATTAAGGATAGAAAGTGAAATTCACACTCATTTACTAAATTTTAACCTCTCTTTAAAATAAGATACTAATCCCTCACAGCCTGTCTTGGGTTTGCAACAACTCAGATTTGTGAATATCACGAGGGCATCCTAGAATTGTAAAAGAGTATAAAACATCTTTTCACTGATACACAGCACTGTCTTCTCCCAAGCTCCAAAGTTTAAGGACGAAATCTAGGCTCTAGATGTTTTGTTAATCTTAACGTTTTTAGCATTTGAGGGAACCGACATCTATCTTGGTTACTTTGAACTATACTATATTGGTTGAACCTCTCTTTCCCTTGGGCAAGCTCTCTGGCCGTCCGCAACTGCTAAACTATTGCTCACAGCCGTTTCCCATCCATGGTTCATGATTTGACAGCTGTTTATAATCCAGCCATAGGCAGCAGTGTGCAGGAAGTTAATAGAAAAGAGGTGTGAAGCCACGGCCCTCAATGATATAGATGTGAAATCAAACAATTTGCCACACTACAATCATCCACCACCCAACTTACTAGTCTTCTGATATGCAGGGCAATACCTCTTGGTGGGTGGACATACTTGCCCATCAACTGTATACCTCACGTCTTCCAAGACTGAGTTACACTGGGGCCCTTTCCCTGGGAAATCTGCTTGTAACGTTAAGACGCACCCATGTGAGTAGAGAAGAAAGGTGGAGATGGGCAAGAAGACCAAAAAAAGACCTGTGGATGTTGGAGACAGGCCCATCTGAATGGCAACATCCAAAATGAATGTTTCTGAAATGGCCCAAACGTAATTTAGCAAAGTCAACATACATTTCTGACTTGGGCTCTCTGACACTACTCACTCTTGCCTCATGCAATCAACACGTCCCACCCTAACACTAATTATTCTCTCACGACTGCAAGCAAGTCTAAAGTGTGCCCTGAAGACCTCTGCGGTCTCCCTCCTAAGGTCGAGGTAGTAACTGCTGTCAAGAGCTCAGGGAGAAGAAAGCCAGTGCTTCCAGGGACCTGGGCAGAGAAGATGGGGCATGTCTTCTAAGACTTCTCACACCTGGCTCTTGCCACTGAATGCCACGCTGCAAGAAGCATGGACCTACTTCCTGGGGTTGCTTAAGTCTTTGGAAGCTAAGCAGGGCAGGAGACCTAGGAGGAATGCTCTGACCAGGTAAAACCTAGGCACCCAAAGAGTGGAAATGTTCCTCCTTTATCAGCACTGCCCGACAAATCTGCCTGAATTGATGATTTTTCTTCCGTTTCAACAACATGGCCACTTGGAAGCAAATGTCAAAATCTCTCCAGGCTTAGAACTACATAGTCACCCAAAGAAAGGCTAAAGGTCTTTCTCTTCTGTCTCCATGACTTCAGCATCTAGGTCACTGCTGAGAACACCTGACAGGTTACCTGGGTCAACCTCCAAGCTGACTTTTTGGGGGTGTGGAGGCCCAATTTAGGGGTGGGGGCAGGGGGTCGCTTTTGGTCACTGCGCTTGGAAAGCAGGAACCCAAGCTCTAAAGCACTTCGGGCTTTCCCTAGCAGGAGCGATTACAACCATCTTCTCTTAGCCCTGAATTATACATGTGACCCCAAGCGCCACTGGGGCTTTTCCTAAGGGAAAACAAACTCGTGAGTACTGCTCTGTGCGTGAGGGCGTGTGTATCTGTGTGTGTGGTCTACAGCCGTGGCTACACAAGCCCCACCAGCCAGTGAGAGAGAAGTTGAACGCGGCAGCCCCTGGCCACCTCGCTTCAGTCCTAGCTTAAGCCCAGCTGCTCTCTCCAGCTTTGGCTTCTCCCCGAGGCTCCCGAAAAATAAAGCACCTAGTTGCCCGCGGCGGGGGCCCCTGGGTGCACGTGAACCGGCGCGGCCCCTACCTCGAGAGCTTTGCAATCTTCACAAAGCTGAAGACATCCATGCAGGCAGCCGGGGACCCCGAGCGCGGCGGCTCCGTCGCCCCTTGTCACGCCAGCAGCAGCGGCAGCCTCGGCAACCGCATGGCCGGCCGGGACCTCAGCGCGCCCCGGGGCTCGAGTGGCGGCGACAGCGGGTGGCGGCGGCGGCCCCGGAGAGCCCGCACCTGGAGGCGGCGGCTGCTACCCCCCTCCGGCCGCGGGCTGCGTGTGCATCCCCGGACAGGACCATTGATGGGCGCCGCTGTCGGGAAAACTCAGTGGAGAGGGGCCCGGGCCGGGGGCGAGGGGCGGGGGCGGAGAGCGCGGCCCGGGGACGGCCGGGCGCCCGGGGCAGGCGAGGCCCGGACGCTGGGCGCTGCTTCTGCTCCCCGCTTGCCGAAGAGCGCAGACTGAGCCGAGAGGCGGCGGGCGAGCCCGGCACACGCGCGCGCACCCCTCCCGGCACTGCAGCTGCCTCCCTGCCTCCTTCTCCGAGCCGAGTCCCTTCTCCTCTCCCCACCCCCAACCCGCGGGGGCGGGGGGGGGGGCTCTCCTGTCACCCGCTGCGTGTGCCTCCGGATCCGAAAGATCTGATCTAACCGTCTCGGACACACCGGGGCCGTGAACGCTGCCACCTCCCTCCCCAAACCTAGCGAGAGCCGTGCCACCGCAGATTGCCCAATGCCTCGGCGTGTTCCATAAACAAAACTAGCGATCGGGAAGGAGCGGGGATGGTCGAGGCTGGATCTTTATTGAAGGGGAAGGGGAGGGGGACGCCCAGCGCGGCGGGCTGGATTTGGAGAGCGCACAGTTCCCACTGCTTCCCCCGAACCTCTGGAGCGAGACGTGACAGCTGGGTTGGCTGGGAAGGTGTGTCTTTGGACAGCAGCACCAGGAGGGAGTCGGAGAAATAAGAAAATAAGAACCGGAGGCATTGGGGGGGGTTGGGGGGAGGGCATAACACACAGCTGCTTCTCACTAGAGGGGCATGAGGGTCCCAGGAGCCAGCAGCGTGGAGACTAATAGGAATGGGTTCCGAATCTAAAGGAAGAGGAAGAGACGAGAACGGGGGTCTGGCAGGCAGAGCAGCCGCTTCCTCAAATTCAGCGGTGGGTGAAGATGGAAAAAACCTTACTCAAAAGACAAAAACCAAAAACCAAAACACAAAAATATAAACACATACCTTAGGCAGAGTAAACTCCAAGTTGCAGCCATTTAGAACTCCTAGCCTTCTCTTTTACGTAATTATCTGGGATAATCACCCCTCTTCATTAACTCAGTTTTATCTCCCGGGAGGTTCTGGCTTCCTCGGGCCCCTTTTTCTTGTCTTTCTCTTGGAGACTCAAGGCCTCTTCTCCAAAATCCTTTAAAATTTCTTCCCAGACTATATGAAGGTCAGATGTCTGCACAAAGTGTGTTCTCCCACCCAGAGGCGTTCACCTGATGGGAGGGCCACCGCAAAGAAAAGATGCCACCCCCGAAATGTTGGAGGATCTGGCCAGCCCGCTTCTAGCTCTCCAAGGGGATTAGAGAAAACAAAATAGGTTTAAAGTTCCCAGACTTCTGCTCCTATCCTGGTCTGTCGCTGTATTTAAAGTCTTCAGTATTCAAGCCTAGTACTTCCAGTTTTTTTTTTTTAAAGGCATTTCTTTCAAAAATTAAACATAAAATCAGTAGCAATCTGAAAAATCTAAATGACTTGAAACTCAGGCACAAAATTCCATTATTTTAAAAATAAATAGAATCAATTTTCCTTTAGCTTCTTATAGATAGACTGGTTTAATTTCATGAACGGGGTACTACTCATGATCAGAGGAGGCAAGAAGGGCCTTGGCTTTTGAACCCCCTATTGTTTGTGTAAAATAATTATACTTTGGGTCTGCACTGTGCTTGGGAATTTTGAAAGCGCTTTTGCATCTGAGTCTCATAGCAACCTTGTCATATAAGTAAGGCAGCATATTTAAAAAAGAGAAATCTTTTATTTTTACGCCACAATCTATTCTCAATGTACTACCGATGAGTTTTAAACGTGGGTCAGATAAGGTTAGTTGTCTGATCCAAACTCTGCAACAGCTCTCCATTGTCCTTGGAGCTAAAGCTGCACTCCTCCAATGCCCAGTGACGCCCTAGATGCCTGGCCCTTGATCTCTCTGACCCCATCTATTACTCCTCACTTCCGCCAGCCCCACTGCCCTTACTAAGCTCCAGCAACACTGGCCTCATTGCGTTCTTCAAACTCTGCAGGTACCCTCCCACCTCCCACCTTTGGCTCTTCACAGTGGTTGTCCCCTCGGCCTGGAATGCTCTTCTGTCAGATATCTGCATGGCCAGCTCCTCCACCCTGTCAAGTCTTTGTACAAACATCACTTCCAAAAAGCCACCTCTGAAAAGCCTCTTCAAAACTGCAAGACCCACCACACCCTGAGACTCTGAGGCTTCATTAACTGTTTTTTTCCCTTGTTTCCATAGCACTTATCACCCACTAGTATATTATATAATTTATTTTTAGGTCTGTTGCTTCTTGTCTGATTCTTTTGCTGGAATAAAAGCTCCACAAGGGCAGGGATCTTTTTTGGTTTTGATTTTTGGTGGGTTTTTTTCACTGATGGATCCCAAATGCCTAGAACAGTTCCCTGGATGTAGAAGGACCTTAATAGATATTCGTTGAATGAATGAATTCTATGCTCATTAGATTCACAGCCAAAACAATGCTGGCCAAGCATCCCCAGCGGGTACTGCTGCTTCTCTGACCTCACTGCTGATGTTCGTCCATCTCCCACTACTCCTCCATCCCCAGCATCCTTCATCCTCCTTTGGATTGCTAATGATAACAATGAAGGCCCTCATATTCTCCAGTTAGTTTTCCCCTTCAGCCTATCTACCTTTCCCCAGGAGAGTGGCCACCAAAACCTTCCCTCATCTCTAAGTCAACATCTGGCAGCAAAGACCAGCTCTTGATCGGGAAAGGGAAGTAAAGCAATGCTTTTGGAGAATGTGTTTTGAAAAAGTGCTCCACTCTGACAACAGAACAGTTGGGATGCCCTTTTAGAAAAGATAACCCTATTAATCAAGAATTATTCCAGATACCAAATAGCTATTTATTCAACAGTGAAAGTGACAGGAAATAGGCATTGTGTTTACTTGTAGAGAGACAGCCTTCCTTCAAGACATCTGGTCTACCTGGAACAGCTTGTTGTTGGGCTTTCAATCTGTGCTAATTTGCGCGCTACAGTTATGAATGGTGCAGAAGCCGACTCTCCACAGCCTAATTGCCACCAGGGGGAAACAACTGGCTTCTCCAGGTCTTTATCCTCCTCTGGTACATTAATTATCTAGAATGTTTTCTAATGGATTGATATATTTTTTAAAGCGAAGAGATTCTCCCCATCCTCCTTTGTTTTTCATTGACATAAAGATGGAAGAATCTGCTCCTTTGAAACAACCAGTTTCACAGCCAGTTTATACCTTTAAGCTCTCTTGGCAGAGAGACAAAGATTTGAGTAGCTGGTCTCCAGGCCCTGTTCCCTCTCTGTGCCAGGTGTGTGCAGGAGAGGTTGGGATAGGTTTCTTTGTCTAGCATGAAATGGATCTGCCTAAAACAAAGAAAAACCAGTGAGTGGCATTTGAGTACATATGTGATTTTCTGAGGTTTTATTTTCAGTCTGGAGACTCTCTAAGGGCCCTTATAAATCTTATAGATATTCACCCATTGGAAGCTGTACTACCAGCCCTGAGAATCTGTTTAATTTGCTTTACTTGGCTCCAAGTGACATTCGGTCATTTCCGAAAACAAAACACTTTCAAACACTGTTGAATGTATTCACAAATAAGAGACCTAAGGGCATCAGATCCACAGCAAGTCATTTAACTTCTCTGAGACTCAGTTTCCCCACCTGTAAAATGGAATCATAATGTATTCCTACCTTACCTAGAATGAGCCCTTGAGGTTGAATACCAATTCAGAGTTGAGTACACGTGAACTGAGGCACATGGTTATTAACTCCGGAAGGATTTCCACAACTGTCTTGAGCCTTGGCTGTAAAAGTTTCAGCCCCTAAGATCATTACTTTGAAGGTGAAAACATTTGCTTTGATTGCTTTGATTGATCAGAGTTGGGTGTTTGGCCTAAAAATCAATCTCATTGCTGCCTGGTCAGTCACCAAAGCCCTAAGCAGTAGTATCTTTTCTGCTCTGAGGGCTTCTCAGGGAAAAGAGGAAGGAATTTCTTCATTACTGTTAAGACCTTATCTCAGGCTAGTGTCAGGAGTCTGCTATTGGGCCAGACGTTCCATACAGGATGGCAGCTGCGGATACTTTTGCTGCAAGTTACAGTAGAGAGAGCCCCATGCATTTCTCAGTTGGACTGTAGCATCTTGGCCATATGGTCACAGTCTCAAAAACAGGAGTAGGTAAAAGCAAGGTATCCACTAATTCAATAATTATTTAAGGAATTTCTCCTATGAACTAGGCAGTGTTCTAGGCACTGGGGAATACAGCAGGCAACAAAACAATTTCTGCTCTCGTTGACTTTACATTTTATTAGAGAAGACAGATGATAAACAGCAAAATAGGAAAAAAGCATAAGAAAAATAGCAGATGGTGACGTGCAGAGAATTAAAGTCATTTTGATTGAAAGGGAGTGACTAGATGACTAAGATCCAATGGTCAAGGAAGATCTCTCTAAGGAGGTGCCCATCAAGAGATGAATGGATAAAGAACATGTAGTATATAAATATAATGGAATATTGCTCAGCCATAAAAAGGATGAAATAATGCCATTTGCAAGAACATGGATGGACCTCCAGGATATTATGCTTAGTGAAACAAGTCAGACAGAGACACTCTATGTTATTACTTATGTGTGGAATCTAAAAAATAGCACAAACAAATGTATATAGCAAAACAGAAACAGACTCACAGATACAGAAAACAAACTAGAGGGACGGGGAGGGGCAAGATAGGGGTATGGGATTAAGAGATAAAAATTACTAGGTACAAAATAAATAACAAGGACGTATTGTATAACACAAGGAAATATAGCCATTATTTTGTAGTAACTTTAAATGGAGTATAACCTATCAAAATATTGAATCACTATGTTGTACACCTGAAACTAATATAATATTGTAACTCAACTATACTTCAATAAGAAAAGAAATACCCTACCCTCCAGACTCCTTTCTCCATAGCATTTCACACCACAGGATAATTTAAATTTGTTTTTAATCTCCTATTTCCCCTGCCAGAATATGAGCTCCATAAAGGGGAAAGAGGGATCAACAAATATTGTTGATTGAATGAATGGATGATTGATAGAATAAATTACCGTCCATAGAGGTGAGGTGAATTGCTTAGAGTCACACACATAGTCAGCAGCTGAGTGAGGATCAGAACCCAGTGTTCCTTGCACTACATCACCTAATGCCTCTCACATCTGAACTAGCACATAATGGAGAGCAGACTGTCAGGGACAGAAAGGGCAACTAGGAGGAAGAGGGAATGCTTCCGGAAGGTGGTGATACCCAGTCTTAGAAGGTATTGAAATTTGGTTACCCTAAAGGTAGGGATGGGGTACAGAAGGCTTTCATGGTGACAGGCACAGCATAATAAAACAGTCAGGGGCATGGAGGTGTTGTATGTGCAGGAAATGTGGGCAGTTTGGTGTTGCTTGGTTCTACAGTGAGAAGAAGGGAGTAAAGAGAGATGAACCTTGAAAGGCAGGTAGGGGCCAGATCATGGACTGTACCTTATAGTCAGTGGGCTTCCAATTTTAACCACAAAATGTTTCTATCTAAAAGCAATTATTTCCAAGAATCTCAATGCAGAAAACAAATACAGAGTGGGATCTCCTTGTTTGAAGTGGGAACATAGACACCCCAGCTCAGATAGCCTCCCCTTTGCCTTCTTCCACCCCTCCAACTAAGGTGCCCCCATGGGCTCCATATGAACCCAGTTTGAGAACCATGGTTCCAGTGATGGGGAGTTATAGACTGGCTTGAAGCAGGGTATGATCTGGTCAGACGGATATTTGAAATAGTTTGGAGGCTTTGGGAAGAAGAATGAACATAAGAAGGCCAGTTCGGAGAATACAGAGGGAGCTTATGGCAGAAGGTGAAGGGATAGATAATAACCGTGTTGGGGATAAAATCAGCAGGACTACGTATTTGATTATTTGGGGCAGTAGGAAGGGAGGGGTGTCAAGGAACTTTCCCAAGTGTCTAACTTAGATGCCTGGGTCAATGGAAATGCACCTGAGACAGAGATGCCCAAGTAGCCGTTTTGTTGGAAAAGAAGGCGGATTCACTTTGTGATGTGT
Source organism: Phocoena sinus (assembly GCF_008692025.1). Lineage (NCBI taxonomy): Eukaryota > Metazoa > Chordata > Mammalia > Artiodactyla > Phocoenidae > Phocoena > Phocoena sinus. The sequence goes on along the minus strand of NC_045784.1, from coordinate 9,330,027 downwards.
TCAATCTGAATGGACTATAAAACACCCAGGTGATGTCCATAGGATGTCAGATGTACACGCCTGAACCTAAAGGGCAGTTGTGACAGGTCGATGAGGCACCAAATATGATAAACTTAGTACAAATGTTAAATTCCCCTTCTCCAGGGGATATTGGGTGTAAATAATTGAGCAATGAATGTTCTCAGAGATGGAGTTGGCAGCTAAAAACAAAGGGATTCTTGAGACATTAGGTTAAAAAACTAATAAGAGAAGTAAAGGAAGGATTGCTTATTTTTATTTTCTTTCTTCTTTCCTTTCTTTCTTCCTTTCTTTAATTTTTACTTTTTACTTTGCATGTCTTAGTATTCTACAGAGGTGCGCAATGGGACTAGAGGTTAAAAGGCAAGACAAGCTGGTTTTAAAGTTTATTATTTTGATTAGTATTAAATAGGATGATGAATCATGCTGTACATTTGTAAGTTTTCATTTTTCTAAATTCTTTTGTTCTCGATTAGTTCTTGAAATAACCCTGTAGGTTAGACAAGAAAGTTATTACTATCCCATTTGAGTGATGACAAAAGGTAAGACCAGAAAAGCTAAGTGATGACAATAATTTCTACAAAGTATGAGTATTATTATGAGAAACACTGGCTCCTAGGGGTAAGTCTAGCAACGGAAGGGTAACTTTTGCATAAAGGTCTGTGGAATAAAAGTCTCTCAAGGTCCACCAACATAATTCAATTTTTTCTCTCATATTTGAGTACCTTAAAGGAGATTCAAAAATTAAAGATGCCGGGACTCCTCTGGTGGCACAGTGGTTAAGAATGCACCTGCCAGGAAGCGACCCGGGCAGAGAAGGGGCAGATAGATCCCCAGCGCCAGGGCTCGGAGGCTGGCCAGGCTGCCTCGGGCTTGATTCGCGTGGTCGGTGTGGTGTGCTCCAAGGAACAGAGAGTTACCAGACCCTTAATGACTCTGTCATGCAGCAACCATTGCAACATCTCTGAGCTTTCCCAAGCAGCATGCCTTGCTCCTTTTCCATACCATATACAGAAAGGTATTCATCTCACTGGAAACATGCAGATCCTACCCAATCAGCGGGTGACTCAGCAGTCCCTTTGTTCTCTGGCTATAAAAACAGACAAGCAGGGTATATGCCCAGTAGTGGGATGTTGGCTCGGATCAGCTCGCTGCTTTGTGACCACCTAGAGGGGTGGGATAGGGAGGGTGGGAGGGACGGAGACGCAAGAGGGAGGGGATATGGGGATATATGTATATGTATAACTGATTCACTTTGTTATAAAGCAGAAACTAACACACCATTGCAAAGCAGTTATACTCCAATGAAGATGTTAAAACAAACAAACAAACAAACCAGAGAAGGAACCCACGCTCAGGGTCGGCTTTCCCTGGCTTCCAGGAAGTCGGCCAGCTGTTCTTGCAGCGACCCTTCTCTTTAATAAACTCTATCTTCCTCACAAAAAAAAAAAAAAAAAGAATGCACCTGCCAATGAAACGGACACAGGTTTGATCCCTGGCTGGCAAAGATCCCACATGCTGCAGAGCAACTAGGCCCGTGTGCCACAGCTACTGAGCCTGCGTTCCAGAGCCCGTGAGCCACAACTACTGAGCCCATGCACCACAACTACTGAAGCCCATGCTCCGTAACAAGAGAAGCCACCGCAACGAGAAGCCCGTGCACACAGCAACGAAAACCCAATGCAGCCAAAAAAAAATAAAAAAATTAAAGATGTCACATAGGGCATTAGAAAGAGCAACAGACAAGGCACTAGGATTTCTCGGTTCTATTCCCATATCTGTAAATAGAAGTAACCCTTGAGATATTACTTAACTTTTCTTAGTGTTGACTTCCTCATCTGTAAGCTTTATGATTAAAATACGTCTGTATATTCCCATTCCCTTCCCCATTTCGTGCAGTGCAGGTATACAAGTGCATCTTCCTAACGACCAAGAGATATACCATGTTTTGAGATCCCATCTACTTTGCCAATTCTGTTATCAAGAAGGCTAGGTTTTACAGGAACAAATTCAAGATCGGAGACTTTTACCAGTCAATTGTAAATCTATGAAATAGAAAATTATTAGCTCATTCTCCTATAAGCTGAACTTTATTCAACGTTAAGAACCACATTTGCTACATGTACCTCCAGTAGGCCTTATTAGGTCACCTAATTTCCTTTATATCTTTATCCCCGCCCTCTCTCACCCATTTTGCTCAGGCATATACCAAGAGTCTGTCAAACTAGGAAGGATTATAATTACTGCTTTCCCACCGAATCTCCCCCTGTCTGATAAGGTATGGAAAGAAAAGGGGGAGGAGGTCATTTAAAAGATTCTATTAGTGTATAATTTTCATAATATGAATTCTTACTGTGATGTACCCTGTAACAATATTTTGAACTCCTATGCAACTTCGTATAAAAAGAAAACCACAAAGGCTCATATCTGTCAGAGACGTATTTTAGTATTTCAGATTCATTTCAAACCTCTCAGATCTGGACTCACTTTTATGCTGCCTTTCTCACATAATGTTCCTGCATCTTATCCCCTGACTAGACAAAAACTAATCAAATCACTTTGAATAACAGCACTTCTGCTTGATGGATAAATCGCTCTAGTTCTGAAGGCTATTATGAGGGTGAACTTTAAGGAAGATGTATGTACAAAAATGGCTGTGTTGAGACCGGTTATTTCAGGTTTTAGAAATCTCATTCATGTATTATTTTATTTATTCATTCATTCAATTAATGTTTTTTGAACAGCTACCATATGCCATCTACTATATACTAGGCACTATAGAGAGGAAATCAAGATGAACAAGACTTGATTTCTGCATCAAGGGCTGTAGCAGACACTGTTGCCTACTCAACAGGCCTACAACATGCCTACTCTCTCTCTTTTCAGTGGAAATGAAGTCCCTTTTCAAGGGCACCTGAGTATCCACCTCCAATCCAATACCTCCCCCACAGGCAAACACTGTTTCCTGTCTCCAAATAAGGTCATCAAGCCTTGAGCTGTGGCTATCATCTTGCAACTATGAGACAACAAGCATGAAAATAGAAAGTCAAGATACTGAAGACAGTGGGGTAGAAACTGGACGATATTGTTGAGTTGTCGACCCAACCTTGACTGCTGGCCTTCAAATTTCTTATTTTATGAAATAAATAAATCTCTTTTTTGCTTAAACCCATGATAATCGTGTATTCTGTTACGTGCACCTGAACACCTGACTAACTGATACAGGAGGTTAACACTGGTTGTGGGAGGATGGAGTAAAATAATTTCTCAAATAACTATAATGTAAGAGATATAATAAGGCAATTATATAAAAAACTAGAGTATAAGATTGGTAATCATTATGATATCCCTCATTGGTATAATGCCTTCCGATTTAGAAAAGATTTCTGTATCATCTCAGGGTTTACAACAATCCTATGAGGCAAGGACTATTACCTCCAATTTGAAAATAATAATACAGAGGTTCTAAGAGGTTAAGTCTTTTGCCAGAGATCACATACCAGCAAAGTGGAAGCAGCAGCCCTCAAACAGTTGCATCCTAATTTCCAACGTACTGAGCTTTCAACTATACCAGGGCTACTTCAACCAGCACAATGGCCAGGGGCCTGAGGAAATGCCACAAAAGGTGGAGAGAAGAGGGTAGGAAGGGGGGAAACAATGTTGAGAGAAAGGAAACATATTGGGAGGGGAAATGAGAGAAGCCTCTGGAAGAAGGGACACCTTTTAAGCTGGGCCTTGAAGGATGGGTGGGAATTCAGAAAAAGATCAGAGGAAAGAGCATTCTAGAAAAAGAGAATATCATAAAGATGAAAATAGGAAGATGCAAGTTACACTGAACAAGTACTTCAATTGGAGTATAAGCCCTGAGTTACAGAGGAACGAAAGGTATAAGGGACATAAGAATCCTGAAACCAGGCTTTAAATTTCATGCCAAGGACTCCATGCTGGTAGGAAATGGGGCTCCATTAGCAACTCTAGAAGAGAGACTGTGGAGGCAGTTACAATAGGAAATTGAGCTTTATCAATAGAGGTCTGGGTAGATGAAGGAGGGGAGCCCAGAGTACAGAAACCAGGAAGAGGGTATCTGCAGCGGTCGGTCCAGATAAGAGAGCATGTGATGCCCTAAACTAGGGCATCCAAAATAGAAGAGACAGGATGGAGTTGGGATGGTGACCAGACTTGTCTACTGAGTTCAGGAGATGGTATAAAAGGGAGGAACCAAATGAGGCTTCAAAGAATTCAACAGAAGCAAGTTTAGCGGAATGACAGAGATGATTGGTCCACTTGCTCCTTCACATCCTAGGAAGAATGTTTTAATTTAATTAAGTCAAACTCCCCAGAACCACTCAAAGGGCTCTTTTTTTTTTTAACATCTTTATTGGAGTATAATTGCTTTACAATGTTGTGTTAGTTTCTGCTGTATAACAAAGTGAATCAGCTATATGTATACATATACCCCCATATCCCCTCCCTCTTGCATCTCTCTCCCACCCTCCCTTTCCTACCCCTCTAGGTGGTCACAAAGCACAGAGCTAATCTCAGCTAGTGGGAAAGCTATCTATATTACATTTGGTAGTGTATATATATCAATGCCACTCTCTCACTTCGTCCCAGCTTACCCTTCCCCCTCCCCGTGTCCTCAAGTCCATTCTCTACATCTGCGTGTTTATTCCTGTCCTGCCCCTAGGTTCATCAGAACCTTTTTTCTTTTTTAGATTCCATATATATGTGTTAGCATACGGTATTTGTTTTTCTCTTTCTGACTTACTTCACTCTGTATGACAGACTCTAGGTCCATCCACCTCACTACAAATAAATCAATTTCGTTTCCTTTTATGGCTGAGTAACATTCCATTGTATATATGTGCCACATCTTCTCTATCCGTTCATCTGTTGATGGACACTTAGGTTGCTTCTGTGTCCTGGCTATTGTAAATAGAGCTGCAATGAACATTGTGGTACCTGACTCTTTTTGAATTATGGTTTTCTCAGGGTATATGCCCAGTAGTGGGATTGCTGGGTCGTATGGTAGTTCTATTTTTAGTTTTTTAAGGCACCTCCATACTGTTCTCCATAGTGGCTGTATCAATTTACATTCCCACCAACAGTGCAAGAGGGTTCCCATTTCTCCACAACCTCTCCAGCATTTATTGTTTGTAGAATTTTTGATGATGTCCATTCTGACCAGTGTGAGGTGATATCTCATTGTAGTTTTGATTTGCATTTCTCTAATAATTACTGATGTTGAGCAGCTTTTTTTTTTTTTTTTTTTTTTTTTTTTAAACATCTTTATTGGGGTATAATTGCTTTACAATGGTGTGTTAGTTTCTGCTTTACAACAAAGTGAATCAGCTATACATATACATATGTTCCCATATGTCTTCCCTCTTGCGTCTCCCTCCCTCCCACTCTCCCCATCCCACCCTTCCAGGCTGTCACAAAGCACCGAGCTAATATCCCTGTGCCTTGCGGCTGCTTCCCCCCAGCTATCTACCTTACTACGTTTGTTAGTGTGTATATGTCCATGACTCTCTCTCGCCCTGTCAAAACTCACCCTTCCCCCTCCCCATATCCTTAAGTCCGTTCTCCAGTAGGTCTGCGTCTTTATTCCTATCTTACCCCTAGGTTCTTCATGACATTTTTTTCCCTTAAATTCCATATATATGTGTTAGCATACGGTATTTGTCTTTGTCTTTCTGACTTACTTCACTCTGTATGACAGATTCTAGGTCTATCCATCTCATTACAAATAGCTCAATTTCATTTCTTTTTAAGGCTGAGTAATATTCCATTGTGTATATGTGCCACATCTTCTTTATCCATTCATCCGATGATGGGCGCTTAGGTTGTTTCCATGTCCTGGCTATTGTAAATAGAGCTGCAATGAACATTTTGGTACATGACTCTCTTTGAATTTTGGTTTTCTCAGGGTATATGCCAAGTAGTGGGATTGCTGGGTCATATGGTAATTCTATTTGTAGTTTTTTAAGGAACCTCCATACTGTTCTCCACAGTGGCTGAACCAATTCACATTCCCACCAGCAGTGCAAGAGTGTCCCCTTTTCTCCACACCCTCTCCAGCATTTATTGTTTCTTGATTTTTTGATGATGGCTATTCTGACTGGTGTGAGATGATATCTCATTGTAGTTTTGATTTGCATTTCTCTAATGATTAATGATGTTGAGCATTCTTTCATGTGTTTGTTGGCATTCTGTATATCTTCTTTGGAGAAATGTCTATTTAGGTCTTCTGCCCATTTTTGGATGGGGTTGTTTGTTTTTTTGTTATTGAGCTGCATGAGCTGCTTGTAAATTTTGGAGATTAATCCTTTGTCAGTTGCTTCATTTGCAAATGTTTTCTCCCATTCTGAGGGTTGTCTTTTGGTCTTGGTTATGGTTTCCTTTGCTGTGCAAAAGCTTTGAAGTTTCATTAGGTCCCATTTGTTTATTTTTGTTTTTATTTCCATTACTCTAGGAGGTGGGTCAGAAAGGATCTTGCTGTGATTTATGTCATAGAGTGTTCTTCCTATGTTTTCTTCTAAGAGTTTGATAGTTTCTGGCCTTACATTTAGGTCTTTAATCCATTTTGAGCTTATTTTTGTGTATGGTGTTAGGGAGTGATCTAATCTCATACTTTTACATGTACCTGTCCAGTTTTCCCAGCACCATTTATTGAAGAGGCTGTCCTTTCTCCACTGTACATTCCTGCCTCCTTTATCAAAGATAAGGTGTCCATATGTGCGTGGGTTTATCTCTGGGCTTTCTATCCTGTTCCACTGATCTGTCTTTCTGTTTTTGTGCCAGTACCATACTGTCTTGATTACTGTTGCTTTGTAATATAGTCTGAAGTCAGGGAGCCTGATTCCTCCAGCTCCTTTTTTCGTTCTCAAGATTGCTTTGGCTATTCGGGGTCTTTTGTGTTTCCATACAAATTGCGAAATTTTTTGTTCTAGTTCTGTGAAAAATGCCAGTGGTAGTTTGATAGGGATTGCATTGAATCTGTAGATTGCTTTGGGTAGTAGAGTCATTTTCACAATGTTGATTCTTCCCATCCAAGAACATGGTATATCTCTCCATCTATTTGTATCATCTGTTGAGCAGCTTTTCATGTGCTTCTTGGCCATCTGTATGTCTTCTTTGGAGAAATGTCTGTTTAGGTCTTCTGTCCATTTTTGAATTGGGTTGTTTGGTTTTTTTTGATATTGAGCTGCATGAGCTGCTTGTATATTTTGGAGATTAATCCTGTGTCAGTTGCTTCGTTTGAAAATATTTTCTCCCATTCTGAGGGTTGTCTTTTCATCTTGTTTATGGTTTCTTTTGCTGTGCAAAAGCTTTTAAGTTTCATTAGGTCCCATTTGTTTATTTTTGTTTTTATTTCCATTTTTCGAGGAGGTGGGCCAAAAAGGATCTTGCTGTGATTTATGTCATAGAGTGTTCTGCCTATGTTTTCCTCTGAGAGTTTGATAATGCCTGGCCTTACATTTAGGTCTTTAATCCATTTTGAGTTTATTTTTGTGTATGGTGTTAGGGAGTGTTTTAATTTCATTCTCTTACATGTAGCTGTCCAGTTTTCCCAGCACCACTTATTGAAGAGGCTGTCTTTTCTCCACTGTATATCCTTGCCTCCTTTATCAAAGATAAGGTGACCATATGTGCATGGGTTTCAGAGGTCTCATTTTTGAGCCATCAGTCCAGTTTGCATATGTGATGTGGGACCTCTCTTTCACTGTTCCTGGAGTCACCACCAAAATTCCGGATCCATCCTAAGCTATGTGCCTGACTTTGTGAGACGCTAAAATCCACCTCTCACACACTATCCTTCACAGCAGGAGGATGAAGGGAGATCCACGATCCATTTTGTTCTGAGGCACTAGCTTTGTCTCCGATCAAGAAATGTGATCTCCTCTCTATGGCTTTTTGTTGTTTTTATTATTATGTTATTCATTCTGGCTTTCCGTGGAATGCTCGCCATCAATTGGCAGACAGATGTCCTTCTCTCTGGTTCTTCCTGTGTCCTGCTGTGTCACTGGCTAATGACAAACTGTGGCTAACTTGTCAGCTCCCTAACTACAGGACAGTCTAATTACAGACATGTTACACTTGCAAGGTATTATTACTGTGGCCCTGTCTGCCATCACCCAGAAGTAATCTAGTAAAATGTCATCACAATTGTTAGGGGACTGGTATGTGGAATGAGTAAATTCTCCCATGAATCATTAGCCTTGGGAATGCCCTTGGACTCTGGGGTGGGGACAGGAGCATGGGAAATAGAGAAAGGTCACTGAACTGGATTCTTTACGGCTGTTCCGTGTGGCAAAGGCAGAGTTTTCTATGCCCCTCACCCTATTCAATACTTTTCCTCCTCACCCTAAGATGACTTTTGTTTTTGTTTGCTTAAACCTAATGGCATTTGAACTCTTGTTATAAGGGACTATCAGTGTTAGCAAGTGGAAAGTTTTTCTTATGATCATTTCACTCTGAAGAGACTGAAGGATGTAAAGCGGCATCTGTGGAGGACTTCACCCTGTCTGGAAGGATGCATTGGATCCCTTCCAGAACAGAGTTGGGAAAGACAGACTTGATCCACTTGACCCCAAGGTGCTTGCCAGGGAGGCTCTAGAAGGGACCAGGGGTGGAAAATTAAAAGAAGGGTGGCCAGGGAGGGAAAAACTCTCAATTGCCTATCAGAGGCTGACTGTCAAGATGGAAAGATTACTCCATAAGAAAAGTAATCTTGGGCACCGTCCTTTGGGATTTCTGTATATTTGAGATTAGCCAATAATGAGATTACTTTCTTTCTGGTAATCTCCCGGAAAGCCTTCCAGATATGGTTTCCTTCCAGTGTTGTAAAACCTAAGGGGTATCTTCCTAACTCCAGATGCATGATATCTCAGGATTATGAAGCTCCAGGAGAATGTTCCAGAAAATTAATACAACCTATGCTGGCTCACAAACAAAAGTTATTGACATACCAGAGGTACTGACACAGTGGAGAAGAGCTTTGGATGCTCAGTATGGACTTATTTGAAAAGCTGACATAGCTTTTATAAAGCCTCTGAGGCCCCAGGTATGCTCTCAAGATCACCGATGCATCATTCACTCAATGATTTAAGAACCCAGCCAGGCTGCAGGACTCCTCCTACAGGTCATTATACCTCAACAGAAATGAGGGGAAAAAGGTTCCCAGCTGACCTGCAGGCTGGAAAACATACTGTGCAAGGCAGAAATTAACTGAGCAGCGGGCCTTGGCAGTAGAGAACATTTACTGATTCATTGATTCACTCATTCTTTCATTCAACAAATATTTATTGAGCATTTACTACATGGAAGGCTTTGGGCAAGATGCTGTGGCTACATCTGTGAGCCAAACAGATGCCGCTTCTAGCACTTTTACACTCCAGGGGGCACTCCACTTCGGATTTCCACCACCACCACCACCCTCCTCCACATTATATCAAGCATGTTAAAATGCACACTCTTAAACAGACACTGTTGCTATACAATTTTTGAAAAACAAATTTCAACAATCACTTTTAAAATCATATAAAAAATACTTAGGAATAAACCTGACCAAGGAGGTGAAAGACTTATATGCTGAGAACTATAAAACATTGATAAAGGAAACTGTAGATGATTCAAGGAAATGGAAAGATATCCCGTGCTCTTGGATTGGAAGAATTAATATTGTTAAAATGGCCATACTACCCAAAGCAATCTACTGATTTAATGTGATCCCTATCAAATTACCCATGTCTTCTTAGGTCAGTCTACCAAGGCAATAGAAATAAAAGCAAAAGTAAACAAATGGGACCTAATCAAACTTATAAGCTTTTGCACAACAAAGGAAATCATAAACAAAATGAAAAGACAACCTACAGACTGGGAGAAAATATTTGCAAACAATGATACCAACAAGGGCTTAATTTCCAAAATACACAAACAGCTCATACAACTCAATAACAAAAAAACAACCCAATCAAAACAGGCAGAAGACCTAAATAGACATTTCTAGAAATAAGACATACAGGGCTTCCCTGGTGGCACAGTTGTTGAGAATCCGCCTGCCAGTGCAGGAGACACGGGTTCGAGCCATGGCCTGAGAGGATCCCATATGCCGCGTAGCAACTAAGCCCGTGCACCACAACTACTGAGCCTGCGCTCTAGAGCCCGCGAGACACAACTACTGAAGCCTGCACACCTAGAACCCCTGCTCTGCAACAAGAGAAGCCACTGCAATGAGAAGCCCACGCACCACAATGAAGAGTAGCTCCCACTCGCCGCAACCAGAGAAAGCCTGTGCACAGCAACAAAGACCCAACACAGCCAAAAATAAAAATAAATAAAATAAATAAATTTATTTTTAAAAAAAGAAGACATACAGATGGCCAATAGGCACAAGAAAAGATGCTCAACATCGCTAATTATCAGAGAAATGCCAATCAAAACTACAATGAGTTGTCACCTCACACCAGTCAGAATGGCCAGCATTAAAAAGTCTACAAATAACAAATGCTGGAGAGGGTGTGGAGAAAAGGGAACCCTCTACACTGTTGGTGGGATTGTAAATTGGTGCAGACACTAAGGAAAACAGTATGGAGGTTCCTTAAAAAGCTAAAGATAGAGTGGCCATACGAACCAGCAATCCCACTGCTGGGCATATACCCAGAGAAAGAATTAGCCCCCCCCGCCAACTGTCAGTAATGTCAAGGTTTACTAACCCTGCTAATAGAATAATTGTATAGACTAAATAACCATGTATGTTGAGAAACTGTCAGAACCAGAAGCTGGAACTCCAGGACAACATGCCGTCGTTCAAGGAATAATCTATTGTTCTTTCTTTTCTACTAAGGGCAGGCAATGATGAGAAATGCTATCATCCATGGGACAAATAGAAGGAACCAGAAAGAGGAACATTTAGAGAAAATCAAGCTATGACTTTATCATGTTCTCTGGGTACTTTCCAGCAAGACAGGTGGAAACCTGGGTTGAACTGTAATGACTAAAGGGGCAGGAATCCTTAGCCAACATAAAGGCAGGCCATTCTTGTATAGTTGTACAGGACATATACTGCACAGTCTTAGAGGGCATCATTCATATTTTATTAATTATATATTTGTATATTTGCTCTAAAAATTTTCTCAAACATAGCACTGAAGTGTCTTAGGAAAATAAGGTCTTTTATAATTTTCACTAAGATGCTATATGGGCTGCTTAGCGTTAGCTATCATATTACAGTTTTTTGATAGTTAATCTCAGGCCCATATATACTTATGTCTGAGGACCTGGGCCCTGGAGGCCTTAAAGAAAAGGACCTTCCACGTCAGGGATATCGAATTATTGGTAGACCTTCTAAAGTATCAGTTGACCTGTGAGCTCAGACTCTGGCAATATTCCTGGAATCTCCTCATTATTACTTAATATCAAACTCTTCAGAGTGCTCACAGGATTGTTTGCTCAACTCTTCCCCTTTTCCTTCTGGGAAGCTAGACCATATTTCACAGCATCCCTTGCCATTGGGTGTAGCCATATGAGTGATTTAAGGCCATGAAATATGGGTGGAAGTGCTGGCTTGGCCTATAAAACCCTCCTATGTACAGTTTTCCACTCTCCCCATGGACTGTCTAAAGACAGAGAACTCCAAGGGCCTACAGAAGAATGGAGCCGCAAGAGGGAAAGATCCTGGATCTCTGAGTGTCCATGTGGAACTCTCACCAACCCACTTTGCACTGGAACACAAAGGAGCTTTTATATTAATCTTTTGTAAATTTTAGGTTGGTTGTTACAACAGTCAGCTGACCCTTCTCAGTACATTGGAAGAGGAAACTGTAGTCATCAAGTCTATAGGGAGAGTGATACAATACAGCGTTTAATGCCTCAGAACCTGGGTCCAAAGGACCTGTGTGTTGAATCTGACTTTTGCTACTTTCTACTTGCGAGACCTTAACCAAATTTACTTAACACCGAACTCCCAAGTGTGTTGTGAGATTTAATACATGTCAATTGGCTAGCCCAATGTCTCACCCGTCATGAGCATCAGTAATGGCTATTCTGAGGCTGATACTGGAACACTCTGATTATGCATATGCTGAAAGAAGCTAATGATACAAGACCAGGCTTTGTCACCAAGTTCAGATCTTCTCCAGGACCCTTCCTTCAGCATAAAATGCCATCAATCTCTGACCTAGAGATGAGTAACTTTGGAGAATCCCTAAAGCACAGGAATGGAATATGTTAGGAGGCCTGGGTATGATGGTGTTGCATAGAGAACCACACACACAGCTCAGTTTCAGCTTGCATCAGTTTGAGAGGGGTCCCAAATATCTATACGCACTGAGGGATTCTCCTGAGAGCCGCACCACCCACCATAAGACCATGGGAGAAAGAGGGAAAGTTGGAACATGCACAGATCACCTTATGCAAAGTCACTTTGCCAAGGTGAAGTGTGGTCCTCCAATCATTTTGTTTCAGGACTCCTATTGTACTTCTAAAAATAATGAACGACCTCAGAATCCTTTTTTTTTTTGACCACGCCAAGGGCCATGTGGGATCTTAGCTCCCCTACCAGGGATTGAACCTGCACTTCCTGCACTGGAAGTACGGAAGTCTTAACCACTGGACCGCCAGGGAAGTCCCTCAAAAATCTTTTGTTTGTGTGAAAAATATCTATTGATATTTACTATGTTAGAAATCAAAACTGAAAAATGTTTAAATATTTATTCTTTTAAAATAAGAACAATAAGCCCATTACATGTTAACACAAATAACATTTTAAATGAAAAATAACTGTATTTCCAAAAGAAAAAAATTAATAAGAAGAGTAGGACTGTTTTATATTTTTGAAAATCTCTTTAAGATCTGGCTTAAAGAAGCCAGCTGGATTCTCATATCTGCTTCTGCATTCAATCTGTTAAGATATCACACACCATGTAGCCTCCAGAAAACTCCACCAGGCGTTCATGAGAGAATGAGATTGAAAAAAGCAAATAAAATCTTACTATTATTATAAAAGTAATTTTGACCTTGCAGCCCCCCTGAATGAGTTTTGGGGACCCTCAGGACCCCAAACTACATTTCACGTAGAAGTGGTAGCCCATGCCTCAGTGCCCAGGGCTTGCACATTTCTCAGTGGTTCTCAGTAGTGGGAGGTAGGAATTGTGACCCGAAATGCCTATGTTTTCTTGTAAGTAATCATACATTATTGTACCCTGAAGTATATGAGGTATACACATTATCTTCATTTGAAGAAGTTAAGGCACAAAGAGTTTATTTGTTCTTCCAAGGTCATACAGTGAAACTCCCTGGAATCCCAATCTTGAGTTTTCTTCTACCCAATCAAAATTCTTACTTGGTCCTGATACTACACTAAAATGTCTACTTAATTCACTGTTGGGTTGATAAATACAGATAATCTTAGTATAGTACAACTTCCACGGGTGACCCTAGCTCTTGTCCAATTCTACCTTGAGGCTATACTTAGCATTTTCTATGCATCCTAACAGAGATCCAACTCGATAAGTCAATAACAGAGACAGGTATTTTGTGACGATTTTATGGAGAAGTCTTGAGGGAGAGAGGTGGGTAAGATGACTCACACCGCACACTACTTACAGGAAAGTCTGTTAATTTCTCTAACTGAAATTTCCACCATTGTTTCCCCATTTCCGGTCACTTCATCTCTCCTTTCTTTCTTCTCTCACCTAGTCAATCAGAATCTCGCTTCACTATGAAGGAAAATTTAGCTTTCACCCTTAGTTCATAATTCCCACTCTACAAAAGAAAACTCAGTGATTGGTGAGTATTGCTGCTCCTTTGTATGCCTCTTAGAGAGCACAATTCATTTGGCCACATCTGGAATAATTCATTAAGAAAAATATGATGACAAAACTTTTTTACTTCTGTCTTTCATTTTTACTCAGTATCATAAAACTAACCTCAGGCTCATAGAGCTTGAGGCAATCTCAACAAAGTCCTCTAATTTATACTCCTGTGAGTATGATACCACATCCTGCTCCTATAGATACATTTATACATCTTATATATAGAGTCCATGAATTTCCCCAAATGCAGCACTGCAGTTTAAAAGGTTGAGTTTACGCTGTCATTAAAATCTATATTCTGTTGCATATTATATCAAGGCAATAGAGGTGAACTCAATATATCTCTGTTTCACCTTCACATGTTTGGGGAAATTCTCACGTCATTACTGTCTTCTCTTCTCCAGGTTAAATAAGCCTATCATCTTCCTTAATTTGAACCTCACATGTTATTTTATTTCTTTTTTTTTCATTTCCTTAGCTTTCCATAGACCCCCCTCGAATTCTTCCATATGCTCTTTTAAATTTGCAGGCCAAAATTGCACCCAGCCTCTAATAAGGTTGGTTTTTGTTTGCTTGTTTTTGCATTATGCGGGCCCCTCACTGCCGTGGCCTCTCCCGTTGCGGAGCACAGGCTCCGGACGTGCAGGCTCAGCGGCCATGGTTCACGGGCCCAGCCGCTCCGCAGCATGTGGGATCCTCCCGGACCAAGGCACGAACCCGTGTCCCGTACATCGGCAGGCGGACTCTCAACCACTGCGCCACCAGGGAAGCTCCAAGGTTGATTTTTAACCACGTAATGTACAATATATATGATTGTAAGAATTAATTCAGAATTTTTCATCATTTCCTATTGATGACATCAGTAACATGTTAATTTTAGGATTAAATTAACAATTCCTCTTCCATATCATAGTGAACTAGCTACTAAAATTAGAAGAAGGCAAAGAAACAGCCCTAGGGTGTTAAATTATTCTTTTTTTTACATTTTTCAACAACAACGCTCAAATACATATACAACACTGAACTTTTTTATAGTGGAAGCTTTGGGACCTATGTGTGACTCACTCAAAACCCCCTTGAAAGAATAGGACCAACTGTTTATTTTTATAATATGTGCCCCCAATCCCACAGTGCTGTGGAGCAAGGATGAACACTTGGCCTAAGGTCAACCATCATTATCAAACCAAAAATTAACCAAATCCTTTCCCTTGAGAATTCTTGTGGTTGTTAATAGACAAAGAGTTAAAGAGAGAGAAAGAGCTTTCAATCTCAGCAACTTCCCTTCTCCTGTTCTCAGGGAGCTTGGCCACTTTCTAATTCCTGTGTCTGAGTGATTGCACAGTATAAACGTACTACAACTCCCTTCTTCCTGTGAGCTAGTTGGAGATTTCTAACTCTTGGAACCCAACGATTCCTAGCCAAGACCATCTTCGCCATCCAATGACTTAGGTATGGGAGGCATGCTCCAAATCTGGCACAGCCCTGGACATCCAAGCCAACCCTGCCCCACCTCTGCTCCTCAGTGGCAGATGTTCTCACTGAGTACCCCAGACACACAAGAGGCCTTTCTGATTCCAATGACAATGCCGGTGCCCCAACACTGACTTGGAAATGGTTTTGCTCGTTACTAGGTTTGTTAATAGCCAGCAGTGACCTGCTGTGGACCTTTATATTTCTTAAAAATAAAAATTATTCAGCAGTTTGGTATTAAAGAAGGGAAAAGAAAGTGGGGTAAGAATACTTCTTGTCTTCTTTGCTGTCCGCTTAAGTGCATACTTAACAGGTTATTTAATGGTTCGTGATGAAGAGAGTTCCAGTGGATAATTCCACTTACTAGTAGGTAGACAAGGCAATAATGGAATGTAAGAATTAAAACTAGGGACTTCCCTGACAGCACAGTGGTTGAGAGTCTGCCTGCTGATGCAGGGGACATGGGTTCGTGCCCCGGTCCGGGAAGATGCCACATGCCGCGGACCGGCTGGGCCCGTGAGCCTGCATGTCCAGAGCCTGTGCTCCGCAACGGGAGAGGCCAAAACGGTGAGAGGCCTGCGTACCGCAAAAAAAAAAAAAAAAAAAAAAAGAATTAAAATTAGGAAAGAGTGAGTATATAAGTCAAAGAGAGTCAAGCAGGCTTTTGGAAGGAGGTAGATTTAGAAGTGCTACTAAGGGGTTTTAGAAATCAATAATAATTAAGAAAAAAATTGAACACTCTGTAATTCACTGTTTGCTTATTTTCCCTAACCACTCTATATTGAGAATTAAAGTATTTTAAACATAAAAAAAAGAATTACCCAGATGAAATGTGATGTGGGGAACAGGAAAAGGGTATATCGGGAGAAAAAGAAGCAGTGCATACAGCTTAACATGTTCAGGAAGCAAAACGGGTGAACACGGGTATTGGGAGCACCATTTCATAAGATCTGATCAGGAAATTTTTTAAGTCAGTAATATAGGTTGCAGCGAGGGAGGGGTGGTAGGTGCAGCACAAGCAAAAGAGTATGTACAGAAGAGCACCAACTCTGTCTGGCGGAGTGAAGGAAGCATGCTGGATGGAGAATATGGGGCCAAAGCATGGGGGCCTTGAGTGCCGGGCTCATGAGTTTGACTTCACCTCAACGCCAGTTGGGATGATATTTGTAAGTGGAATGATAACGTGTCCTTCCATTTGGGGGAAAAATTGATCTGGGTTCAGTATCATTTAAGGAGAGAGAGTGAAAGAGGTAAGAGGCAGCGCGAGGAGAGGACTGCAGGAATGTGGACTGAGATGATAAAGTCCTAGATGAGGATGGTGAGCATGGAAATGTAAGGAAAGGATAGACTCTAAGAGACGCTGTAAATAAAGACTGATGTGCGTGGTGACTGATTTGGTATAGGGAAAAAAGAAAATGGAGAAATTTCCAAGGTTAGTCATCCAATTAATTATTCAATAAATATATACAGCAATAAATACATACTCTCTGATGCTGTTAGAGCAGAGAAGGGTCTTATTTGTTAGCAACCAAAACGGAATCTAGTTATCTCAGGCACAAAAGAAATGGATCATAATGCCAGGGGCTCACAGCATCAGTGAGAGCTCAGAGGGTCAGGCTTAGAAAGATGGCAGATCCAAAACTGCCCTGTAGCAGTCTTTCTAACCTGAGTTGCATGAGAAAATTAAGTTCTACCACCCTACAGCATGCGTTACATAGAGTGACTTAACTCCTCTCCTATGCACCTAAAATGGCACTAGCTATAAGCCATCTTTGGCAGAATTGACAAATCTGTCACTCAAATCATTTTCAGTTGCTGTGACTCAAATGAGGTACCGTAATTGAGAAAGGCTGGCTGGGGGCTGAGCAGAAGGCACCTCAAGACAGTCCTGGCCACACACTATTCACTGCCTCTGTTCCCAAACTATTGCTTCATTTGCTCAAGATTTAAAATCCCAGGAGCTTGGGGAGAGTTCAAGCACCTGGGAAGGCTTTTTAAAAAAAGTGCTTTAAAATGGATCTTGAAAAAAATATAGGTGAGGGCTTGCAAGTCCAGCAAAAAAAAGATCACTGTGTGCAAAGACAGAAGGTTGAAAGGGCTCGGTTGGCATGTTTGGGAAATGACGACAAGGGCAGTGGGGCGGGGATGTGAGACTGGGGGCTGAAGGCAGAAGACGAGGTGGGAAATGCAAATAGGCCTCGAAGGTCTCTTCTAACAAAGAGTGTAGACTTTATCTTCTAGGCCCTGAAAAATTACTGAAGTTAGTAAAGTCTGAGTGACAAGATCAGACTTGTCACAATAGGAATACTGATGAGGTATAAGTTATAAGAAGGAAAGAGTAAGCAAACTACTATATATATGTCAGCAGCAGTGGGCTATTCATCCATGAGCCTAGATAGATAAATCAAGACTCAAGAATGTTTAAGTGACTAGTGCAGACCAGCACAACTTGCAGGGCAAGAGTGAGGACTGAAATTGCCAGGGAGCAAGGACACTATCCGGGAATGAAATGAAATCGTCCAGGTGATAAATGATAAGGTTTTGCAACAAGGGAGTGGGAGTGTCAGTGGGGAGAAGACATTGTAGGAACAGGCTAAGGGAAGGGTCATGAGTTAATCTCAGACCTACAGAACGATTGGGTTATGCACAACATAAAGGCACAGTCTGAAGTAAGTGAGGAATAGAGCAAAGACGTCAGCATCGGCGGATACTCAGAGTTAGGGGATGTAGCAAGGAAAGGATCCAACAGAGTGACGGGGCAAAAAGAGAATGTCAAGGGTGCAACACCGTGGGGGGCGGGGTGACACTGGAGGAAAGGGACACTTAAGAAAGAGAAAGTAATCTCAAAGACCAGAAATAACCATCCCAAGGAGATACATCTCATCTCTTTTCCCCCAAATCTCTCTGATTCCAGTCTCATTAAAACAAAACAAAACCAAACCACTTCTTCAGTTCTTGTTCATATGACAGAATAACCTCATCTCCTTGCTTCTTTGTGCTAGCTTCCTTCCATCAAAGTTATTTACTCTCTGGGGGTATGTATTCCTTTTTTTAATTAATTAATTTATGGCTGCGTTGGGTCTTCGTTGCTGCGCAGACTTTCTCTAGTTGTGGTGAGCA
Organism: Phocoena sinus; assembly: GCF_008692025.1. Lineage (NCBI taxonomy): Eukaryota > Metazoa > Chordata > Mammalia > Artiodactyla > Phocoenidae > Phocoena > Phocoena sinus. Next base: position 9,311,602 of record NC_045784.1, on the reverse strand, counting down.
GGGGCTACTCTTCGTTGCGGTGTGCGGGCTTCTCATTGTGGTGGCTTCTCTTGTTGCAGAGCACGGGCTCTAGGCTCAGTAGCGGTGGCACACGGGCTTAGTTGCTCCACGACATGTGGGATCTTCCCGGACCAGAGATCGAACCCGTGTCCCCTGCACTGGCAGGATTCTTAACCACTGAGCCACCAGGGAATTCCTGGGGTATTTATTCTGACAGCACTAAAAGTATACTAGAGATAATTAGTTATGACCATATTGCTTGGCCTGATCTACTACCTTTAGGAATCTCTCCCAAGGAATCACTTTAAAATGTATTCAAGACTGGTTATAGCCCTAGTGCCCATAGTGTAAACAAACAAAGCAGAGTAAAAACAGAAAAGATACCCAACAAGCGAGCATAGCTGGGACATGGTTCCCCGTACTACGCTCTAACATTGTACAGCATTGTGGATCCAGTAGATACATAGAAAAATTTACATGAATTAAGGGAAAAGAAAAAAACGCTGGAAGTACCAGAACAAGAGTTGGAAAGAGGTCATAGAATCCTACAGAAAAATAAGATTACATTTTAAAGTTAGTTTGTATTTTTATTGTCTATTAACATAGTTATTTGTGTTTATTTTAAAGATGGCTAAATGGTGAATAAATATAAAACAGTTGTTTCTGGCATGTTAGTAAAATGAGAACAGAAATATCATTTGTTGGACTAAATTGCCATAGGCAATATAGTTAAACGTCACTGAGTAAATAAGGATCTTGTACAATGTACTTAATAGGGTTCAGACACACTATCTTAAAATACGGCACCTTGGCAGATTGAATATTTTTTTTTTTTTTGCGGCACGCGGGCCTCTCACTGTTGTGGCCTCTCCCGTTGCGGAGCACAGGCTCTGGACGCGCAGGCTCAGCGGCCATGGCTCACGGGCCCAGCCGCACCGCGGCATGTGGGATCTTCCCGAACCGGGGTACGAACCCGTATCCCCTGCATGGGCAGGCGGACTCTCAACCACTGCGCCACCCGGGAAGCCCGGCAGATTGAATATTTTAAGCTGAAGGAATTTGAGCAAACTCTGGCAGAAGCAGGAAGGTCACTATGACCTCCTCCCCCTGAAACAGGTCATAAGACCCTCCTGTGAGAGGTCCCCTCCCCAGACTCCAAGGAGAGGAACGCCCTGATCTCCAAAACGCCAAGAATCTGAACAAACAGGCCTTACTGAGTTCCCCCACTTTACTACAATTACCTCGTCCTCCTTAACCTATCATATTCCTCCACGACTCGACTGTCCACTCTTCATCAAACCTATCATCCAAATACACAGGCCTAACTGTTTCTTTGGGTCTTCATTTCCTTATGAAGGCTCCTGTGTCATGTAAAACTTAGGTCAAATAAATTTGTATGATTTTCTCCTGTTCATTGGTCTTTTTCAGTTTACTTTTCAGGCCCAGCCAGGGACATTAAGAGCGTTAAGGAAAACTTCTTCCTGCCCTGCGTATATCCTTATGATCACAAAGTCAAAACGCCCTGGTGAAAGAATATTTCGGTTTAAAAAAGAGGAGATTAAAATATGAATGAGTACTTAAAGATTAAAAATATCATTTTCTGAGCTTTTCAGGAAAGTAATATAGGGCTATATTATTTACATAGAAACAGCAAAGAATAAGAACAACTCTGGAAGCGAGAGACTTTATTCATTTATTGTGAAATGGGAATCCATGAGAATTATAACAAAACATTCTCTAGAACAGCAGAAGCATACAACTGTTTTTTAAAAAACCTTTGAGCCTATTTCCTACCCCCGAACACATACAGAAAAAAATATTCACAGAAACAGTGAACAAGGGAAAACAGTTCAAATTTAAGAAAGGCAAACATGATTAAAATTTTTTTTTAAATAAATAAATAGGCAAAGATGAATATTCTGAAAAACAAGAAGAGTGACAGTTGAGAGGAAAGAAGAAAAATGGATAACAGGAAGAAAAATATTGCAGAAAGGCTCTGTAGCATATAACTCGCTATAGGAAGCAAGATTTTTTTTTTTTTTTTTGCGGTACGCGGGCCTCTCACTGCTGTGGCCTCTCCCGTTGCGGAACACAGGCTCCGGATGCGCAGGCTCAGCAGCCATGGCTCACGGGCCCAGCCGCTCCGCGGCACGTGGGATCTTCCCCGACCAGGGCACGAACCCGTGTCCCCTGCATCGGCAGGCGGACTCAACCACTGCGCCACCAGGGAAGCCCGGAAGCAAGATATTTTAAAGGTGAACTTGAGGGAGAACAAGAGTATGTGAAAGAGAATTCCCAGTCGGTAGCATAACAAAAGTGAAAAAAAAAGTTTTAAAAAGGTACAAAGAGATTAAAGGACAGGAAAATATTGAAGTCATTTAAAGTTTTATGTATAATTTAATGTTCTCTGTACAATTTTTTCAGATTTCCAAAAATGCTTTATAATTCCAAATATCTATATAAAAGGTTCTTAAATTGCTCCTGTATCTCATTTTCTTTAATACAGTACTTTTCAAGACTCTTGGTTGCAAATAACAGTATGCCAACTCAGACCAGCCTAAACCAAAAAGGAATGAATTTGCTCATTGTGGTAGGTCCCCAAAGATGTCTATGTCCTAATCCCCAGAATCTGAAAATATGCCTCCTTACCAGGCAAAGGGGACTTTTGCTGATGTGCTTATGTTAAGGATTTTGAGATGGGGTGATTATCTTAGATTACTTGATAACCTAAGTGTGTCCAAGGTAATCACAAGGGGCCTTATAAGGGAAAAGAGGGAGGAGAGTCAGAGTCAGAGAAAGATGTGATGGCAGAAGCAGAGGTCAGAGTGATGAGGAACCATGAACCAAGGAAGGCAGGCAGGCCCTAGAAGGTGGAAAAGGCAGAGACATTTTAGACTTCTGACTTGCAAATTACAAGTTAATAAATATGTGTCGTTTGAAGCTACTACATTCCGGACAATTTGTTACCGCAGCAATAGGAAAATAAGACACTCATGTAACTAAGAAGTTGCAGGAGTATAACTAACTTTCAGCCCATTTTAATCCAATGATTCAGCTGATGTTGAGAACCTGTCTATTACAATAAGTTCTAAGCAATGCTTTCCTCTGTGCTGTCTCATTTTCAGGCAGTTCCTCCTCACATCATAGAAAAGAAGACCACTGGTAGTTCAAGGCTCTCCTTATCCTTAATGAATGAGGATCCCTTGAGCTACACTGTGTGGCGGCCCTGCTTAAAACTAGCAACCTCAGAAGAAAAGCAAGAGTACCCTGCCTCAACTCCAGAAAAGCCCAGGGGCAGGAATCTGACTGGCTTGGTACAAGTCACACCTTTTTCTTGAACCAGTTATAGCTAGGGGTTTTCTCTGGATATACATGCACCCCAATGTTCATTGTGGCACTATTTATACAATAGCCAAGACATGGAAGCAACCTAAGTGTCCATCGACAGGTGAATGGATAAAGATGTGGTACATATATACAATGGAATATTACTCAGCCATAAAAAAGAATAAAATAATGCCATCTGCAGCAACATGGATGGACCTAGAGATTATCATACCGAGTGAAGTCAGACAGAGGAAGACAAATTATCATATGATATTGTTTGTATGTGGAATCTAAAAAAATTGTACAACGAACTTATTTACAAAACAGAAATAGAGTCACAGATGTAGAAAACAAACTTATGGTTACCAAGGGGGAAAGGGGGGGAGGGATAAATTGGGAGATTGAGATTGACATATACACACTAATATATATTAAATAGATAGCTAATAAGAACTACTGTATAGCACAGTACAATACTCTGTAATGACTTACATGGGAAAAGAACCTAAAAGAGTAGATACATGTATATGTATAACTGATTCACTTAGCTGTACAGCAGAAACTAACACAATATTGTAAATCAATATACTCCAATAAAAATTAATTTAAAAAAAGACATTTCCTAAGAAACATTATATTTGAGATAAAACAATAAATTGATAAATGTGGGTTAAAGGCAGCAAAGGTATAGTGAAGTAGGTGGCGAACTTGAAGTCAAGAGTCCAGAATTTAAATTTTTTCTTCATCACAAAACATTGAGGCCACCTTGAGAAACCTCTTAATTCTAATGACTGTGTTTCTTCAGCCATGAAATGGAAATATAACCAAAGTGTCCTCTCCAACCCCATTCCTAAAAAATTCTATATTAATAAATGAATTTGGCAACTCAGTAGTAAGAAGGACAATTATTATGTTAATAACAGGTAAAACAATTGCAAAATGCAATGTCTAAGTGGCATTGTTTTCAACCCAAGGTGGGGTTGATCCCCTAAGGACATGGTCACTGTTCAAAGGGGGCTTGAGAGGCCAGGGTGTAAAAATTCCAAAGACTTGATGGTTGGTTGGTAGAATCTGATGGCAGCTCATCAGGACTCTGATGCGTGGGTCTACTCCTTCATTTATTGACCTGTTATAATCATGTCCTCCCTTCCTGCTCTGAAGAGCCTCGTTGTGCCCAAGGCCAAGTGGTGGGGGTGGAATCCAAGAAGGTGAAGCAACCCCTCAGGGTGTAGCTCTCAGAGAAGCGTCTGAGAAAACACTTAAAATATGTTCACACTTTCCAAGATGTCTTAAAATCTCGGGTAAAAGGAACCAACTCTGGTGTGCATATGGGAGTGGGAAAGGATTTTGATTTACTTTAAAGACTTAGGGGGTAGCATGAAAGTTGATCTACTATCAGTAGTACTCTGATCAGGGTACCGCATCCCACGTGCTCCTAGCGCTCAGGAGGAGCTCACTAAATACACACTGAATGAATGAACTGGCTTCAAAGTGTTGCCCTTCATCACTTGCTGAATACAAATTTAACTTTAAGGCTATATAAAAAAGGCAAAACTCTTCTTTTTCTTTCTGGTTCTGTATATTTACTATCATCAAGCATCTGATATTTGCTTCTTTTAGATATTACTTTTGTGTTATGAGTCTGAAGTCAGGGGTTAAGTGAAAGATTAAGGGAGTTGTACACAGAGATGACTCTGTTGTTACTAAAACCACAAATAAGTACACAATACACACACACACACACACACACACACACGGAGGGTATTCAAGTTCATGCAAATTCTCAAAGTCTAATATAATGTAGATTGGAATGCAGCCAGCAAAAATGTCATTTTCTAGCTTAATGGAGAGATTAATAAATCAGAGCCATGAATTATATATGAAGTCTCAGCCAGGGTCTCGGTTATTTTTAGCACAGGAGAGTAACATGATGCTGCAGGTGTGGTCTGTGCCAACACCATAACTGGAGTAGCAAGTACCAAACAAAGAAGGGCTGCGATGTTTCAATCAACAGAAGCAGAGACAAAAGCTCAGCATCCTTCACAGGAGAGAGACAGCTCTTCTCCCGTGCAAAACCCAATGGCGAACATGATGGAAGGAGTCACCAGAGTGAGGAGGGGCTTCGCCAGCATATGACAACCGATGCAGATAACTGACACCGTCTTAAGTGCCTCTGCTTGTCAAGTGACAAAGGTAATTCGCAACTGGGATTTTAACTTCCCCTACGCTAAAAAAGGCCGCCATCTGAAACAAAAATGAAGGGGGATAATTAGCACCAGACAAAGCTATAACACATATGCAGGCTTAAAAAGGAGTCCACAGACTCGAGTTCAAATCCCTGGTCTCTGTTGTCTTGGACAAGTAACTCAACCTCTAGAAGCCTTCATTTACTTGTCTGTAAAATGAGAACAGTACGTCTATATTCTCAGTTTGGGAAGGATTCAGTGAAATGACACATGTAAAGTATTTAGCATGGTGTCTAATATATAGTTAGTGCTCAAGAGTTAATAATTCTCAGAGATATGTCTGACAGTCACAAAGATAAGTGCATGTGTGTGCCTCTGCATTAACTTTTAACATCATTAAGAAATCTGACTTATTTATGTATGCATATATAAAACTTAAGGGATATTGGCTAAAAGGTTTTAGCAAATGTGTCACATAATGAAACAAGTCCAAGCCCCACAGATACTGAATAGTATGGGAGCACCTAGCATGACAATCACATAAGAAAGTTTGCTATTCAATGAAGAGAGAAGACAACTCTGAAAAGAGTAAACCTATAATATGTCACCACCTCTCCCCTGGCCTTCAGTGCAGTGGGTACTAGACCCAGACAGCGGTCCCGCCCACTAATAACCATAATTAAGCCTTAGTGTTAAGAAGGAAATCACAAATAAACCAAGCTCTGAGAGACCTACTAAGGGAAGAGATTAAGAACATTTTTCTACTGGAAGAATATTTATCAAATATTCACCAAAATGTAAAACTCTAGTTATCTCTGGGTAGTAGAATATAGATGATTCTTATTTTTCAACACTTTTTTTGGTTTGTAGATAATTTATAAATTTTCTAATATATTTATGTTTACTTATGCATTAAGAACCAGAAGATACTTAAGTATAGTATCTTCTTACTTTATCTAATGGATGGGAGAGGCAAGGGCCTGCAAGCTATAGTCTGACTGTCTCGATTCTGTAAATACAGTTGTGCTATAACCCAGCCACAGCCCTCTGTGTACTGCTCACGGCTGCTTTGGCATCACCATGGACAAGGTAAGTAGGAGCATCAGAGACCTCAAGGCCCACAAAGCCTAACATATTTACTACTTGGCCCTTTACAGACAGTTTGCTGAGCCCAGAGTGAGTCAGTGTGAAGGAAATTCTCAAGCATGGCCTGCCCACTATGGAATACTTATTACAAGTGGGCCCCTCCCGACCTGTGATGCTTTGGACAAGTCATGAAACTCCTAAGTTGCCTTATTTGTAGAAATAAATAAATAAACATGAACCTTTATTGAGTGCCTCACATATTAACTAATTCAGTCCGCATGACAGCCCCGAAACACAGATTCTGTTATCATTATATGTATCAGCCAATCTCATTTGCAAACAGACCTCTCCCCTACAGATTGATACGTTAAACGTGGTCGGATGCTAAGGAAAACCGTAAGTTGAGAACTAAGAAAAGTAAGTTAATTTCAAGACCCATATTTACATGTTTCAGAAGAGAAGTGAAGACACAGGACAAGGCAAGGGCCGGCCCCATGCGGCTCTGCCGTGGTCAGTTCAGCTCGACGTGGGGATGGCCTCTGTCAGTCAGACTTCAGAAAAGACCCAGATCAGTTCCCGTGTATCCATACAACAGAGTGGAATGTAGTCGTTAAGAACAACATTTCTGAACACTAGTAAACCCACATTGTTCCCTCACACACACACACGCACACACACACACACACACACACACAGACTGGAAAATTAAGGACTACAGTTTCTAAAGTATTTATCTGGGTAGTGGAATAATGGGGTGATTTCCCCCTTTTTCCCTTCCTTGCCTCTTTTCTTCCTTTCCTTTCTTTCTTTTGGTGATATATACTGTCCAAGTTTTTTATAATTAATATTTATTACCTTTGAAATCAGAAAATAAGTTACACTTGGAAAAGAAAAACCCTGATGCACCAGAACAGATCAATATAAGCAACCCCCAGGTCATAAAGAGTTAGAACCTCACCTTAGGAGAAACATTTCAAGGGCTATGCAATTTTTATCATGGAAAAAATGAAGGCTTTGAAGAATGAGATGACTCATCAAATACTCTGAAGAGCAACCATGTAGAGGAGAGATGAGACTTTATTCCGGGTAGTTTCAGAGAGAAGAAACTAGGACCAATAGATAGAAAAGGAAAAGGAGGTTCACTGAACTACAGTAGAGGAGGAAATACTTTCCATGATGACTGTGTGCTAAAGAGCTTGCTAGGGCTCCCCCTCTGTGGAGGCACACCCCCAGATGACAATCTATAGAAACACACCACCAGGGAACTTCCCTGGCGCTTCCAATGCAGGGGGCGTGGGTTCGATCCCTGGTCGGGGAACTAAGATCCCACATGCCACGCAGCATTGCCAAAAATGGAAAAAAAAAAAAAAAAAAGATTAAAAAAAAACCACACCCCCAGATGCTGGATGACCATACACGAAAACACGCTCCCAGATGCCAGTGACCGTACATGGAAATATACAAACAGATGCCAATGAACAAACAAAAAAGGAACACACCTGACGCTGAATGCCGTTCCTGCCCGCAACCCTTCCTAAGAAGTGACCATGAAGTTGGCTTTCTATCCTTAAAGATACTCCTCAGTGCTGGGAGATATGTCCTAAAATAATAAGCCATAAAGCCAGTACAGTGTTTCATGAATATGAAGAATGCCTTGGAATCAACAGCACTGGCGACAGTTAGCTGCAGCGGAGTTGCAGGGTAATACTCAGCTGCTGCTTTCAACCACCTGCTTTATGGCTTCACAGATGCAGGGGATACTCATTACCCTCCCTCACAAAATGCTCTCAATTAAGAAAGAAGGAGGGGAGCTTCAAAGTGGAAGGAAGGAAACACAAGATTAAAGAGGAGAAATGAGGGATGATCAAGTATGGAGAACAAGGAAGACAGCAACAAATTAATACAAACATGAGTGTTTAGAGAACAACTGAGAGCAAACATTAAAAATTAATTTACACTCTGGCCTTTGAGGTTTATTCACCTGCTTAAACAGTCAGCTACTTTCTTAGATGCTTCAAAAACTGTGCTGAAAAAAAAAAAAAAAACTGTCCTGAAAAAAGTCTTACAGGTTGTTTAAATAGGAAAGAGAAAAACCAAGATATTTATATTTTTATCACCAATTCTCCTAGTTAGCTCTATGACCTGGAGGAAGTTACTCACTCTCTGAAACTCCACTTTTTCATATACAAAATGAGAATCATACCTACCTAGACTGTTGTAAGAATTAAATATCTTCTTATATGTAGGGACATACTCATTAGATGTTGAATGAATCCTAGCTTTAGTATTATTATTGTTGTTAAAAACAACTTACTTGATCTAGAAAGGAACAATTTATTTGGTCCAAAAGGAATTTGGTCTAGAAAGGAATAATATTTTCCAAGATTCTATGCGAGATAAGATTTACATATAGTAACTCTATTTAAGTCCATCAAATCTTTGAGAGTTGTGGTTGACGAACTTTTTCTGTGAAGGGCCAAACAGTCAATATTTTAGGTTTTGCAGACGTACAGTCTGCAGAAACTACTCAACTCTGCCTTGGTAGCTCAAAAGCAACTGTAGATGATATGCAAATGAATGGGCACGGCCGCGTCCCAATAAAGCTTTATTTACAAAAGCAAGCCAGATATGGCTAGTGGGCACTAGGCAGTCTGCCTCTAAGCTAGCTAGTACTCCCAAATTACAAATAGAAAAACTGTTGCTCAAAGTGCTCAGGCAACTTGTCCTGGGTCACTTAGCTCCTAAGTGGCAGGCCTGGGATCTGAATCTAGGACCATCTGCCCCAGAGCCCCTGTTCTTTTCTCCATGCTTAATCGTGTTTGGCATGGTATCTTTGCAGTCACTTCCAAGCGGGATTTATAGTTCAGAGGAGAAATTCTGCACAACTAAACACACAATTGCTCCGTAACACAAACCACGCCCAAATAACTCAAGTAGAACATATCAAGATTCCTGTCCTCATGCGCATTATAAGATGTACAGTCTCAAAAGGGTTTGCTGGTAGTATTTCAGTGAGAAGCTGGTCTTGGTAAAATCAACTGAAGAATTACTACACGAATGTCAAAAAATAATTTTAATGTGAATTTTCTGGAAAACACTAGTAAACATTTTCCTGTTTGGGCTTTGATAACCCAGAGATTTACCCCAAACATCCAAGGCACTGTCACAGAGAAAGGAACTGAATGACTGATTCTTCACAGAACAAGAAATGGGAATAAGAAAATATCCATTCTTCCAATTACTTATGCTAAACATTCATTTCCTTTAAAGATGGGCCACAACGGGACTTCCCTGGCGGTCCAGTGGCTAGGACTTCACCTTCCAGAGCGGGGGGTACAGGTTCAATCCCTGGTCGGGGAGCTAAGATCCCACATGCCTTGTGGCCAAAAAACCAAAATATAAAACAGAAGCAATATTGTAACAAATTCAATAAAGACTTTAAAAATGGTCCACATGAAAAAAAATCTTAAAAAAAAATAAAGATGGGCCACAGGCATTTACAGAGTACTTAGAGTCAGTTTTCAATTGGGTCGCAAAGAGAAGGAATGGAGAAAGAGAGAAGAGCAGAAGCAACTGGAGAACTTTATCACGAATATATAGCCCAGCCATCACCCCCACCACCCCAAGATTTAGGACCCCATGCGTGGAGTCAGGGAATAATGTGGCATCTGCTCGTAGGAAGCAAAATAAGGGGAAACAAACATTTCAAGTGATTATAATTATTCCACCTTCAGGAGCACTTGTTAAAGCAGAGATTCTCCACTTTAGCACCACTGGTCCTTTGAACTGCATAAATCTTTGTTGAGGCAGCTGCCTGTGCACTGTAGGATGTACAGTAACAGCCCTGGCCTCTACCCACTAGATGTCAGTAACATCCTTCCCCCAGTTGTAACAATAAAAAATGTCTCCAGACATTGCCAACTGTTTCCTTAGGGGGCAAAGTCACCCTCACTGAAAAGTACTGGGTTAAAACATAAACCATCTGATGCTGGCTTTATCTTAACATTCAGTCAAGGAAAAAAAAAAAAAACAGGGCAGGATAAGTCCACGTGAGATCTAGTCAGAGCACCTTTCTTCTACTTTAAGGACCATGAGCCCACTCATAGCCTCACCTTTTTATTGAAGTGTAGCCATTATTTTGTAGCTTCAAACTCATCGCAAACTCACATGCACTAACATGCTTTCTTTTTTTTTTTTGCGGTACGCGGGCCTCTCACTGCTGTGGCCTCTCCCGTTGCAGAGCACAGGCTCCAGACGCGCAGGCTCAGCGGCCACCGCTCACGGGCCCAGCCGCTCCGCGGCATGCGGGATCCTCCCGGACCACGGCACGAACCCGTGTCCCCTGCATCGGCAGGCGGACTCTCGACCAGTGCGCCACCAGGGAAGCCCTAACATGCTTTCTTGACATGTTTTTTTATAGTACCAAATATCATTTGTCATTCACTGTAACAGGTTTGACATCAGTATTAATACCCTATGAATCGACATTTTTTCCCTGATATTTTTTCTTTTTCATTCTGTTTTTAACACATTTTAAGTGATCTTGGAATTTCCAATAACAATCTTTCAAAATTTTTATCACCTCCAGCCTTCCCTAACTGAAATTCAATTATCTGAAATATGTAATAAAAAGTAATCAGTCCTCGAGTGGCATTGATATATATATATTACCAAATGTAAAATAGATAGCTAGTGGGAAGCAGCCCCATAGCACAGGGAGATCAGCTCCGTGCTTTGTGACCACCTAAAGAGGTGGGATAGGGAGGGTGGGAGGGAGATGCAAGAGGGAGGGGATATGGGGATATATGTATACGTATAGCTGATTCACTTTGTTATACAGCAGAAACTAACACAACATTGTAAAGCAGTTTTACTCCAATAAAGATGTTTAAAAAAGATGTAATCAGTGCTCAAACAAATGTCATTCTAGTGTCAATGAAAATAGTACCTCGGTCTAGACAATAACAAATGTTGGACAAGATGTAGAGAAATTGGAACTGTCACACATCGCTGGTGAGATGGTAAAATGGTGCAGCTACCTTGGAAAACAGGCTGGCAATTTCTTTAAAGTTTAACATAATTTATCATAAGACCAAGCAATTCTACTCTTAGGCATCTACCCAAGAAGAATGAAAACGTATGCTCACACAAAGACTTGTAGCCCAATAACAGCATTATTCATAACAGCCAAAAAATGAACACAACCGGAATGTTCATTAACTGGTGAATGGATGGACACACTGTGGTATTTTTTTTCATACAATGGAATACTATTCAGCAATAAAAAGAAGTATTGATACATGCTACAGTGTGGATAAACCTTGAAAACATTATGCTATATGAAAGAAGCCAGACACAAAAGACCACATACTGTGCTCACTTCAGCAGCACACTTACTATTAATAAAATTTGAAACAATACAGAGAAGATTAGCATGGCCCCTGCGCAAGGATGACATGCAAATTCATGAAGCATTCCGTGTTTTTTGGGGACAATGGCAATAATATTGTAATATATAAATGTATCAAAATAACACATTGTACATCTTAAATTTACACAATGTTACACGTCAAATGTATTTAATTTAAAAAAGACCACATACTGCATTATTCCATTTTATAAAATGTCCACAACAGGCAAATGATAGAGATAGAAAGTAGATTAGCTAGGGCCGGGGGTGTATGTGAGTGTTAGGTTTGGGGAGTAACTGCTAGTAAGTATTGAGTTTCTTCTGGGGGTGATGAAAATGTTCTAAAATTAGGGCATGGTGACGGTTGCACAATTCTGTAAATAAACTAAAAACCATTGAATTGTACACTTTAAATGGGTCAATTTTATGGTATATATATAATTTATATCTCATTAAAACTGTCAAAAATATACATTGCATAGTTCTAGATGAAACCTTTCATGAATGGAAATTGAGGTTCACCTACCAGGCTAGAAACTTGGTTGGTAAGCTTTCACTGTTCTTCTTTTTATCAGACCTGAAAATGCAGGTCTGAAGAATAAGAGATTTGTCCATACCTCTATGATCCCTTCCATTTCAACATTCTCTGCATCCTCAAAATTAATGAGACTGAGAGAGAGAGAGAGAGAGAGATGATATCAAGTTTTACAGGTTATGATTCCATTGCTGCTATGGCATATAATGGAATCACAGATCAATTTACTCATTCATATACGTGCATATCAATTAGAAGGCAATCCTTCATTTTAGTAGATTAGGTGGTAGCTACTCTGGATGATTCAGAAGCATTTAAAGTCTTCACACCTCAGAGAGTTCCCCTTTCTGTTCTGTCCCCAACTCCCTTAGCTTATTTTGGCCTAGGCTTTGATTCTAATAGTTCTGTCAAATATACACTACACAGGGCTTCCCTGGTGGCGCAGTGGTGGAGAGTCCACCTGCCGATGCAGGGGACACGGGTTCGTGCCGCGGTCCGGGAGGATCCCACATGCCGCGGAGCGGCTGGGTCCGTGAGCCATGGCCGCTGAGCCTGCGCGTCCGGAGCCTGTGCTCCGCAACGGGAGAGGCCACAACAGTGAGAGGCCCGCGTACAGCAAAAAAGAAAAAAAAAAAACACTACACAAAGTGTTTGATTAATGGATTTTGATCAAGATGGAGGGGAGATTCCAGTGGCTTGCCACAGAACCACATTGTTACCAACATCACTGAAGACACTGACTCCTCATCCAATTTGTTAGTTACTCAAGGATAGGAGGGGCAGAATATTACATAATAGAGTGAAGATTAAAAAGTATCTCAGTAAGCTGGAACAAAGTGCTGAAACAAACAAAATCAAATTAAATAAGAATAGATATATTGTAAAAGTTCAATAAATCCATTTCACATGAACAGAATGAAGGAGACCCAGCTTCATAATCACTCATTTAAAAGAAGTTGGTGGGATGTAAATTGGTGCAGCCACTGTGGAAAACAGTATGGAGGTTCCTCAAAAAACTGAAAATAGAACTACCACATGATTCAGCAATTCCACTGCTGAGTATATATCCAAAGAAAATGAAAACGTTAATTTGAAAAGATACATGGACCCCAATGTTCAAAGCAGCATTATTTACAATAGCCAAGATATGGAAGCAACCTAAGCATGCATCAACACATGAATGAATAAAGAAGATGTGGAGATATATATACACAATGGAATACTACTATGCCACAAAAATGAATGAAGTTTTGCCACATGCAATGACACAGGTGGACCTGGAGGGTATTATACTAAGTGAAATAAGTCAGAAAGAGAAAGACAAATACTGTCTGATGTCACTTATATGTGGAATCTAAACAACAAAACAAACTAGTGACTATAACAAAAAAGAAACAGACTTACAAATATAGAGAACGAACTAGTGGTTACCAGTGGGGAGAGGGAAGAGGGGAGGGGCAAGATAGGGGTAGGGGATTAAGAAATACAAACTACTGGGAATTCTCTGGCAGTCCATCCAGTGGTTAGGGCTTGGCACTTTCCCTGCCGTGGGCCCAGGTTCAATCCCTGGTCAGGGAACTAAGATCCTGTAACCCGTGCAGCGTGGCCAAAAGAAAAAAAAGAGAGAGAGAGAGATACAAGCTACTATGTACATTAAAAAAATAAGTTACAAGGATATACTGTACAGCCTTCCCGCGTGTGGCCAAAGAAAAGAGAGAGAGATACAAACTGCTATGTATAAAATAAATAAGTTACAAGGATATATTATTGTACAGCACAGAGAGTAGAGCCAATATTTTATAATAACTATAAATAGAGTATAACCTTTAAAAATTGTGAATCACTATGTTGTACACCTGAAACTTACATAATTTTGTAAATCAACTATAACTCAGTAAAATAGATGCTGGTGGGTTTTACGTGCCAACAATTTCCATGTGAATGGGATATATGATTTATTTATAAGAAGAATATTATGGTCACGGGCAGCAGTAACAGAAGTGTAGAATCCAGTTGACCTTTGGAGTACTGCATACAATACTGAAGGTAACATTTTAAGAGGTATATTACAGAGTAGTCATTCAACAACTGTCAACAAATAACTGAGGCAGCAGCATCAGACACCATGCTTGGGACAGGGAATATAGGAAAACACAAGAAAACAAGGTCCTTGTCCTTGTGAAGCTTGTAAGCTATCAGCAAGGCAGGCCTTGATTCAGTCATTATGAGCACGGTGAGTATTACAGAGAGAGAGGGCAGGGCTCATGAGAGCAGGTAAGGGCAGGCCTAGCCTACATGTCCTTCCACAGGAACATCACCTGGAATGGTGAGGGGTTGGGAAACAGTAAGGCATAGTTGAGAGGCGTGGGGATAGATAATCTAGACAAGAGAGAATTGATAGGGTGTAGTGAAGTGCAGTTATGTGGATGAAGAATCAACCAGAGGGGAGAATTAGGATCAATAGGGAAAGATTACAAGAAGACTTTCTGTGTGGATAACTTCCTCGGACAACAGAGGAGCTGACAATACAGTACCGCAGCGAGCTTGCCAACACAGAAAGTATTCAAGCTGATGACCTTGTGCTGGACTAGATCAGGGGTCAGCATTTTCTGTAAAGGGCCACACAGTAAACACTGTAGGCCTTTCGGTCTACACAGTCTCTGTGGCAACTACTTAACTCTGCCATGCATAAAGAGGGTCACAGATAACGTGTAAATAAATGAATGTGGCTGTCTTCCAATAAAACTGCATTTATGGATCCTGAAATTTGAATTTCATATAATCTTCACATGTCATGAAATATTCTTCTTTTGATTTTTTTCCAACATTTTTAGCTTGTGGGCTGAGGAAATACAGGCAGTGGGCCAGATTCAGCCCACGAGTTGTAGTTTGCCCATCCCTGGACAAGATGATGTTGGAGTTTGCTTCCAGTTCTGAGACTCTGAGGTTGAGTAAAACCTGACAGACATGGCATGTCTTTTTGAACTCATCATCTTTTTCCAATAGTTATAACTATAGGTAACACTAATTGAGACCGAAGCATAGAGAATGTTTCACCGCAACAAACTGGCAAACTGGGATTTGAACCCAGACAGCCTGGCCCCAGAATCATTTTTCTGTATATTCTTTCAGCTGATCTATGCAACAGACCTAGAAGGCAAGCACTCTGGTCTTGCCTGTGCTCTAAGTGGGAAAATAATAAGCACAGAATTGTTAGGTGACCTACGCACACTCACAAGGGGATAAAGCGCCAGGAGCAGAGTTCAGTCTGACACTCAGCACGCCCAGCCCCACCCCCGGCTATGGAGTTGGTTTAACAGACGAGCTGGGTTCAGCCACAGGTAAGGTCAAAATGGGCAGCTCACTGACTGGCAAGTCTGAGAAATGGTGGTGGGCACAGCGTTGAGCCTCCGGAACTGGGGATACTGGGTGAACGTGGAAAGGCAGGAAGACTGAATACAAAGGGAATCTAGAAAAGCAAGGCAACTGTGCTGTCCCAAAGTTGGGCCTAGGGGAGAGCCCTGCTTCAACTTCTCTTCTGTAAAATGAGGGATAATATAATATTCACCAGTCTCACCCAAGGGTGTTGAGTAAATTAATTAATGCCAATACACGGCTTGAGGTGTTTAGATGGGAACAAAAAAGTCAACAACAGGGCAGTTGATTTGTATTTATTGTTGCATGTATTAAATTGTCACTCTCCTGGTCTTTGGGAGGCTTTATGAGAAACCAGCAGTATATTAATTATTCTCAGAACTATTCCTATCACCCTCAGAAAACCAAGTCTAAATGTCAGGAGGCGGTGGCGACTGCGAAGGTTTGGAGAGCCAAAGAAGTTCAATCTTTGAAGTCTCTTTACTACTTCCGTCAACCTATAACGCTATCACAGGAATGATGCGACCAATTTCAGCCTCCGGGTTGCCTTTTCTCTAAGACACTGGAGGATAAACTCCCTGCGTTTAGGAGTTCTGGTCACATGAAGGTAGTTTACTGCCTTCTAGAAGGTACCATGTTGTAGAAAGGAGAGGACTGGCCAGATGAGGCAGGAGAGCTGGCTGGGCTGAGGCCCCAGCATAGAATTTAGGTAGGACACTGATTTCTGGTTCCCTAGTCCAGGAGGCCTTCTCTGATTTCCAGGCTGAGTTGGGTGTCTCTTCTCCGTACCTCAAGAGTACCAAGCACACCTCTATTATACTACATATGCCCTTTCAAAATTGTCGATTTGCTCATCTGGTAGACTTTTTTTGTCAAGGTTTTGTCTGCAACCACTGCAAAGCTGAGGAGATTGTGGGCTCCCGGTAAACATTCAAGAACAATGAACTGTCCTTCGTTTGCTTACCAGGAAAACGGGAGAACAGGATAAGAGGGTTGTTAATGTCTCTTCTGGTCTTGAGATCTGGATGAAGATCACCGTTCGAACTCCCAAACAGACTCTCATACAGGTGGTTATTCTGTGGCTTGGGGGAAAATGGGGGAGAGAATCTCAAAGGAGAAAGACATTGATATAACTAAATCCTTCTCTTCCTATGGAATGGACATTCCCTTCTCAATTCAGCACCCAGAAGGATCCATTTTCAAAGAATGAAGCTCTCTCTTTTTTTTCTTCAAGATCCTTTAGATGTGGACCATTTTTAAAGTCTTTATTGAATTTGTTACAATATTGCCTCTGTTTTATGGCCGGCCACAAGGCATGTGGGATCTTAGCTTCCTGACCAGGGATTGAACTAACACCCCCTGCACTGGAAGGCGAAGTCCCAACCACTGGACCGCCAGGGAAGCCCCAAAGAATGAAGCTTTTATCATTCCTCTGCTCATTACCCTCCAAATGATTCCCCATCTTGCCCAGAGTGAAAGCCACAATCCTAATGTCCATGGACAGGTGAATGGATAAAGACGATGTGGTACATATATACAATGGAATACTACTCAGCCGTAAAAAGAATGAAATAATGCCACCTGCAGCAACATGGATGGACCTGGAGATGATCATACTAATTGATGTAGGTCAGCCAGAGAAAGACAAATACCATATGATATCACTTATATGTGGAATCTAAAAATAAAAGCAAAGATACAAATGAACTTATCTACAAAACAGAAACAGACTTCGAAAACAAACTTATGGTTACTAAAGTGGGGAGGAGGGTGAGGGAAAACTAGGGAGTTTGGAATTAACAGATACAAACTACTATATACAAAGTAGATAAACAACAAGGTCCGACTGTATAGCACAGGGAACTATATTCAGTATCCTGTGATAAACTATAATGGAAAATAACCAGCCAGCATTCTTCCTATGACCTATAGACAGTGCACTGGCTGGTCTCTTCCTCACTCACCTCTCTGCCGTCCCTCCCTGGCTCACTCCATTCCAGCCTCCTTACTGCTCCTCCGATTAACCACGTACTGTTCATCCTCAGGGGCTGAACCCTTGTGGTTCCCTCCTCCTGGAACTTTTCCTCCTAGACATTCCAATGGCTTGCTCTCTCACCTTCTTCAAATTTGCCAAAATTCACCTTCACAGGCGGACTTACTCTGACCACCTTACTGGCAATCCGTAGTCTCCCAGCACTCCCCATCCCCTTGGCTGACTTATTTTTCTCCATAATGCTTGTTACCTTTCTTATACTATAAAAGTTACTTTTACTTTATAGGCTCTTTGAGTTGGTACTTTTGTCCGTCCTGATCAGTGCTGTGGCCCAGGACCTAGAAGGCTGCCAGGTGTGTAGTATGGGACTCAATGAATGTTTGCTGGATGAATGGACACAACTAAGGCAGCACAACGGGATGGGGGTGTGGCTCATGAGCCTCAAGCCCCGCTGCTTTTCCTGTTTGGCCTTTGGGCTGTTGCTCTAACCTCATGTTTACGGCCTCCTCCAGAGTTCATATTTGCTCTGCTCTTCTGCTCTTTTTCCCTTTTCAACCTGTGTCCATGGGTTACTCCCTTTCAGGTCAGCGGGAGCTCCATCCCAAGGCAAATTAAGCAGGAGGTAAAGCGATGGAAAGGGAAAATGCCTGCATGTGCTACTGGAAGGCAAAAAGCTATTATCAACAGGGAAAGCATGGGGTTGGTCACTGACCTTATTTCCTGATGTGGAAAAAGGAGGCAAACGTCAATTTTTCAATCCCAGACTCTCATAAAAGCTATTTCTGAGCTAATGATGGTTAGAAAAGAAACTTCACAAATAAAACTTGAAGACACAAATCGAGCACTCTTTTCTAGGCACAGCTGGTATTCCTGGAGGCTGTCCAAACCTTGAAGTCCTATGTCCAATGACATAATTCATTATAAGAATAAGGAAGAGGCAGTGAGGTAGAATGGAAAGATTCAGGCTTTGAGTATAGGCATTTGTATTTCTTCATATGAAGAAACAAAATCATAATACCTATTTTATGAATTTATTTTCAAATGAAACAGGATATTTTAAGAGTGGCATATTATATGTACAATTATCCAATCCATAACGGGTGCTCAAGAGATGTCGGCCACAGCCACTGCCATCAAGCACCGTCATTATTTGGAAGGGTTGATCTATCGAGGGGGCAGTAAGAGAGAGGAGTACCATCATGCTGAGAGAAACAGAGAAGAGGGGACATTCTACAGGTTGAAAGCTGAATCTGATTCAACTAGTTGACGGTTTCTCAAACTTGGCACAGTTGACGTTCAGGACCACATAATTCTTTACTGTGGGGGGCTACCTACGCATTGTCAGACGTTTAACATTATCCATGGCCTGTATACACTAGATACATAGCAACCCCCGAGCTGTGATCAACAAAAATGTCTCTAGACATTGCCAAATATCCCTGGGGAGGCACAATCACCCCAGGTGCAGAACCACTGATGTCTGACCAGGAAACAGGAAATAGCAGTAAAAAGCAGATTTGACTTAAAACGTTTGCAAACATACCCTTCTATATCTTTGTGCTGTTCATCATTGTAGTTTACAGCAGAAGTTGGCAAATCATGGTCGGCAGGTCAAATCCACCCCTTGATTTTGTAAATAAAGTTTCGTCAAAACATAGACATGTTCATCATTCACGTATTATCTTAGGCTGCTTTCACTCTACAAAGGCTAAGTTGAGTAGTTGCGGCAAAGGTCGTACGGCCTGCCAAGCCTAAAACATTTACTATCTGACCTTTTGCAGACAAAGCTGTCGACCCTTGGTTTATAGCACAGGCTCTGGAGTCAGGCTGCTTGTTTCTAAATCCCAGTTCAGCTACTTATGACCAGCACGTTTTGCAGCAAGGTCCTTGAAGCTCCTGGTGCTTCACCT
The DNA here is from genome assembly GCF_008692025.1 of Phocoena sinus. NCBI lineage: Eukaryota > Metazoa > Chordata > Mammalia > Artiodactyla > Phocoenidae > Phocoena > Phocoena sinus. Next base: position 9,291,780 of record NC_045784.1, on the reverse strand, counting down.
TCCTAATCTGTCAGTGGGGCTGATAATAATGGTGCCAAACTCCCCGGGTTGTTGTGAGGATTAGATGAATAAAGACATGGGATGCGCTCAAAACAGTTCTGCGAATGTTGTAGGCACTCAATACGTGTTTGCCATTATAATACTCTTCAAGGGGAAACAAAGAAAACATGGTGATCTTACCTTTTAAGGGACTGATTTATATATCTATAAAATCTTCCCAGAAAAGAATAAAATCTCTCACATCTCAATAAACTTATTAGTCTCTCTCCTTCAATCATCTCTCACTAATATTTGATGAGCTAATTTCAATGAAAGGAGAGAATCAAAGGCCTTTGAAAAACATGAGTTTAAAGTATCTGATGGAAAACCCGGGAGGAGAAATACAAATCTGTAGCGAAACTGATAATGGCTTTATGTACTTTCTCGCCACTTCAGAGTAAGAGAGGCTATGCTTTCTTTTTTCATTGTCTCCTTCCTTGTCTTATTTTTAAACTCCTATAAAGGAAGGCTTTCAGGTAATAACACACATTCATGTGGGCCTGGACGTGTATATATCCCCATCACAAATCCCCCACCATGAGTAGAGCTGGAGCCTCATTGTACAGGAGCAAATGAAATTCTTGCCTGCCCTCTAGCATTTGCTAGGGTTGTTTCAGCTTCTCAAACTGCTGTTTATTCTCCAGGTGTCAGCATAGGTGCTGCTTTTCTCCTCATGCCCCTTGGCATGCTCTCTGGACTACTTCAAATTCCAGAAGGGCTCAGAGGACTTCACGTCTCAACCAGGCTTTTCATCCCACACCTACTGCGGCTGTTACTCAACTCCTGCTCATGGGGCTGCCTTGTTTGCCAACCAAACGTTAAATGCCTTGTGGCAATGACCTTGTATTTCTCATGTGCATCTCCTGTTGCACTATGCTTAGAGGGGGAGCTCGTAGTAGGCACCAAACTCACTAATTAACTAAAAATTATATTGGGTACAATGCATATATTCAATAAACGACTCACATAATTAAACCATGTATCCACACAACCCTATGAGGTAGAAAGTACTATGAAACCAACTTAAAGGTAAGGAAATTGAGGGTTACAAAGATTAAGCAACTTGTCCAAGGCCACATTTCTAATAAGTGGTAGAGGCAGGATTTGAACTCATGCAGTCTCTCTCCAGAGCATGTACTTTTAGCCACTACATTACGCTGCAATTAGAATAACTGTTCAATGCAAGAAAAGAAATAAGGACTCATATAAATAGATAGAGATATATAGATATAATCCTACAAATCACTGAAGAAGCCAGCAACATCATGGTTAAATGGGTGAAAGACTTAAACAGATACCCCACAAGAGCTTATCCAAATGGCCAACAAACATATGAGAAGATACTCAACTACATGAGTTATCAGGGAAATGTGCATTAAAACCTTGTGCTGCTATCACGACACACCCACCAGAATGTCTAAAATGAAAAAGATGGAGAGAAAGGAGTAGAGCAACTGGAACTCTCACACACACCTGATGGGAACACAGATTGATACAACTATTTTGTAAAACTGTTTATCAGTATCTACAAAATCTCAAAAAAAGCACATCCCGTGACTCAACTATTCCACTCCTCGGTTTATTCCCCACAGAAATGCATACACAGTTTCATTAAAAAGTAAGTACAAGAATACTCATAGTAACACCATTCATAATAGCCAAAGGGTGGAAACCACCTAAATGCTGATGCGTAGTAGAATGAATAAAGAAATACCTATATTCTTCTAATGGAATATGATACAGCAAAGAAAAGGAACAACATGTGATACTCTCATCAATACAGATGGATTCCACAATGCTGAGTGAAGGAAGTCAGACAGAAAAGGGTACTGAGCATCTGATCTAGTTTAATACAGCACAGGGCTTCCCTGGTGGCGCAGTGGTTCAGAGTCCACCTGCTGACGCAGGTGACATGGGTTCGTGCCCCGGTCCGGGAAGATCCCACATGCCACGGAGCGGCTGGGCCCGTGAGCCGTGGCCGCTGAGCCTGCGCGTCCGGAGCCTGTGCTCCGCAACAGGAGAGGCCGCAGCAGTGAGAGGCCCGCGTACCGCAAAAAAAAAAACAAAACAAAAAAAACCAAAACCAAACAAACAAAAATACAGCACAAAACCTAGTGAAACAAACCTATGCTGTTAGAAGTTAAGAAATTGGTAATTCTTGGAGAAGGGAATATGAGTGGATCTTCTCAGAAGACTGCTAATATTCTTTTCTTTTAACCTGAGTGCTGGTGAATGTGTTCAATTTGTGAAAACTCCTTGAGCTACGCAATTAAAATACGTACCCTCGGGGGCTTCCCTGGTGGCGCAGTGGTTGACAGTCCGCCTGCCGATGCAGGGGACACGGGTTCGTGCCCCGGTCCGGGAAGATCCCACATGCCGCGGAGCGGCTGGGCCCGTGAGCCATGGCCGCTGAGCCTGCGCGTCCGGAGCCTGTGCTCCACAACGGGAGAGGCCACAACAGTGAGAGGCCCGCATACCGCAAAAAAAAAAAAAAAAAAAAAAATACGTACCCTCTTCAAAATGTAGACTATTCTTCCACATGAAGTTAAAATTATTTTGCTTGATTTAAAGAGGAGTAAATTACCAATATTCTCCTTTATTTCCAGGTACTGCTTTTTGTTCCGTACATAGCATTTAGATAACAAAAGTCACCATTCCCTGGAGAGGGCAACCCAGAATGGAAGAACCAGTTTTCTGCTCACACTATCACGAAGCCTTTCATTCTCTAGCACCAGTTCACCATCTCCAGTCTTTTGCTAAACATACTAGAGCATGTCATTCTTTTCACAGAGCTCAGCACTTGAGAATTGGAAGGAACTTCATTTCACGAGCAAGAAAACAGATGCTTAAGAGTCAAGCTGTTGGTCTGACACCATGCAGCGAATTCACAGTTGAGGGGGGAGTGTGGTCCCAGAACCCCTGCCCCCAGCTGCCCTCCTGTCTCCTCTCATGGCTAGGAATTAGCAAATCTCCACGGGAAAGGGTAATAGTTTACACTCTCCTGGGGCAGCTGACCATCCTTGGAGCACAAAAAATGATGTCTGCCTGCAGCAAAGGCACCAACAGTTCACCATCCACACACCTTTCCATGAAAACTTGACAGAAATCTAATGGGAGAGGACACATTTCTTAATTTTCTTTGCAGCCAACTGTTTCTTTCAGACTATATGTATGTGCTAATTTCTGTAGCTGAACAGAAGAATCATAACCTAGTACTTGGTTAGTAATTATGTGGTACATTGTGCTACAGGACTGTTAACATGCTTTGGGGGAAAGAAAGAGAAAAATCTTACAAGTAGCAATTTTTTGCCTTGTCATTTTGAAGGCAATATAAAAATCTATATTTTGTATTTAAGGAAAACATGTTTAAATTAATGATGTGGGTATTTTTTGTTTCTCCTTCAACAAGGCTTTTGTATCTCTTCCCTGCTTACTGCACATAACCCAGCCTGGGTAAACAAACCCGTCTACCTGCGAGGCCTCCCGAGAATCTCGAAGCTGACCCTGGGTGATATCAACAATAGCAAGGGATTCTAAGAGGAAAGTGCTGAGGGCATAAACTTGTTTAAAAAAAAACAAAAAAAAAACAAGAAATTACAATTTCGTAATCAAATTTTGTGACTTATATGCTTTAATTTTCCTTTAAGAAACATTCTTCACACTCATTGTATGTAAATATAATAAAATGTTTTTTCTAAAAAAAAAGACAAGCTGCAGAGCAGGAGAGAACTGAGCTGAGTTATGAAAGAGGGGAAGTTGGCTTGGACAGCCTGTTGTGCCATGTTCTGAACTTCTCTCCTCTCTTTGATTTTCTCCTAGCTTCTTGGCCCCTACCCCTCAACCCCACCTCCCATCCTTAGGCCCTTGGTGCTTCTGGGGGACACATCCTAAGGTGACCCCCAAAGAGTCACACCTTTGCACAATCCCCTCCTCTTGAGCACGAGTAGGACTTATGATTTGCTTCTAACCAATAGAATATGGCAAAGACTGTCAGATGTCACTCCCTTAAGTTACGTTAAATGGCAAAGGTGATGCAATATTAGGTAAGACTCCAGCTTAGTGGGTTGTACTGAGAGACTCTCCCCTGCTGACCTTGAAGAAGTAAGCTGCCATGTTATGAGAGGGCCTCATGACAAGGAATGTAGGCAGCCTCTGGGAGTGAGAGTGGCCCCAGTTGACAGCCAGCAAGAAATTTGGGGACCTCAGTTCTACAGTACCAAGAAACAATTCTGCCAACAACTAGGTGAGTTTGGAAGAGGATCCCAGCAAAGTAAGGCAGCCCAGCTAACACAATGATTGCAGCCTTGTGAGACAATGTGCAGAGGACCCAGCTCAGCCACATCTGGACTCCAGATCCACAGAAACCGTGAGATACTACATGTGTATTGTTTTAAGCCACTAAGTTTGTGGTAATTTGTTACACAGCAACAGAAAACAAATACACTTTAACAGGAGGAAAGCTGGAAAATTCACAAATATGTTGAGATTAAAAAAACACATTCCAGAACAACCAATGGGTCAAACAAGAAATCAAAAGAAAAATCAAGAAATATCTTGAAACAGATGAAAATGGAAATACAACGTATTGAAACCTATGGGACACTGCAAAAGTTCTAAGATGGAAGTTTATAGTGGTAAATGCCTACATTAAGAAAAAAAAATCAAATAAACAACCTACTTTTATACCTCAAGGAACTAGAAAAAGAACAAACTAAGTCCAAAGGTAGCAGAAGGAATAAAATAACAAAGATCAGAGCAGAAATAAATGAAATAGAGGCCAGAAAAACATAAGTAGGATCAACGAAACTAAGAGCTGTTTTTTTTTTTAAGGTAAACAAAATTAAAAAACCTTTAGCTAGTCTAACTCAGAAAAAAAAGAGGAATCAAGATCAGAAATTAAAAAGGAGACATTATAACTGATACCACAAAAATACAAAGGATCATGAGAGACTACTAATGAACAATTATATGTCAACAAACTGGATAACCTAAAAGAAATAGATAAGTTCCTAGAAACATACAGCCTACCAAGACTAAATCATGAAGAAATAGAAAATTTGAACAGACCAATACCTAGTAAGGAAATTCAATCAGTAATAAAAAAAACCTCCCAACACAGAAAAGCCCAAGACCACATTTTTTCACTGGTGAATTCTACCAAACATTTAAAGAAGAATTAAGGCCAATCCTTCACAAACTCTTCCAAAAAACTAAAAAGGAGGGAACACTCCCAAACTTATTTAACAAGGCTAACATATGCCCTGACACCAAAGCCAGATAAAGACACTACAAGAAAAAAAAATTACAGACAAATATCCCTGATGAATATAAATGCAAAAATTCTCAACAAAATATTAGCAAACTGAACTCAATAGGACATTAAAAGGATCATATACCATGATCAAGTGGGATTTATCCCGGGGATACAAGGATGGTTCAACGTATTCAAATCAATAAAAGTTATACACCACATTAATAAAATGAAAGATAAAAATCATATGATTATCTCAATAGAAGCAGAAAAAGAATCTGATAAAATTCAACATCTTTCATAATAAAAACTCTCAACAGATTGGATATAGAAAGCACATAGCCCAACATAATACAGGCCAAATATGACAAGCTCACAGCTAACATCATATTCAATGATGAAAGGTTGAAAGCTTTCCCTCTAAGACCAGGAACAGGACAAGGGTGCCCACTCTCATCACTCCTATTCAACACAGTACTGGAAGTCCTTGCCAGAACAATCAGGAAAGAAAAAGAAATAAAGACATACAAATAGTAAAAGAAGGAGTAAAATTATGTTTGTTTGCAGATGGTATGATCTTATATACAGAAAATCCTAAAGATTCCACAAAAAAACTGCTAGAACTAATCAATGAATTCAGTAAAGTTGCAGGATACAAAAATCAACATACAGAAAACAGTTGCATTTCCATACACTAACAACAAAACATGTGAAAAAGAAATAAAGAAAACAATCCCATTCACAACAGCATCAAAAACAATAAAATACTTAGGAATAAATTTAACCAAGGAGATGAAAGAGCTACACACTGAAAACTCTGATGAAAGAAGTTGAAGAAGATACAAATAACTGGAAACATATCCCAAGTTCATGGGTCAGAAGAATTAATAATGTTAAAATGCCCATACTGTCCAAAGTCATCTATAGATTCAATGCAATCCATATAAAAATTCCATAAAAATTTTTCACAGAAATAGAAAAAAAAACCCTAAAATTTGTATAGAGCCACAAAACACCCCCGAATAGTGAAAGCAATCTTGAGAAAGAAGAACAAAGATGGAGGCACCACACTTCCTGATTTCAAAACTATACTACAAAGTTATAGTAATCAAAACAGTATGGTATTGGCATAAAAATAGCCACATAGACCAATGGAACAGAATTCAGAGCCCATAAATAAACCTTTGCATACATGGTTAACTAATACTTGACAAGGGGGCCAAGAATACTGAATGGGGAAAGGAGAGTCTCTTCAAATATATGGTACTGTGAAAACTGGATAATCACATGCAGAAGAATGAAATTGGACCCCTATCTTACAGCACTAACAAAAATTAACTTCAAATGGATTAAGGACTTAAACATGAGACCTGAAACTACAAAATTCCTAGAAAAAAAGCATAGGAGAAAAGCTCCTTGACATTTATCTTTGGTAGCAATTTCCTAGATATGACACCAAAAGCACAAGCAACAAAAGCAAAAATAAATAGCTGGGACTACATCAATAAATAAGTGGTACTAAAAAGTTCTGCACAGCAAAAGAGACAATCAACAAAATGAAAAGGCAATCTATGCAATGGGAGAAAGATTTGCAAATCATATATCTGATAAGGGGTTAATAACCAAAATATAAAAACAACTCACACAACTCAATAGCAAAAAACAAACAGATCATTTTAAAACTCAGCAAAGGACCTGAATAGACATTTGTCCAAGGAAGATGTATAAATGGCCAACAGGTACATGAAAAGGTGCTTGACATCACTAATCACGAGGGAAATGCATATCAAAACCACAATAAGACATGACCTCCCATCTGTTAGAATGACTTATCAAAAAGACAAGAGATAACAAGTATTGGCAAGGATGTGGAGAAAAGGGAATCCTGTGCACTGTTGGTGGGAATGTAAATTGGCGCAGTCACTATGGAGAACAGTATGGAGGTTCCCTAAAAAATTAAAAATAGAACTACCATATGATCCAGCAATCCCACTTCTGGATATATATATATATCTCCAAAGAGAATGAAAACAGGATCTCGAAGAGATATTTGCACACCCATATTCAACGAAGCATTATTCACAATAGCCAATGTATGGAAACAATCTAAGTGTCCATCAACAACAGATGAATGGATAAAGAAGATGTGGAGATACATATGTATACACACATACAAATAGGCATACCTCAGAGATATTACAGGTTTGGTTCCACACCACAGTAATAAAGCAAATATCACAATAAAGTGAGTCACATGAATGTTTTTGTTTCCCAATGCATTTAAAAGTTGTTTTTATGCTATATTGTAGTCTGTTAGGTGTGCAATAGCATTATGTCTTTAAAAATGTACATATCTTAATTAAAAATACTTTATTGTTAATAGCCAAGATATGGAAGCAACCTAAATGTCCATCAACAGATGGGTAAAGAAGATGTGGTACATATATCTATAATGGAATACTACTCAGCTGTAAAAAAGAATGAAATAATGCCAATTGCAGCAACATGGATGGACCTAGATATTATCATACTAAGTGAAGAAAGTCAGAAAGAGAAAGACAAATGCCAGATGATATCACTTATATGTGGAATCTAAAATATGACACAAATGAAACAGAAACAGACTCACAGACACAGAAAACAGACTTGTGGTTACCAAGGTGGAGGCAGGTAGGGGAGGGATGGATTGGGAGTTTGGGATTAGCAGATGCAAACTATCATATACAGAAAGGATAGGGAATTCCCTGGCAGTCCAGTGGTTAGGACTCGGTGCTGTCACTGCTGTGGCCTAGGTTCAATCCCTGGTCACGGAACTAAGATCCTACAAGCCGTGCGATGCGGCCAAAAAAGAATGAATAAACAACAAGGTCCGACTGTATAGCACGGGGAACTATGTTCAATATCGTGCAATAAACCATAATGGAAAAGAATATGAAAAAGAATATATATACATATAACTGACTCACTTGGTTGTACATCAGAAACTAACACAACATTGTAAATCAACTATACTTCGACTAAAGATAAATTTAAAAAGAAAGACAAAGAATACTTTATTGCTAATAAAAATGCCAAAAAAATTTACAATAGTAACATCAAAAATCAATGATCCCAGATCACCATTACAAATATAGTAATAATGAAACAGTTTGAAATATTGTGAGAATTACCAAAATATGACATAGACACACAAAGTGAGCAAATGCTGTTGGAAAAATGGTGCCAAGAGACTTTCTCAATGCAGGGTTGCCACAAACCTTCAGTTTGTAAAAAACACAATATGTGCAAAGCACAATAAAGCAAAGTGTAAGAAAACAAGGTATGCCTGCATAATGGAATATTTTCCAGCCATGAGAAAGAAGGAATCCTGCCATTTGCAACAAATAGGATGAAACTTGAAGGCATTACGTTAAGTGAAATAAGTCAGACAGAAGAAGACAAATACTGCATGATCTCACTTATATGTGGAATCTAAAAAAGCCGAAATCAGAGAAACAGAGAGTAGAGTGGTGGTTACCAGGGGCTGCAAGTTGGGAGAAATGGAGAGATATTGGTAAAAGGGCACAAACTTTTAGCTATAAGATCAACAAGTTCTGGGGATCTAATGTGCAGAATGGGGATTTAGCTAATAAACACTGTATTATATACTTGAGAGTTGCTGAAATAGTTGATCTTCAATTTTCTCAATACTTTTTTGTTGAAATGGTGATTATGTGATGGGATGGAGGTGTGAGCTACTGTTATAGTGGTAATCATTTTTGCCATATATTAATGTATCAACACATTGCACATGTTAAACTTATACAATGTTATATGTCAGTTACATGTCAATAAAGCTGGAGAAAAAAGAAAACAAATACAGTGCTTTCAGGATTACCCTGAATTTTCAAGGCCCCCCAAGTCACATCCCACCCAGACCTCCCTATCTTTGCCCTGTCTTTGAAAGAGGCTCTCCTATCACCCTCTTTCCTCAAACATCCAAACTATCTTATTTCTCCAGGGCCTTAAAAAGAATTGCTTGTTAATCTCTCATAGATTATTAATTAGACATTAATGACCTGTCATCTATCCACTCTAGAGATAAAAACTTTTTAATAGAAAACCTCAGAATTTTTCCAGATGTGCTCTCTGAGTTATTAACTGCTATAGAACAAAACAAAATGGCAAAAAACAGTTCTGTGGTCAAATATATTTGGGAAATGCTGAGCAAAGCAAAGTTAAGCAAGTTCCCTCACTCACAAGAGGAAGACAAGCATATGGCATTTCTATAACTTATTTAACTACAGAGCCATTTCCTCCTTCACTTTTTAGTGTGTGTGCTTTTGGGTGCGTGCGGAATTTCACAGGATCCCAACCCAGAGATCAGACACACACACACACAAATGATGAGAAGATACAAATAGAAAGTCTATAAATGATAGTAGTTATATCAGAAGTTTTTCTACAATAATGTGTTTAAGGGTGTTTTCTTTTCTTCTCTATAATTTTTTATTGTTTGTAAGTAATTTTTAAAAGATAAAAAAAATTAGGGATAATAGCTAACATGTAACCATCTCAAACCAGAAATTCTTTTTACAAAATTAAGGGGTGATTATTCATAAAACAATCAGATCAATTAATTTTTTTCAGTATTCAAAATATGCCCACTGGGGAATTCCCTGGCGGTCCAGTGGTTAGGACTCGGTGCTTTCACTGCCAGGGGCCAGGGTTCGATCCCTGGTTGGGGAACTAACATCCCACAAGCCACACGTTGTGGCCAAATGAAATCCCAAAAAACAAAAAACAAAAGATGTCCACTGGTTTCTTTGAAAGATGAACCTCCTCATACATTTAAACTATGTTTCAACCTTTAAAAATCGAAATACACATGTTTAGGGCAATAACTGCTGTATGGTATACCCACAAGAAGATTTCATTTAATTGAGCTCTCTGAAGCTACCTTTACTTGGTAAAATTTACCATCTGGTGGTATATCTGCTATTATGGGACATTAGTAAATACCATTAACAGAGTTAATTATTTAATTGAGATTAGTATCTCATGATTTCTTTAATCCTCAGCACTGAGTTTTAAATATACTGGGTGGAGACCATAAGCATTTTATCCATGCTGTTTTTAATTGTCTATTCTTCCATTATTTGTGATCCCCTGATGATATCCAAATATCAACGGTTTTCCCCAACTTTCTTCTGACTCTACCCAAATTCAAGATGTCATATGTGAGTCTGTCTTAAGGCTTTTACGTTGCCAATCTGCGTGTTCTCCTATCGAATCTGTATGCCACCGAGTTCTCCACACACAAGGGGATCTCATGCTGAAACCATTGGTCTTTCCAGAGCTTCCAACCAGTGTGGCTTCTCTCTTCTAGAAGTTTCCTATGCCAGAAGAAGATTCATTTAAGTACCTATACCATTCTGCTTTCATTCACAGTGGAGGGGCAAGAAAATTAAAAACCCATTGTGTATTTGTTTTTCTGAAATGTCAGAAATTGTTCATTTTTTTAGACAGTGAACCACCAAAATCTCTAGCTCTCTTTTGATGATCAAAAATAAGACTCAATATTAACATCAGGAATTCCCCATCACTCCTTCAGAGCACTGTAATTATGTGAAATTTTCATATATTTACTCACTGTGAAATATAAGCCTTTTGCAAAAGAAGGGCGCTTCAGAACGCACACACACAAAGCCACATATAAATACAATTAGATGTTCTCAAAGAAACAACATATTATCATTCCATGTGGTTAAAATCTCATTCTGCTTTAACAATTAATTAGTTTCCTCTAGAAAATGACTTGTGTTTGATTCTTGGAAGAAACAAATAAAGAATATCATGAGTCAGGCTACATCAGGTAATTTCAAAAGTATAACTCACCTGCTGTCAGAATAATGTCACAGTGAGAGGGAAGAATATTTATGGCAGTTCCCTCCTTGCATCATAAATTTCACAGGAACGAGGAAATTTGTCTCATACACAGTGGAGAATACTGATGAAATTTTTGAAGGTAGGCTCTGTCAATTCTAGTGACGTTAGGGGATTTCAAATGTAATAAAAAATAAAAAGCACAACTCCTAGAAGAGTCCACAGTCATATTCTTCTCCCTCCCCATTAGAATCTAAGATTATACTGAAAGAATTAAGTAAAAGAAACTGGCATTCTAAAAGCAGCAATCCAAGTGACATCAGGCGTGGGAAAGGTTTGGGGCAGCTTTGCTCTTCCTTCTCAGCCTGTTACTTAATCTTTGAGCCTCCTTCCTCTCTGTTAAGTACTTAGAAGTAGATAAGACAATGGTCAAATTCACAGCTGAGAAAGAAGCCCTATAAAAGAGAAATCACAAGTAGTGACAAGTTCACTACTCAGAGAACCACGACCACGACTGAAGACTGCCTGACCAAGACCACTCTGCTTGTATTAAACTGTAAGTCCTCCTACAGTATAGCTTCTGGGAAAAATCTTAAAAAAAAGAAAGCTTTCATTATCCTAGAGGGAAGGAAAATGTCAGCATTAACCTCAACTGAGTTACGACACACAGGTGATATCTGCAAGCAAAATAAAAATAAATGCAACAAAGGAAAGCTTATTCTCATCCTCTGTGGTCTTAGTGTGTGAGGGAACCGAGCAGCAGGCCCTAGTAGGCCACAACAACTTCACCTTTTGGTCATGTGCAAGTCCACTCTGTCTAAGGTGGTTTAGCTCATGAAAAGAACTAGTGTGAGAAAACCAGGAAGGATTTGCCGTGATAAAGTTTCCTGTGGGTAGCTTTAAATAAGCAGCCATTTAAATGGGAGGCAAGGCAAGCAAATGGGTAAATAATTCACAGGAGTTGAGTCTGACACATTTTCAGAAGGTAATAAAACGCAATATATATGCCTTTATAAAGAAATAATTCAGCTTTGCATTGTTTTAGCTGGGTTGCTCAAGAAATCTGTGAGGATACTGCCTTGACCTTGTACAATTACCTAGAAAAACAGCTGTAATCACTACTGAAAGGGAAGTGCTCATAAATTCCCTTTGAATCATAATTCCCAAATAATCACACCATAAATAATTTCTAGAATTCTAGATGCTTCCTCTTATTTTATTTTTCTCTTAGCAATAACTGTCTTCTATTCCTTCTTCAGAGTCTGATAGATTCTGGTATTTTCAGCATAGACTGTGCTTTTATTTTTTGCTTCCAAGTTTTTGAAGTTCTACTGAGAGCTTTGTGCCCAACTGACATCTTCTCACAGATATCCACGGGTTAGTTTTTCTACTCTTTTTCTTAAAATCTGACAGGAGAAAAAAACCTCTAGCGGAGGAACGTAAGCCAGAAACAATAGCACTCCCTGGTGGACATCTACGGTGATACCACCTAAAAAGAAACATGGAGCACTTTTCCTCCAGACTCTCTCAAAAAGGAATGGTTAGGAGGAGGACCATATATATTATCGTCCAATTCGGAATGCTTTTGAGAGCAAGTGGAGGTTTTAAAGATAATGACACCTGAGGGGCTTCCCTTCCCTGGTGGTGCAGTGGTCAAGAATCCGCCTGCCAATGCAGGGGACACAGGTTCGAGCCCTGGTCTGGGAAGATCCCACATGCCGTGGAGCAACTAAGCCCGTGCGCCACAACTACTGAGCCTGCGCTCTAGAGTCTGTGAGCCACAACTACTAAGCCCACACTCCCCAACTACTGAAGCTCTCACGCCTAGAGCCCGTGCTCCGCAACAAAAGAAGCCACGGCAATGAGAAGCCCGCGCACCCCAACGAAGAGTGGCCCCTGCTCGCAGAAACGAAGAGAAAGCCCACATGCAGCAACAAAGACCCAATGCAGCCAAAACTAAAAATAAATAAAATAAATAAATTTTTAAAATAAAAAAATAAAGATAATGACACCTGAAAAACAGATGTAAACCAGGACTGTTCTGGGCAAACAGGGATGTACGGCCATTCTAAATATTAAAGTTTGAATGAGTGAATTTTTCCCTTGGGTAGCTGAGGCGAAGCAAGAAAGAGAATTTGCTAACTTCTGGAGGGGAGGGAAAAGAGAGCCATAGTTGGTAAATAATATTATCATCCTCTCCTCATTGGGGAAGATGTCCTCATTCTAGCTGCACTCAGAGAATAAAGTACGTTACTGATTGAAAAGACATGGCGCCTGATCTCTAAGAGTTTCCAGAAGTCATTGGTTCAGTAACAATTTAAGACGTAAGAACTTAATTTCTATATAAATGAGTTAATGATCCAAAAGGCACATTAAGGTATAATACATCTTTGATTTTACTCTGTATTTAACTCTGGAATGTAAAGAGAGATTCATGATTCCAGCCAATTTATATTGCAGCAATGGATTATTAACAGGCCTTCCCTATGTTAAGAAGTTGGTTGTGAAGTATATTTCAATTAACACTGCCAATAGCAGAATGACCTGAAGAGGTGGGTTCAAGACAGCAGATATTTACAAAATAAATGAAATCATCAGGTAGATGATTCTAGAACTGGCAGGACTTAGTACTACCTCAGCTTGAATGAAAAATATTACATAACAAAACAAAATAAATGGAAATAATCTTTCATGAGTGTCAATAATTTAGATTTATGGGGTCATCTATACAAATTGCAATTTCTAATGGATTGCCAAACATGCGTCTGAGGACTTTTATTTCCAGTTGTGTACATTTTATTATCATTTGAAGGGCTAGAAAACTGGAGTCTTAAAGTGCAAAAATGGGGACATAAACGTTTGGCAAATGGATCGTGTGCAGAGATTCAATTAGCAAACTATCTTTCACAAGAGTTTTTATTACTGTTTAATTATGTAAGTTGTGAAATTTCATTCTTTCTTCAGTCAAGAGAAATATCCTGAGACTGTAAATGGTAAATACAGATATTTCAACTGCCAGGCGTGCTGTTGAGGAGGAAGTGTTCAATGGATGCAGCATTTCTATGATTACAATACCCATATTTTACAGAGGTGTGAAAATACAACTTATTTTACAGATAAAGTGACCTGGGCATAGAGAAGTTAGTTCAAACTAGGACTGGAACCCTTTAGAACCTATTAGGCTGGCTGCCTGAAGCAGAACTCTGAATTTCCCACTGCCTTATATCATTAGTTGTATGCAGCTGGATAGACTCACATCTGTATTCATACCAATTTCATCCTAATTACGTTTCCATGAAATTACACTGCATGGATTTTATTGCAATCAGGAGATGCCCACTGACTCCTTAATGGAAACCTGGGGAAAGACCCAGTTTAGTGGATCTCAGCTGGGGTTGGTTATGCTCCCTCCCAACAAGGGACACTTGGCATTATCTGAAGACATTTTCAGTTCACACAACCTGGGGCTGGGGGTGGGGGTAGGCGGGTGCCACTGGCATATAGTGATAAGAGGCCAAGGATGCTGCCAAACACCCAACAATGCACAGAACAGTCTCCAACAGTAGAGAATTATCTAGCCTCAAATGTCAATAGTGTTACAGTTGAGAAGTCCTGCCCTAGACATTAGCAATGTATTTTGAAGTGATTTCCTAGAATGGAACCCACCATTTGATAACTCACCCAACCCAATTTATGTTGACGCCTATGGGCTGTAAAATCAGATACCTTTACAATTAGTTTCCTGATTGTGGGCATGTACTGCATCTGGAGCTTGGTGCTCTCTATTCAAAGGGTTCCAGGGCCTTTAGAATGTGTTTCTGGAAAAGGAAGGGAGGGAGGAAATTCTGAGGGGTCCAGCTAAGAAGAAATGGCAAGCCTCTCACTCTTCAGAGCCTAAGGTGAACTCCGGTGAGTCACATCCTTGTAGAATCCCATCCTCTAGAGTGTGACTGGTACCTGTGTGACTTGCTTCTGCAGTTTTTTGGGGTTTTTAAAAAATAAATTTATTTATTTTAGTTATTTTATCTTTGGATGCTTTGGGTCTTTGTTGCTGCACACGGGCTTTCTCTAGTTGTGGTGAGCGGGGCTACTCTTCGTTGCGGTACGCGGGCTTCTCATTGCGGTGGCTCCTCTTGTTGCGGAGCACGGGCTCTAGGTGCACAGGCTCAGTAGTTGTGGCGCATGGGCTTAGTTGCTCCGCGGCATGTAGGATCTTCCCAGACCAGGGCTCAAACCTGCGTCCCCTGCATTGGCAGGCGGATTCTTAACCACTGCACCACATGCGAAGCCCCCTGTGACTTGCTTCTAATTAATAGAATATGGAAAAGTTAATGGGATGTTATTCTCATGATTATGCTACATTATATAAGACTGTCTTAGAAGATTGGAGTAAGACATTATCCTGCTGGCCTTGGAGAATTAAGCTGCCATGTTGTGAACTGTCTGTGAAGTGGGTCATGCATCTAGGAACTGTGGGAGGCTTCTAGGATGTGAGGATAGCCTCCAGTGGACAGCCAGTAAGCAGCCAGGAACCTCAGTCCTACAACCTCAAGGAGATGATGTGCCAACAGCCTGAGGGAGCTCGGGAGAGGATCTTGCCCCAGTTGAGCTTCAGATGACACTGCAGCTCTGGCTGAGCCCAGAAATGCAGGCTTGTGAGGCCCTGAGCAGAGGACCTAGTTAAGCTGTGCCTGAACATGACCCACAGAAACAGTGAGATGATAATGTGTGTTGTTTTAAGGTGCTCGAATTGTGGTAATATGTTACGCAGCACCAGGATGAACTCACCGTGGAAGAGCAATATCTGTGGTGCTGAAGAAAAAGTATGGCGCCTTATGTTACTCTTCTTTATTGATCTGACTTCCTAACTAAGAAAGAGAGAGAGTCTGGGGGTGATGCTTGGGGTTAGGATCACTATAAAATGGCATCTAAAGGCCAATTGGTAGGAGTGGATCAAAGGGAGCTACATACAGAAAATTCCACACTGTTTCACCAAACAAAATTATGGAAAGCCTCCAGATTTCACCTTCACTCATTTTCTCTCCAAAGTGACCAGATCACCCACCCCTAAGTGGGTAGAAACATGAGATGCTTTTCTGTGAGAAACAACCACACAGTGGCGTGGCAGAGGAACGCTTGATGGAGTATTACCAGGTGGGGAGGGAGATTTCAAGGAGATGAAATTCTCCATTTCTAGATGCAAAACGCCACACCCCATCCTCCCACCGTTAGAGGGACCGAACATAGATTAACAAGCAGCAGCCCCCAGTCCTCCATCAAGGGTTCCAAGATGAAGAGTCAAACAGAGTTCAGGTAAAAGTCGAAGTGAATCAAGGAAGCTCTGTCAGCGACACTTACCAGGGAAACAAGGGGATGGATGCAAGCAGAACTGTCCCAATTCAAAGCGTGCATGCACGCACACGCACACACACACACACACACACACACACACACAACAAAGCAAATGTGGGATCTAAACAAAAGTGCTTGTAATGGAAGGAATAAATTTTGGATGGAGAAAGCAAATGATGTGAATAATCAGGGGAAGATTTATTCAGGTAAACAAAAGAAAATTTGAAGCGACTCAAACTGATGAAAGTGAAAGAAAACATGACTCTGTAAAATCTTAAGAAAAAAAATCAATAAAAACCAAAACAGAATGAGAAGAAAAGGGTGCTGGCAGAGCTAAGGAAATAAATTAAGAAGAAAAATGACACACTGCGTGACTAAAAGAGAGCTAGAGGAAGGAGTAGCGATTGGAATGTTTATTGAGATAACATAAATGAGGTGATATGAATCTATCTAAGGCTGGAGCAGTGCGGATGGAGAAGCATGAACACAGATTTAGGGGAGAGAGAAAGGGTGCAGAAAAAAGGTCTATTCAGTAAGCAGGGAGCTTACTGAACACAGAGCCATTTTGAGGAATTTGAGCAAGGAGTTTCTATATGCAAGGGCAGTGACAGTCAAGTGCTAAGTGCTAAGGAAAGGTCATCAATGAGTAGACCAAGTGGGGAAAAACTTTCTCTCTACAAAGGAAGAAAAACCAGAGGACCTTCCATTGTGGTGCCTTGAGGGTCCTTGATCTCTGTGGGCTGCCAAGGGGAAATCTGAACTTTGCAGATCAAAATGAGAATAGTAGGGGTCTATTTGATCATCTGTAGCTTTCAACTAGGACTCTTAAGCTACTAAGAGGAGTTCTTTCCCAACCACCCTTCCTTCTGACAAATGGACTTTGATTTGAGGGTAAATTTTAGAGTCTTTTAGATAAGACTTCTGTCTCGAGACAGTACGCTGTCTTAGGAGTCCCGGCAACAGGTCAGGAGGCCTCTCTCTCTCTCTCTCAGGAAAGGATTTAAGCTGCAGCTGATGCTTTTCCCCAGTATTATCCCATCTAAGGACTACTAACTCGCCAATGGGAAATGGTCCTTGGTGTTACTCTCTCCAGGGTAAAGGAGTCACTGAGGAGGAACCAAAATGCTTTATTCATGCATTAGATATACTTCAGCCAACCTCCTACAGAACCGGGAAACCTTCTTAATTCTCTACCCCAAGTGTCTATTACTAATATAGTGTGGAGAAGAAAGCAATGAAAAACATTCCTTGTGGTATTTTTTTTAAAAAGGCAAACCACAGTTTCAAAAAGAACTCATAGAATAATTTTCTGAAATATTTATTATGAAGTGGAGGCCAGAATTGTGGGTTAAAGTACTACTAACAACAGGGTAGGGAAAGAAGAGGACTAGCTAAGTGGGAAATGTCTTATTTTGCAATTTCAGATTCAACCTCCCAGTGCTCTCTGCAATCAAGACCCATGGGAAGCTCAGTTCAGTCCAAGCAAATTAATTCAGCAACCACCGTGGTCACTGGCTATTTTAAATAAAGTCTGAAAAGTGACTTTCTCCTCTGCAACTGTCATTTCGTTCTGGCCAAGAAAGCTAACCTTCCCACAATGCTGGTTGGCTGGCAGCAGGGAAACCCAGGGCACCTGGTGGCACCACTGACGTGCTGTAGCATTTTAGTGCAATTAGATACAGATCTGGAACTCGGACCATCACTAGCTGCGTTTCCTTCGGAAAGTCTCCTAAACTGACTATGCCTCCTTTTCCTTGCCCTTTGAAAACAAAGAGAGTAAAATGAATGAAGGATAAAGTGAAGAGGTACCACTGCACCTGCTTTAAAACATGAAAGGATTAAACGGCATCCTTTAAGTGCAGTTTCACACAGCATTGGGCAGATTATAAGTACTTTACTATATTAGTCAAAATTGTTGTCATTTCCTTCTAGATTTAATTGCTTATGTTGATAACATGATTGAGTTTTTTTTAAGTACTTTTGAAAATTAATTAATTTATTTATTTTTGGCTGCGTTAGGTCTTCGTTGCTGCGCGGGCTATCTCTAGTTGCTACGAGCAGAGGCCACTCTGCATTGTGGTGTGTGGGCTTCTCATTGCGGTGGCTTCTCTTGTTGTGGAGCATGGGCTCTAGGTGCATGGGCTCAGCAGTTGTGGCTCACAGGCTCTAGAGCGCAGGCTCAGTAGTTGTGGCACACGGGCTTAGGTGCTCCGCGGCATGTGGGATCTTCCCCAACCAGGGCTCGAACCCATGTCCCCTGCATTGGAAGGCGGATTCTTGACCACTGCGCCACCAGGAAAGTCCCGTGATTGAGTTTTTAAAAGGAAGTCCATCAGAGCTTTCAACAAATCCTCCTAACCTGACTATTTTGGCAATGGTAGGGTCTATGGGGAAAGGATCACTTTTCATGTGTGTGTATGGTGGGCATGGGGGGTGGTTTAGAAGAGAGGGGAAGGAGCAATTTTAGGAGTAAAGCCCAACAGCAGGCTCCTATCACAGCACCTGTGCCACTGGACTGTCATTATGTGTTTCTTTATCTATCTCCTCTTCTAGACTGTGAGTTCATTTAGGGTGGGTACTCTGTCTTCCTCTCCTAGCTTTCTTAACAATGGCGAGTTAGATGGACTGAATGGGAAGAAAGCATAATTTTGGTGAAGGAGTGTCAAGTCTCCATTTCAAAAACACATCTAATAATAACACTTGTGTTGAACATCTCTTTTATGAAATCCCCGGGTCACTAA
Source organism: Phocoena sinus (assembly GCF_008692025.1). Lineage (NCBI taxonomy): Eukaryota > Metazoa > Chordata > Mammalia > Artiodactyla > Phocoenidae > Phocoena > Phocoena sinus. Next base: position 9,272,532 of record NC_045784.1, on the reverse strand, counting down.
GATAGGTCTTATCTTTCCAGACACAGCTACTCTTAATTCAACTCTCAGCACTGCTGGTACTCTATGTTCTGTGTAGCTGGAAGGTCTTGCCTATCCTCCCTTGGAAGGCATCATTTACCATCACCAATAGCATCAACAGTATCACCACAATGAAACTGATATAGACATTAAACGTAGAGAAGGCTAAAAGCTTCCATTTCCACCTCTCTGACTTGTAACATCCACCGCAAGGAGCAGTTTCCTTCTTCCCTGGGTCCTTATCTAGTTTTTACCATGAACATTTGTATCTTGTTCAAATCTTTCAATTCAGGCTGCTGAGCTGACTGTGCTTCTCTCCTTTACTTCTATGACTCAGGCTGGAGAGTCTTGGTACACTCATTCCCTGAGGTTGCCTGGTGGCACCCAGAACATCCTTGACCCAAGAGGAGAGAACTGTTTAGATCTGTTTCTGTTTTTTCCCAGACTTCCATTCTTTCTTCTCTCCACTCTGTGGTCCTGAGGTGTATTATTCTTTCTTCCTTGTTGGAAGGAAGAAAGTTACTTCTAGAGTTCTCTGAAAGGTGCCTTTGGTTTCTTCCCGTATTTCACCATCACCATTCCTGTTCTTTTTAGAAACTTCCAGTAGCAGCCTCTGAGTTGTTCCACAGCAGCCCGTGCCCTCCCAAACTTGCATAGCATTGACACCACAGTTGGTCCAATGTTCCTCCTCTGCAGAATTCCCTATATTTTGATCTTCAGCCACCTCTCACATGCTCAGGGAACACAGGCATATAAAAATAATAATTTCTGGGACTTCCCTGGTGGTCCAGCGGTTAAGAGTCTGTGCTTCCACTGCAGGGAGCACAGGTTCGATCCCTGATCGGCAAACTAAGATCCTGCATGCCGCGCGGTGCAGCCAAAATAATAATAATAATAATAGTAATCTCTAACCAAAAGGTGAAAGAGCAAAGTGAAGCATCGGCTGGTGCACTGTGTGCCCAGGCAAAGCCATGGACTGCCTCCAGGTCATAGCTATTCTCGGTCACTGGGCTCAAGGGGGGATTCGAATCGCAGCCTGCGTAGGCATCAGATCCACTCACTCCTCAGTTTCTGACAAGATCTGGCCAACTAAATTGCCTTCTCCCTCCTGCAAGCTTATTATTCTTCAGCTTCTTTATCATTGGTTACAACCCTCTTCCCACATAGGCTGCAAGCTCCTTCTTCCCTTTACAAGCACTGCACTTCTCTTTCGAAAAACCATAATTTAAAGCATTTGGGGAAGAATATCTCTGAACACTGTTGCAAGAATTATAGGATAAAAGAGGTTATCTTAATTATTTCACTCGACATGGTGTAAGACCCATGCAGAGCAACTATAGTTTTAATCTCTTGTCACTGGAGAAAAGCTAGCAAAACATGTAATACATTTCTGGAACACTTAAACATTCTTATTATCTCAAATCTCATTAATAGAATATAAGAACCATATGTAGAATAAATAATATGCCGTATCGAAGGAATAATTTCATTTATCTTGCAATGGTAAGGCATGTCTATAGCAGTTGAACTCACTTGATTTCAGGGAGTTAAGAAAACTCTTTTTTTTACTGACCAATGTTTGAAATTTTACATTATTCAATTATCCCTTTAGATTAAGACACTGGCCTCTTTGGAAAAATCTCTAAGCAGGTATCGGGCATTTGTATCTAAGTGGCGACCTGGGAGCAGGATTTAATAGGACGCACAGGAGAAGGGGTACAGGAGAGTGAGGAGAAGGGGCCATTCTGGGAGACGGGGACTGGAGGGAAGACACAAGCAAAAAATCAGGAGGCTACACTCACCTAAGGTAAGTGTCACCACTCTCTCAATTTTGGAGTGGGAGCTGCAGTAGCTGTAGTGGTCTTTTAAACAGATATCAATGATCTTAGAACAAGTAAGTTAATCTAGACGCTTCTTTTACAAAAAGCACAACCTATCAATAAAATATTGCTGAATTCTATATTAACTATTCCAGTACGACAAAGACATGCCACAAACCTAAGAAATCTGCAATGTAGTGTTTATATCTGGCAAAGGATTTGTATTCAGAATATATGAAGAACCCTACAAATGAGTAAGAAAAATGGCAAACAACCCAATAGAAAACTTGAAAAGGAAACCGATAGGCAAATCAATAGTAAAAGGAAAACAAGCAACTAATGAACATATGAAATATTATCTAGAATCCTGAATGAGTGAAAAGATGAAAATGCTGGGGGGTGGTGGGAGGAATTGGGAGATTGGGATTGACATATATACACTACTGATACTATGTATAAAATAGATAACTAGGGGCTTCCCTGGTGGCGCAGTGGTTGAGAGTCCGCCTGCTGATGCAGGCGACACGGGTTCGTGCCCCGGTCTGGGAGGATGCCACATGCCGCGGAGCGGCTGGGCCCGTGAGCCATGGCCGCTGAGCCTGCGCGTCCGTAGCCTGTGCTCTGCAACGGGAGAGGCCACAGCAGGGAGAGGCCCGCGTACCGCAAAAAAAAAAAAAGATCACTAATGAGAACATACTGTATAGGACAGGGAACTCTACTTAATGCTCTGTGGTGACCTAAATGGGAAGGAAATCCAGAAAAGAGGGGATATATGTATATGTATAGCTGATTGATTTCACTGTACAGTAGAAACTAACACAACATTGTAAAGCAACTATACTCCAATAAAAATTAATTTATAAAAAGAAAAGGCCAGTTTGTAGAAAAATGCCTATTGAAACAAAAATGAAACACCATTTCCCACACATCAGATTGGCAATACATAAAAAGTCTGATAATACCAAGTGGAGGTGAGGCTACTGGAAAGCTTGGTAAGAATACAGATTAATACACCCTTTTTGGAGAGTAATCTGGCCCTATCTAGTAAAGATGGGGTTGCACACGCCATCTGGTACAGTAAAGCCACGTCTAGGGACTTCCCTGGTGGCACAGTGGTTAAGAATCTGCCTGCCAATGCAGGGGACACGGGTTTGAGCCCTGGTCTGGGAAGATCCCACATGTCGCAGAGCAACTAAGCCCCTGCGCCACAACTACTGAGCCTGCGTTCTGGAGGCCACAGTTACTGAAGCCCGTGCTCCTAGAGCCTGTGCTCCGAAACAAGAGAAGCCACTGCAGTGAGAAGCCTGTGCACCGCAACGAAGAGTAGCCCCCTCTCGCCGCAACTAGAGAAAGCCCGCACACAGAAACAAAGAACAAAGACCCAACGCAGCCAAAAAATAAATTTAAAAAAAATTAAAGCCACTTCTAGGTATAGTCCCTGGAGCAGGGGTCAGCAAATCATAATTTGGGCGAAATCAAGCCCAATGCCTGTTTTTGTATGGCCTACAAGCTCAAAATATTCTTTTAACATCTGTAAATGGCCAAGGAAAAAAAAATCAAACGAATAATAATGACACATGAAAATGATGTGAAATTCACATCAGTGTCGTAAATACAGTTTCATTGGTACACAGGCATGCCTGCTGGTTTACATACTGTCTGTGGCTGCTTCCACACTACGACAGCAGAGTTCAGTAGTTGTGATAGAGGCCATCTGGCCTGCAAAGCTGAAAATATGCACTATCTGGCACTTTACAGGGAGAAACTTGCAGACACTGCCCCTGGAGAAACTCTTCTGGATGTATGCAAGGAGGATGTGCAAGAGTGTTCACTGGAGTGCTGTTTATAATGGAAAGAAACTGGGAGCAATGTGCATGTCCATTAAGTAGTGACTGCAGGGACTTCCCTGGCGGTCCAGTGGTTAAGACTTCGCCTTCCAATGCAGCGGGTGAGGGTTTGATCCCTGGTCGGGGAGCTAAGATCCCACATGCCTCGTGGCCAAAAAATCAAAACATAAAACAGAAGCAGGGCTTCCCTGGTGGCGCAGTAACCTGAGAGTCCGCCTGCCGATGCAGGGGACGCGGGTTCGTGCCGCGGTCCGGGAGGATCCCACATGCCGCGGAGCGGCTGGGCCCGTGAGCCATGGCCGCTGAGCCTGCGCGTCCGGAGCCTGTGCTCCACAACGGGAGAGGCCACAACAGTGAGAGGCCCGCGTACCGCAAAAAAACCCAAAAAAAACAGAAGCAATATTGCAACAAATTCAATAAAGACTTAAAAAAAAAGTGACTGCATAACTAAATCTTAGTATATTTACACAGTGAACTCTGTTTTTAAAATATAGACCTATATGTACAACTTAAATATAAACCTCAAACACTTGATGTCAAATGGGGGAAAAAAAGCACACTGCAAAAGGATACAGTATAAAACCACTTATGTACATTGTTAACAATACCCTAAATGATACAATATATGGTATATGGATATATACATAAAGAGATAAGAATAAAATATAAAAAATGGGTAGGAGAAATACATACCCTCAGATGCCAGTTATCAATATTTCTGGCAAAGGAGGAGAGGGGAACAGGACAGAGGCCTTCATCTGCATCTATAATGTTCTGCTTTAAAAAAAAAAAAGTATTGGTAGCAAATAAAGAAACTCAATGTGTTTACTACACGTATATGTGTGTTTATTGCAATGTGTTCTGTATCTTTGAAATGTATGAAATATCTTCATAACTTAAAATATTATTTCAGAATTACAAAACTATTCCACTAGCTATTATTTTTAATTGTTCACATTTTCAGCTGACCGCAGCCTTTTCTGTAAATGTCCTTTGAATTATACAACACTCAGGAAAGGAAGTCAGGCAGGAGGTTTGGTTTGTGTCAGCCCTGCATTGTTGGATTCTAGGAAATGCACACCAGCAGGCATGATTAATTACATAGTCCATAAACCTTGTTCTTTGACTACCTACCTAATTATGGTGACACTCTAGGGTATGGGTGACAAAATAATTGCTGTAACCCCAGACAAATGCTTTATGAATATTGGAACAGAGATGGAAATGGAAAAGAATTCAGGAGCAATATATTTCAAGAGGAGTGAGCCATCTCCCAATTACCCCTCTGTTAATAGAGTCTGCATTTCCCAGACATGTTGAATGAAAAATAGCTTCGTTTTCAACCGCAGAATCAGGAAAAGAAATAGAAATGTGCTGTTCCCATCTATAAGTCGAGAGGGATACTGCTATGAAGCATGATTAAATCTTAACAAGAATGATGTCAGATGTGGTGGGAAACTTACACCATCTATCTTAACACCGGGGAGCCTGAGGTTTGCTGGGGCCAGAGAGTGTTTATGGAAACTCCAGCGCTTAAATAATCACTCACTGCTGGGTCAAATGCCTGCCTGACAGGTCCTTCCTTTGGCTGGTAAGGGTGGAGGTTGAGTACTAAAAATGTTTTCACCATCCTGTAAGGAAAATTTTATGGAGAAAGGGAAAGCGGGGGACATGGGTGTTTTGTCAGGCTATCTCAGCCTCACGATTGTGTCTGTTTGCCTTCACTAATGAGGAGAAACGGAGGAACAGAGATTATGCCGTATTAGCGCAAGAGTCTTGGAGCCATGCGACCTGGATTTCCTTATCAGCATTGCCACCTGCTGTCTGTGCAACCCTGGGTAAGCATCTTGTCCTCTCCAAGGCCAAATGAATGAAATCGTAAGCTAATAAGGGGAAGTACTTCTTTTCTCACAGGATTGTGGAACGTTTGAGAGGAAAATTTCTGCCAAATGCTTCATAAAGGGTTAAGTTCTATAGGGATATTAGCTGTTCTACCAGATGCTTTGATTTGTGCAACGTGCGACTTAGTGAAACCGTTTCCACTGATCTGTGTGGTATATGCCATGGTTCGTGGGATTTACAAAGGGGAGGAAGGTGGGAAGGGAGGGAAGGAGAGAGAGAGGATGGAGGTGGCAGGAAAGATGCAAGAGGGAGGTAGGGAAGCAAGATAAGAAGGAAAGAGGGAAGGGGGAGGGAGGGAAGAGAAGGGCAGGGAGGAAGGGAGACAGGAGGAAGGGAACAGTGAAGCCTGTCTACCGCCCCCAAAGAAAAATCCTGACCAGGTCTCATCAATACCAAGAGACCCATTCTATCAGCTCTGTTTGTGAACTCTGGACAGGTAATGCAACCATCTTATTATTGTCACCTGCCATGTGTAGATAATTTAACCAGTTTCTCAAAAGTACTGCAAAGAATTTTCTAAGATAAGAAATTGACTCTCCAAAATAAATCCAGAGCACACACTCCCCTTAAAGGTCTTCATGACCGATACAGCCTAGTTCTGTGAAGAAACAGAGTGGTTTGCAATGCAAATGTCCAAGAAGCTCCACTGCTGGCACTTTAAGTGACTTAGTTCAATTGTATCTCATCTTTGAAAAGGCTGTTTCATTACACTGACGATATCAGTTCCACAGTATATATCTATTTTTTGGCCCAAAGGGCCATCGTTTATGTGAGCTAACGGTGCTGATGCGCTGTCATTGGACCTGTTTTTTCCCCTCCGGTAGTGAGAAGGCTCTGCAATGAGTCAGCCCGTGGGCTCACGCTCCCCCAACCTTTATTTACATGGCTCGCTTTAGAGGTGTAACCCACAGCTACAGAACAATCGTTTATGTGTTTAAAGCCGGCAGAACTACACTGAGTTGGAGCCTTGAACCATGGCCTCAACTTAACATTCTAACAAAAGGAGTTAAATCAGATTTGAGAACTACTGCTCAATTAGACAGTTGTCCGTATATATGGGTTTTCTGTGAAAAGCCCAGGTTTTTAAAAAAAATGTTGTCCTGTTGTCCCTTCTAAACCATAAAACTTTCCAGAAATTTCTATTTTTCTCTTTTTTGCATCAAAACCACATACTTTGAAATGCCTCCCACACTAAAAAATGGCATAAAATTTCTTTGTTAAAATATATGTCCCCATCACCAACAAGGACCGTATAGCACAGGGAACTATACTCAATATCCTGTAATAACCTATAATGGAAAAGAATCTAGAAAAGAATATATATATATGTATATATATACATATATATGTATAACTGAATCACTTTGCTGTACACCTGAAACTAACACAACACTGTCAATCAAGTATATTTCAATTAAAAATATATATATACTGTATCAATTGTTCAGAAAATAGGTGCCTGTCCATTTACCACTTTTAAGGCCAAGTTTTCACAGGATCCTTGGGCCCCATCCCTCTTTTTGGTCACTCAAGCACATCACTTTATTAATCGTTACCCATCTTTCTTGCATCTTTAATTCCCCCTCTCTATTCAATCACTGCTATCCTCATTCAAACATCCTATAATATTTCCAGTATCAAAAATAAAGCTTTCGGGACTTCCCTGGTGGCGCAGTGGTTACGAATCCGCCTGCCAATGCAGGGGACACAGGTTCGATCCCTGGTCCGGGAAGATCCCACATGCTGCAGAGTAACTAAGCCTGTGCACCACAACTACTGAGCCTGTGCTCTAGATCCCACGAGCCACAACTACTGAGCCCACACGCCGCAACTACTGAAGCCTGTGTGCCTAGAGCCTGTGCTCCGCAATAAGAGAAGCCACCGCAATCAGAAGCCCGTGCACTGCAACGAAGAGTAGCCCCTGCTCGCTGCAACTAGAGAAAGCCCACGCGCAGCAACAGAGACCCAACGTAGCCAAAACTAAATTTAAAAAATAAATAAATAAAGCTTTCCTGTGGTCTCACATCACTTCCAGCTCCTGCCTAAATTCTTTATTTGCTCTTGAAGCTGAATTCCTAGAAAGGTTTGCCTATACTTAGGGTGTCTACTTCCTGTCTACCCATTCTCTCTCTGGACCCACTGTGGTCAGGTCTTTGTCTCCATCATTCTATGTGAACTGCTCATTCAAGGACACCAATGACCACTCTGAGGCCAATTCCCATAATCAACGCTCCCCTCCTGTCTTTGTCATCTTATCCACAGACTTGACATGTGGATCCCTCCCTGCTCTTCCAAATGCTTTCTTCATGGACTTTGGTGACACCACTCTTGGTTTTCTTCTCAGAACCAGATTCATATCCCATATCTCACACTCAATCCATGAGAAAATCCTACTGGCGCTTTCTTAGAGATATATCCATAATATAGCAACTTCCCACGAGCTTGGCCACAGCAACTGGGATCTAAGCTACCCTTATATCTAGCCTGGATTCCTATTCTCTCTGCTTCTACCCTTGCCACCTACAGCCTAATTTCCATTTGGCAGCCAGAGTGATACTTCTAGACTATCAGATCATGATGCCTCCTGAAGCTTCCCATCACACTCAGGGTGGAAGTCCAAGTTCTAGCCATGGCCCTTCGGATTGGCCCAATCTACCTCTCTGATCTCGCTGCCAGTATTCCTCCATTTGTTCGCTGGGCTCTATCTACAGGCGTCTCTTTGTATCTCACTGAACGTGCCAAACATCCTCCTGGCTCAGGGCTGTCACTCCTAGCTGAGACAGTGACAGTGCTCACTTCCTCATTTTCTTTGGGTTCTACTCAAATGTCACCTGATTGGAGTGACCTTCCCCGCTTCCCTATATAAATAGCAGCAACCCAACATTCTCCATCTCACATGTCATCTATTTTTCCTCGAAGTACTGGCCACTGCCGGAAACACAGTATATTCGTTTTGCTTCTTTCTTTGGTGTCTGTGTATCTCTTCTCAATGTAAACACCTCAGGGGCAGGGGCTTTTCTATAGAGTGCCTGGGATTGAGTCTGCCACACAATAGATATTCAATAAATATTTCATTAGATACTTAATGAATATTTATAGAGTACCACATTTTAATAGCATTCCATCAATTAATCAACTAATCAATGAGTTCAGCGATTAATGATTGCGGACTTACTGTGTCTTAAGAATTTCGCTAAAAGCCAAGAGCACATAGTTAAAGGGAAAGTTAGAAAAATAAGCAATCTAGTTCCATAGTTTAACTAAAATGCATTATGGCATACATAATGTGCTCATTACACTTTGACAGTCAGAAGTGGGGGGAGGTTGAGGGTCAGAAGGTCTCGACACAGATCAGTCTTCATCAGGACTGCTGTGTTCTCCAAGTGATGGTTTCCTTCCTCCCTTTATATTTTTCTGAAGAGTAAATATTTTTTTAAAACCTGAGCTTGTTATTATAAATGAAAAAAAAATCAATCTCTCTCTCTCTTGCTCTCTCTGTCCTGTTTCTGTCATCACAGTTCCTTCTCCGACTCTGACCCTCATGCCTCCCTCTTGTAAGGACCCTTGTGAATACACTGGGCCTGTCCAGATAATTCAAGATAATCTTCCCATCTCAAGATCCTTAATCACTCTGCAGAGTCCTTTTGGCATCTGAGGTAACATATTCAGGATTAGGACATGGACATCTTTGGGGGAAGGGAACTGTACTGCCTAAAATAGTCATTCACTTTGAAAACAATAGGAAAAGATGTACTATTTTGACTCATCAGATCAGTAACATAGGCATGCCAAAACTACAGCAGAACTTGAGAATATAGAAATTATTAACTAAAGCATGATTCACTTGTGCTTCACTTTGAGTGACTGAGGCCAGAAGGGGTGAACACTGGCAGCCCTGACTGGCCACAGGCATTTCCGGGACCTGGTCAGTGTCTGCAAGCCAGTGGAGCACGGGAGGCAAGGATGTGGGGTCGTCTTCTCATCTTATGTGAAAGACGTTCACTGTGCAAGAAACTTGTCATGCCGTTAAGTGCTTCTTCAAAATCTTGGGGCTGCTGTTATGATTGTGTTTTATATTGTTTTGCTCTGTTTCTAAGGTTTCAGGAGTTATAAACTATACGAACTAGAGTTTGAGTTTTACGGTAGTGCTTCCCCCCAAACAATGCTTCCTTTATACTGTTTCTGTAAAAAACAAAATCCAGAATTTAAAAAATTATAATAAAATATTATTTTAGGACCTTAGATGATCTATAATCTATAATACATGAATCCCATATCTTTACTGTTCTTCAAGCATTCCAAATATTCAAAAACCTAAATGTTCCAAAATTAATTTTTCTTTCCCTGTGAACAAGCCCAAAGTAGTTATATTTGTTAAAGGTCAAACAGAACGCAAGTTGTTTAAAGGGCAAAAAGCAGAAAAGAAATGCTAAATATCTCATCAAATATATTTGCTTAATTGATCCTTTCAATTGTTTCTGTGAACACCATGCTCACAAAAAAGACACATTCCTGGGAAGTTAAATTTCAAGGGTTCATCTCCAATCATGGACGATTATAGAAAACACAGTCTTAGAATTTGATTTGTTGCCTAGGTAACACCTCTTCAAATCTGGTATCGTGCCTCATCATTTTGCTCCTACACATGGATAAATATCCTGAAACTATACAGTGTAAATTTCAGGGACAGAAGATGACTTGAGCAGACATCCTAAAAGAAGGATCTGGGGTGGGTGCTATTCTTTGGAAGGAGGTTTAATTTTTTTAAGTTAATATAAATAGCAGGAAAAAGAAACAAAATTGGAAACTTGCTGAAACTTAATTCACTGCAGGATACTGTTTTTCTAGCAGGTTAATCTTGGACCCCAACCAAATGATTTAAGTTGCTGAAGCACATGAAATATCTCCTAGTTTAACCCAATGGTTGTGACATAATATAGCGCCCAGGGGAGGGATATAGTTAGAGTTATGTGTCTGAACAATTGTGGCTGAGTTATGAACCTTAACAGTGGGTTTAAGACTAGAAATACAGCATAAATGAGATTTATGTAGACTGAAAAAAATGCATAATCTCTCACATAGTCCCAGGGTACAAATTTGGAGTACTAAACACAAACATTAAAA